>NC_052155.1:19676615-19982336 GCF_902713615.1 Scyliorhinus canicula
ATTGCACACGTGGAAGAAAAGCTTGTGTCCGACTGAGGCCAATTTGTGGTCTTTGCAAATTAAGAGCTTATGTAGAAAATCATCTGATGTGTGAACTACTGCTTAAAAATGGGATAAACATGCAGTATTATTTAGTTATTTTTACTTTATTACTTCACAGCTGTTACTTGGTAGGACAGGGGTCCCAAACATGGGGTCCATGAGGGGACTCGGGCCTGCGAAGCTGGTGACCATTGTGGTAGTCACCACTAGCAGCATTATATGTATTACAGTAAGACACGTATAATAGAGGTACATGGGTAAATCCCTGCCTGCTGGCTCCGCCCAGAAGGCGGCGTATAAATGTGTGTACTCGCCGGTGCTGCAGACATTTTGGTGGCAGCTACAGAAAGCACAACATTTTTGCTCAATAAAGCCTTGATTATTCCACTACTCTCGTCTTTGTGGTAATTGATAGTTCATCAATTTATTGAGCAAAGATTTTTAAAACAATAGATCTTCACATCAAGCCTGATCGCCTGCAGCTGAGACCGCAAGCAGCCAACGCGACGTCCACTTTTGACCACTGGCTAGCCTGCTTCGAAAGCTACCTCCGAACATCCACTGAGGAACCCTCGGACATGCATAAGTTCCAAGTCCTTTATTCACGGGTGAGCCCTGACATTTTTCTTCTCATCTGAGATGCGCCCACTTACTCCGAAGCGATGGAGCTCCTGAAGGAACATTACGTTCGGCCAGTCAATCAACTATATGCCAGGCGCCTCCTGTCCACGAGACAGCAACTCCCCGGTGAGTATCTGGGCGATTTCTGGTGTGCCCTGCACATCCTGGGGAGTAAGTGTGACTGCCAGGCAGTTTTGGCAGTCCAGCACACAGAACATTTAATCCGAGATACCTTTTTTACGGGCATGAGGTCTGCGTACGTCCGCCTTCGCCTTCTTGAAAGGGGTACGCTTGATCTTGCGGGCACTCGGCAGCTCGTGAACTCGTTAGAAGTGGCCTCCCGTAACGTCTAGTCGTATGCCCTCGACCGCGCAGCATTGTGGGCCCAACCAGCTGCCGCCTCCAGCTCACTGCAAGCCTGCACTGCGCGGCAGCCAGCCAACCCTGGGGGGGTCCAAGTGCTATTTTTGCTGGCAGAACAAACATCCCCGGCAGCGCTGCCTGGCACAGAGCGCGACCTGCAACGGATATGGAAAGAAGGGACACTTTATTTCTGTTTGCCAGGCCCGGTCGGTCGCCGCTCTTTCCAGGCCCCGCGTTCCTACACCCCCCATGTGCGACCCAGGGGCGCCGCCATTTTCCTCCTCGCAAGCCATGTGCGGCCCGTGGGCGCCGGCATCTTTGGACGGTGCCTGAGGACCCCTGCTCGCGGGCCGTTCATCGCCTGCCACTACCTCCACCACTGCGGACCAGACCGGGACCCCCCCAGCACCTGCTGCAGCTCACCTCGATCACCCTGGATCAGTACCAGCCTTGGGACCGCAACAACGACGGTGAAAATCGTTGGGCACGAGACGACCTGCCTTTTTGACCCCGGGAGCACAGGGAGCTTCATCCACCCCACTAGGGTAAAGCGCTGCTCCCTCCCGGTACACCGTGGAAATCCGGGGGTTCTGCATCGTGACCCTCACTGTCCAAGGCGTAGAGTTTAGCAACTTCCGGCTCTACATCCTCCCCCACCTTTTACGCTACCCTGTTACTTGGCCTGGACTTTCAGTGCCACCTCCAAAACTTAACCTTAAAATTTGGCGGACCCCTAGCCCCCCTCACCGTATGCGATCTCACGACCCTTAAGGTCGATGCACCTTCCTTGTTTGCGAACGTCACCCCGGATTGCAAACCCGTCACCACCAGGAGCAGACGGTACAGTGCCCAGGCCAGGACCTTCATCAGGTCGGAGGTCCAACGGCTTCTGCGGGAAGGGGTCATTTGAGGCCAGCAACAGCCCCTGGAGAGCTCGTGGTAGTAGTAAAGACTGGGGAAAAGCACAGGATGGTCATTGACTACAGTCAGACCATCAATTGGTACACGCAGCTCGATACGTACCCCCTCCCAAGCATATCTGACATCTTCAATCAGATTGCGCAGTATCGGGTCTTTTCCACAATGGACCTGAAGCCCGCCTACCACCAGCTCCCCAAGTGCCCGGAGGACCGCCCATACACTGCGTTTGAAGCAGATGACCGCCTCTATCACTTACTTAGCGTTCCCTTCGATGTCACGAATGGGGTCTCGGTTTTCCAACGTGAATTGGCCGAATGGTTGACCGGTACGGACTGCGGGCCACCTTTCCATATCTAGATAACGTCACCATCTGTGGCCACGATCAGCAGGACCATGACACTAACCTCCAAAAATTCCTCCAGACCGCCAAACTCCTTAACCTCACATAACTAATGAGAAATGCATTTTCCGCACCAACCTCTTAGCCATCCTTTGCTATGTTGTGGAAAATGGAGTTCTAGGGCCCGACTCCACTGCATGCGCCCCCTCATGGAATTCCCCCTCTCCCACTGGGCCAAGGCGCTGAAACGATGCCTGGGGTTTTTCTCCTACTATGCCCAGTGGGTCCCAAATTATGCGGACAAGGCCCGCCCACTCATTCAGTCCACAGTTTTTCCCCTGACGGCTGACGTCCGCCAGGCCTTCAACCGTGTGGTTAATGTACATCATGTAATTCACACTGTATAGTAATGCGTTCACACTGTATAGCATTGTGTCCTTGTGGGCTCTGTCTGTGAGCCGTTGCACGGCTCTGCCCACAGGGGGAGATGAGGAGCTTGTACAGGGCTCCACCCTTGGCTCCGCCCATGGCCCCTCCCACTACCGGAAGTATAAAGTTTTGCAGCCTTGTGAGTCTGCCCTCAGTTCTTCTGGTCGCAGGCAGGCTCAGTTGTAAGTCTATTAAAGCCACAGTTTACTTCCTATCATGTCTCGAGTGAATTGATGGTCACATCAATTTAATAGACTTAAGAAAACTACTATGGAATCAGCCCTCAAACCTGATCGACTAGAATTCGACCCGCAGGCTGCAGAGGCGAAGGAAATCTTTCTACACTGGCTTCGGTGTTTCAAGGCCAACCTGGCTGCGTCGACTACCTCCGCTACTACAGATGAGCAGAAACTCAGCCAACTGCACGCAAAGGGTGAGCCATCGCATCTCTACACAACTCAACAGTACCGACTTGTACACTGAGGCCCTCGCTATGCTCGACCAATTATACGTGCGGCCTGTAAACGAGGTCTACGCGCGGCATATTTTCGCTACCCGCCGCCAGCGCCCCGCAGAGTCTCTAGAGGACTACCTGCATGATTTAAAAGCCCTTGCACGGGAATGTAACTTTCAAGCTGTAACTGCCTCCCAGCATATGGAACTCGCTGTCCGTGATGTGTACGTTGCGGGTGTCCGGTCTAATTATGTGCCCCAGCGACTCCTCGAAAAAGGGGCCCAGAACTTGGAGGACACGGTAGCGCTAGCAACCTCAGTGGAGGTCACGTTTCAAAGTCTCAACTCGTTCCCCGCAGACCACGCGACCCCATCGTGGACCCCCAACCAGTGACTGCCCCAGGCCTGCACCGCGCGGCCACCCACCCACTATGGAGCATCAGCATGCCATTTTTGTGGTCAGCCCTGACACCCACAGCAGCACTGCCTGCCCGCAACGCGACCTGCAGCAGCTGCGGCCGAAAAGGACATTATGCCAAAGTATGTCTGTCGAAATCGAAACCCTCTAACTCCCCCGGAGTCCAGAGCAATCGCTCCCCCAACTCGCAGGCCCGCAGACCCCGCAATGTTGCAGCGTGTCTGCCGACTCCGCCTCCACCCGACATGTGCGACTCATGGGGGCCGTCATCTTGGCAATCCTCCCCCGTGCGGCTGGCCATGTGCGAGTCATGGGGGCCGCCATCTTGGACACCATCTTCTTCATCGCCCGCCACATGCGATCAACGTAGGCCGCCATCTTGGCCATCACCCAAAGTTCACCTCGACGACTATGACCTCCGCAGACAGTCATCACAGGGCCACTCCAGCACTGCTGATCGAACCACCGACTACCCGCAACTCAACGCAGTCACTTTGGTCCGAAGCACCTCAGGAGCTCGATGATGTCCGTTTAACTCAACGGATACAAGACACCGTGCCTCTTCGACTCCGGGAGCACCGAGAGCTTCCTACATCCTGACCTGGTAAGACGCTGTTCGCTCCCTATCTTCCCTGCACGGCAAACTATCTCCCTCGCCTCGGGTTCGCACTCGGTCCAAATACAAGGGCGCACCGTTGCGACCCTAACGATACATGGTGCCAGCTACTCTAATTTCCAGCTGTACGTACTCCCCAACCTCTGCGCCCCACTCTTATTCGTGCTCGACATTCAGTGTAATCTCAGGAGCCTCACACTCAGCTTTGGCGGACCCCTACCTCCTCTCACTATATGCAGCTTAGCGACTCTAAAAATCGACCCCCCTCCACTCGTCGCTAACCTAACGGCTAACTGTAAACCAGTAGCTACTCGCAGCAGGCGGTACAGCCTGCAGGACAGAGTATTCATTAGAGCCGAAGTCCCGTGGCTCCTACGTGAGGGAGTCATAGAGGCCAGTAATAGCCCCTGGAGAGCTCAGGTGGTGGTCGTCAAGACCGGGGAAAAGTTCCGGATGGTGGTTGATTACAGCCAAACCATTAACCGGTTCACGCACCTTGATGCGTACTCCCTCCCCAGAATTCCTGACATGGTCAACCAGATCGCCCAGTACCGCATATTCTCCACGGTGGATCTGAAGTCTGCATACCACCAGCTCTCAATCCACCCGGGGGACCGCCACTACACGGCGTTCGAGGCAGATGACTGTCTCTTCCATTTCCTCCGGGTCCCCTTTGGCGCCATGAATGGGGTCTCGGTGTTCCAACGAGCAATGGACCGAATGGTGGACCAGTACGGGCTGCGGGCCACGTTTCTGTACCTGGATAACATCATCATCTGTGGCCATGACCAGCAGGACCATGATGCCAACCTCCACCGATTTCTCCAAACCGCCCAGAAACTCAATCTCACCTACAATAAGGAGAAATGCGTTTTCCGCACTACCAGACTAACCATCCTCGGCTATGTCGTGGAAAACGGAGTCCTGGGCCCCGACCCGGACAGTATGCGCCCCCTCTTACAACGCCCTCTCCCTCATTGCCGCAGGGCCCTCAAGAGGTCCCTGGGATTCTTCTCCTATTATGCCCAGTGGGTCCCCCAGTATGCGGACAAAGCCCGCCCACTATTTAAGACCACACTCTTCCCGCTGTCAGCAGAGGCTCGCCAGGCCTTCAACTGCATCAAGGAGGACATCGCCAAAGCCGCCATGTGGGCGGTGGATGAATCCATCCCCTTTCAGGTGGAGAGCGACGCCTCAAGAGATTGCTCTCGCCGCCACTCTGAATCAGGCAGGGAGACCAGTAGCTTTCTTGCCCCGAACCCTTTCCGCTTTGGAACTTCGACACTCCTCAGTCGAAAAAGAAGCTCAAGCCATTGTGGAAGCCGTACGGCACTGGAGGCACTACCTCGCAGGTAGGAGGTTCACCCTCATCACCGACCAGAGATCGGTTGCCTTCATGTTCGACAACTCGCAAAGGGGCAAAATAAAAAACGATAAAATCTTACGGTGGAGGATCGAACTCTCCACCTATAATTATGACATCATAAATCGGCCGCGGAAGCTCAACGAGCCCCCAGATGCCCTGTCCCGCGGCACATGCGTCAGCACGCAAGACAACCGATTAAAGGCTATCCAGAATGACCTCTGACACCCGGGGGTCACCCGGCTCGCCCACTACGTCAAAGCCCGAAATCTACCTTTCTCCACCGAGGAGGTAAAAGCCATCACCAGGGATTGCCCGATCTGCGCGGAGTGCAAACCGCACTTCTATAGACCAGACAAGGCCCACCTGGTAAAAGCTTCCTGGCCCTTTGAACGCCTGAGCATCGATTTCAAAGGGCCACTCCTCTCGACCAATCGAAATGTATACTTCCTCAACTTCATAGACGAATTCTCCCGCTTCCCCTTTGCTATCCCATGTCCCGATATGACCTCCCACACAGTCATCAGGGCCCTGCACAATGTCTTCACCCTCTTCGGCTCCCCCAGCTATGTACACAGGGACAGGGGGTTCGTCCTTCATGAGCGACGAGCTGCGTCAGTACCTGCTCGACAAGGGCATCGCCTCGAGCAGGACTACCAGCTATAACCCCAGGGGGAACGTGCAGGTGGAGAAGGAGAACGTGACGGTTTGGAAGACCGTCCCACTGACCCTACGGTCCAGGAATCTCCCGACCTCCCAATGGCAGGAGGTCCTCCCCGACGCGCTCCATGCAATTAGGTCCTTCCTGTGCACTGCCACTAACAAGACCTCTCACGAGCGATTATTTGTCTTCCCTAGGGTCACTACCACGGGGGCTTCGCTGCCACCTTGGTTGAGGACACCGGGCCCGGTTCTCCTCCGGAAGAATGTCCGGACACATAAAACGGACCCACTAGTAGAAAGGGTACTACTGCTACACTCGAACCCACACTACGCCTTTATAGAACACCCCGACGGCTGTCAGGACATCGTTCCCCTCCGGGACCTGGCGCCTGCAGGATCCACCACTACCACCACCACCGCCGAGGTTCCCCTCACACTACACCGCACCCGACCCCCATGCTAACAGGTTGCCTTCACCCACCTTCGCCCGTCGCAACGGTCAGGAACGAATCTCGGACCGAACCACCCTCGGAGTCCCCCCTCAGATCCACACCGCCCGTCACCACCCAAAGAGGCTGCAACCCCAGTGCTCCGCCGATCCCAAAGGACGACTCGGCCACCGGACCGGCTCAACCTGTAGACCCGTCACCCCCGCCAGACTTAATTTTTTTACAGGGGGTGAATGTGGTGAATGTACATCATGTAATTCACACTGTATAGTATTGCGTTCACACTGTATAGAATTGTGTCCTTGTGGGCTCTGTCAGCCGTTGCGCGGCTCTGCCCACAGGGGGAGATGAGGAGCTTGTACAGGGCTCCACCCTCGGCTCCGCCCATGGCTCCGCCCATGGACCCTCCCACTACTGAAAGTATAAAGTTCTGCAGCCTTGTGAGTCTGCCCTCAGGCTCAGTTGTAAGTCTATTAAAGCCACAGTTTACTTCCTATCGTGTCTCGAGTAAATTGATGGTCACATCAAACCGGATCAAGGCAGACATCGCCAAGGCCATGAGTCCCTCCCCTTTCAGGTCGAGAGCGATGCATCGGACGTTGCTCTGGCCGCCACCCTCAACCAGGCGGGCTGACCCGAGGCCTTCTTTTCCCGCACCCTCCATGCCTCTGAAATTCGGCACTCCTCTGTCGAAAAGAACGCCCAAGCCATTGTGGGAGCTGTGGGACATTGGAGGCATTATCTGGCCGGCAGGAGATTCACTGTCCTCACTGACCAACGGTCAGTTGCCTTCATGTTCAATAACACACAGCGGGGCAAAATTAAAAACGACAAGATCTTGAGGTGGAGGATCGAGCTCTCCACCTATAATTACGAGATTTTGAATCGCCCGGGGAAGCTCAACGAGCCCCCTGATGCCCTATCCCACGGTACATGTGCCAGCGCACAAGTGGACCGACTCCGGGTTCTCCACTATGACCTCTGCCACTCGGGGGGCACCCGATTCTTCCATTTCATCAAGGCATGCAACCTGCCCTACTCTATTGAGGAGATCAGGCGTGTCACCAGAGACTGCCAGGTCTGTGCAGAGTGCAAGCCGCATTTCTACTGGAACACCTGATGAAGGCCTCCCGCCCCTTTGAGCGCCTCAGCATAGACTTCAAAGGGCTCCACCGACCGCAGCACTTACTTTCTGAACGTGGTCAATGAGTACTCCCGGTTCCCGTTCGCCATCCCATGCCCCGATATGACTTCTGCCACATTAAAGCCCTCCACAGCATCTTCACACTGTTCGGTTTCCCCACCTAAATTCACAGCGATCGGGGATCCTCTTTTATGAGTGATGAGCTGCGTCAGTTCCTGCTCAGCAAGGGCATCGCCTCGAGCAGGACGACCAGCTACAACCCCCGGGGAAACGGACAGGTGGAGAGGGAGAACGGGACGGTCTGGAAGGTTGTCCTGCTGGTCCTGCGGTCTAAAAATCTTCCGGTCTCCCGCTGGCAGGAGGTCCTCCCCGACGCGCTCAACTCAATCCGATCGCTCCTCTGCACCGTGACTAACAAGACCCCTCATGAACGTCTCTTTGCCTTCCCCACGAAGTCCACCTCTGGGGTCTCGCTCCCAACACGGCTGACAGTTCCTGGACCCGTCCTCCTGCGCAAGCATGTGCGGACCCATAAGTCGGACCTTTTGGCTGAATGGTCCACCTCCCATACGCGAACCCGCAGTACGCCTACGTGGCACACCTCGACGGGCGCCAGGACACAGTCTCCCTCCGGGCCGTGGCACCCGCTGGATCAGCACCCACGGCCCCCGACCTGACACCGCCTCTCCCCGTCCCCCCGGTTGCCTCATTCACCCCTGCACCACTCACCCTCCCCCCAGCGAACCTCACCGCAGCTCCTGCCCCAGGGAGATCCGTCCTCCCATTGGTTCCACACGGGTGACGAAGACGAGGACACCATGCTCCCGGAGTCACAGGTGACCAAGTCGACGCCCACATCACCACCAGAACTGAGGCGATCGCAGAGGAGGGTCAAGGCCCCCGACAGACTTAATTTGTAATGTTGTCCACCACCCCCGCTGGACTCTTTTTTTAAAGAGGGGGTGAATGTGGCAGTCGCCACTAGCAATATTATATGTATTACAGTAGACACGTATAATAGAGGTACATGGGTAAATCCCTGCCTGCTGGCTCCGCCCAGTAGGCAGTGTATAAATATGTGTGCACACCGGTGCTGCAACCATTCTGGTGGCAGCTACAGGAGGCACAACATCTTTGCTCAATAAAGCCTCGCTTATTGACTTCCGGTTGCGGCTATGTGGAGCTAAGTCGCACGTTCGGCAGCTCCTGCTAGCGTAGGACTTTTGGGCTCTTTTTAGGGCCCTCTAAGGCGCTTGTTTGCGTTTTCCCGGTGTGGAAAGGGAACAGCAACATTACCATGCTGGTGTATGGATTGGACCAGGAGCGAGGCGATTAAAAAAGTGGCATTGGAGCAGAGAAAGGTGCGAGGGAGGAAGACCAAGATGGCGGCGGGCGGGGACCAGGCAGCGTGGACGCAGTGGGCGCAGGAGCAGCAGGAGCTGCTCCAACGCTGCTTTAGGGAGCTTAAGGCAGAGTTGCTGGAACCACTAAAGGCCTCATTTGACAAGCTCCTGGAGACCCAGACGGCCCAAGGAGTGGCGATCCGTGAGGTCCGGCAAAAGGTCTCGGAGAACGAGGATGAGATCCTAGGCCTGGCGGTGAAGGTGGAGGCGTACGAGGCGCTCCACAAGAAGTAGCAGGCAAGGTTCGAGGAGATGGAGAACCGGTCGAGGCGGAAGAATCTGCGGATCCTGGGCCTCCCGGAGGGGCTGGAGGGATTGGACATGGGGGCCTGTGTGGTCACCATGTTGAATTCGCTGATGGGAGCGGGGTCCTTCCAAGGGCCCTTGGAGCTGGAGGGGGCCCACCGGGTTCTGGCGAGGAAGCCCAAGCCCAGCGAGCCGCCGAGGGCGGTGCTGGTGCGGTTCCACCGGTTCGCTGATCGAGAGTGTATGCTTAGGTGGGCCAAGAAGGAGCGGAGCAGCAAATGGGAGAATGCGGAGGTCCGAATCTACCAAGATTGGAGTGCGGAGGTGGCGAGGAAGAGGGCCGGTTATAATCGGATGAAAGCAGTGCTGCACAGGAGAGGGGTGAAGTTTGGCATGTTACAGCAGGTGCGCCTATGGGTCACCCACAAAGACCGTTATCACTATTTTGCGTCCCCGGAGGAGGCCTGGGCCTTTGTTCAGGCCGAAAAACTGGACTCAGCCTGAGGGGTGGGGGATGGTCGGGGATGGTTGTGTTGTGCTTCGAGGGGGGGTTCTTTCTTTGTTCCTTTGTTCTTTGGGGGAGTTGATGGGGCGTTGTTCAGGCGCGCAAGACGGGCTCGTGAAGGGGGTGTTAGGCGCTTAGCCTGGGGGGTTGATGGTCGATAGGGGTTGATGGGGCCTCATGGGGGGGGGGGGGGGGGGGGTCACCTGGGATGGGGCTAGTGTGTTTGGGCCTGAAAAGGGAGCTGCGCCAGAGGAGGCGGGGCCACCCGAGCGGGTAGCGCGGGCTTTTTCCCGTGCTAAGGGCTGAAGGGGGCGGGGCTGAAGTTGGAAGCGCGGGCTTTTTCACGCGCTGGGACCGGAAGGGGAAGGAGATGAGCCTGTTCTTGGGCAGGGAGGGGAGGGGCAGTGTTACACTGGGGGGGGGGGGTCATTGTTGTGGCGGGAGTGGCCGGGGTCGGCAGGAGTCAGCTGACTCACGGGAGTACAATGTGGGGAGCAACGCAGCTAGGGGGAGACCTAGCTAGGGGGGAGAGGGTGGGAGGGAGGGGTACCGGGTTGCTGCTGAAAGGGCCGGGGGAACTGGAGCTGTCAGAGGGGGTCGGGACGGGGATCTGTCGCTGTGGGGAACGGGCCGTGTGGGGCTGCGGGCACGTGGCTGATCTAGGAAGGGCTATAGCTGATCGACGGGGGGTGGTGGTGGGTGGGGAGGGGGGGGGGGGTGTGAACAGCCCCCTGATCAGGCTGATAACCTGGAATGTAAGGGGACTGAATGGGCCGGTCAAACGGGCCAGGGTATACGCGCATCTGGAGCGGCTGAGGGCGGATGTGGCCATGCTACAGGAGACACATCTAAGGGTGGTGGATCAGGTAAGGTTGAGAAACGGGTGGGTAGGGCAAGTGTTCCACTCGGGCTTAGATGCGAAGAACCGGGGGGGTGGCGATTTTGGTGAGGAAGAGAGTATCGTTCGTGGCGTCGAGCGTGGTGGCGGACAGTGGCGGCAGATATGTGATGGTAAGTGGCAAGCTCCAGGGGGAGCGGGTGGTGCTGGTCAATGTGTACGCCCCGAATTGGGACGAATACGAATTCATGCAGCGTATGTTGGGCCAGATTCCAGACCTTGAGACAGGGGGCCTAATAATGGGAGGCGATTTCAACACGGTGCTGGACCCGGCACTTGATCGCTCCAGGTCCAGGACGGGTAGGACGCTGGCAGCGGCCAAGGTGTTGAGGGGGTTCATGGACCAGATGGGAGGGGTAAACCCCTGGAGATTTATGAGGCCGGGGGTAGGGAATTCTCGTTCTTCTCCCATGTCCACAAGGCCTACTCCCGGATTGACTTTTTTGTTTTGGGCAGGGCGTTGATTCCGAGGGTGGAGGACGCCGAATACTCGGCGATAGCCATCTCATACCACGCTCCGCATTGGGTGGACCTTGAGTTGGGGGAGGAGAGGGACCAACGTCCGATGTGGCGACTAGAGGTGGGGTTGCTGGCTGACAAGGAGGCGAGCGGGCAGGTCCGGAGGTGTATAGAGAGGTACCTGGTGACTAATGATAAGGGGGAGGTGCAAGTTGGGGTGGTCTGGGAGGCTCTGAAGGCGGTGGTTAGAGGGGAGCTGATCTCCATTAGGGCACACAAGGAGAAGGGTAAGAGGGAGAGGTTGGTGGGGGAGATGGTGAGGGTAGATAGGAGGTACGCGGAGGTCCCGGAGGAGGGACTGTTGAGGAAGCGACATAGCCTCCAAGCTGAGTTTGATTTATTGACCACCAAGAAAGCGGAGAAGCAGTGGAGGAGAGCGCAAGGGGTGGTATATGAATATGGAGAAAAGGCGAGTTGGATGCTGGTGCACCAGCTCCGGAAACGGGAGGTAGCTAGGGAGATCGGGGGAGTTAGGGACGAGGAGGGAGCATGGTGCGAAGCACGATGTGCATCAATTGGGTCTTTAGGAGCTTCTACGAGGAACTGTACCGGTCAGAGCCCCCAGTGGAGGACGGAGGGATGGATCGCTTCCTAGACGGGCTGAGGTTTCCGAGAGTGGAGGAGGAGCAGGTGGCGGGGTTGGGGGCGCCAGTTGGACTGGAGGAGCTGGTCAAAGCGATAGGGAACATGCAGACAGGGAAGGCACCGGGGCCTGACGGGTTCCCGGTTGAATTCTATAAAAAGTTTTCAGACGTGCTGGGCCCGGTGCTAGTTAGGACCTTCAACGAGGCAAGGGAAGGGTGGGCGCTGCCCCTAACGAAGTCTAGGGCGCTGATCTCCCTGAGCCTGAAGCGGGATAAGGATCCCCTACAGTGTGGGTCTTATAGACCGATTTCACTCCTAAATGTAGATGCAAAGTTGCCGGCAAAGATATTGGTCATGAGGATTGACGCAGGTCATACACGAGGATCAAACGGGTTTTGTGAAAGGGAGGCAGTTGAATTCTAATGTACGGAGGCTCTTAAATGTTATCATGATGCCGGCAGTGGAAGGAAAGGCGGAGATAGTGGCGGCGATGGATGCGGAGAAGGCCTTTGATAGGGTGGAATGGGGATACCTATGGGAGGTGTTGAAAATGTTCGGGTTTGGAGAGGGGTTCGTTAAGTGGGTCAAGCTGCTATACAAGGCCCCGGTGGCAAGTGTGGCAAGAATGGAAGGAGGTCGGAGAATTTCCGACTGTACCGGGGGACGAGGCAGGGGTGCCCCCTGCTCTTTGCGCTGGCGATTGAACTCCTGGCCATGGCGCTGAGGGAGTCGAGGAACTGGAGGGGGATAGTGTGGGGGGGAGGGGTGGGGAGGAGCATCGGCTGTCGTTATACGTGGATGACCTACTATTGTACGTGGCGACCCGGTGGGGGGAATGCAGGAGGTGATCAGGATCCTTAGGGAGTACGGAGATTTCTCCAGGTATAAGCTCAATGTGGGGAAGAGTGAGCTGTTCGTAGTACACCCAGGGAACCAGGAGAGGGGGATTGGGGAGCTCCCGCTGAAGAGGGCGGAGAGGAGTTTTAGGTACCTGGGGGTACAGGTAGCTAGGAGCTGGGGGGCCTTACACAGGCTTAACTTCACGAGGCTGGTGGAGCAGATGGAGGAGGAGTTTAAGACGTGGGATACGCTGCCGCTATCCCTAGCGGGTAGGGTCCAGTCAGTCAAAATGACGGTGCTCCCGAGGTTTTTGTTTTTGTTCCAGTGCCTCCCTATCCTGATTCCTAAGGCATTTTTCAGGTGGGTCAATAGGAGCGTTATGGGGTTTGTGTGGGCGCAGAAGACCCCGAGGGTGAGAAGGGTGTTCCTGGAGCGGGGCAGGGAGACGAGGGCGTTGGCTCTGCCTAATCTCTGTGGGTACTACTGGGCCGCCAACGTGGCGATGATACGTAGGTGGGTAATGGAGGGGGAGCGGGCGGCATGGAAGAGGTTGGAGATGGCGTCCTGTGTGGGCACGAGTCTGGAGGCACTGGTGACGGCGCCGCAACCGCTTCCCCCAACGAGGTGTACTACGAGCCCGGTGGTGGTGGCTACCCTCAAAATTTGGGGGCAATGGAGGCGGCATAGGTGGGAGGTGAGGGCTTCAGTGTGGCCCCCGATATGGGGGAACCACCGGTTTGTCACAGGGAGAATGGACAGATGGTTTCTGAGCTGGCACAGGGCAGGTATTAGGTGGTTGGGGGACCTATTTGTAGATGGGAAGTTTGCGACCCTGGGGGAGCTGGAGGGGAGGTTTGGCCTCCCCCCGGGGAACACTTTCAGATACATGCACTTTCAGGTAAGTGGGGGGGGGGGGGGTGGCGGAAGAGGGTTTGTTTGTTTTTTCCTATATTGGATGTGTATATTTGCTTTCATGTTAATTTGTCTGTTAATATATTATTTGTGCATGGGGGGGGGGGGGGGGGGGAGTGGGGGTGGTTACTGTTCTTATTTCTTTCTGTTGTTGGTAAAAATTTTTGAAAACTTGAATAAAAACTTTTTTTTTAAAAACCCTCGATTATTCCACTACTCTCGCCTTTGTGGTAATTGATAGTGCATCAACCTGGCATATGCGAGTTTGAGCATGCAAAGTTTAAAAATAATCAGCGGAATCAAACAGGCCAATCAGAGCGAGGCCTCTTGAAGCACTGGTACCTTTCTCTGACTCAGTATATCAAATGGGCCAATCTCACTGCTGGGCAGACATGACCCGCAGCCAATAGCAAACATCGAAGATGAGGCGGGAGTCAGCAGGAGATGAGTCTGGCAGAAACGAGGTGATGGTGGCGGTGAGGAGAGCCTGTGCCTAGCCTATGCACAGTGGTGTGGCTTTGGGAAAGAAGCAGGGGCATTGGGCCTTGGAGACAGGTGTGTGTTACAGAGGGAGAAGGGTGTGAGTGTGTGTGTAACAGAGGGGTGGGGTTCATGTGGTGTTCACACAGAGGGGGGTGCACGTGTGTTGTAGAGGGAGAGGGGTGCGCGTGCGGTATGGAGGGAGAGGGATGCACGTGCAGTATGGAGGGAGTGGGATGCGCGTTCAGGCGTGATAGAGGCAGAGGGGTGCACGTGCGGGTGTGATAGAGGCAGAGGGGTGCACGTGCGGGCGTGATAAGGGAGTGGGGTGCACGTGCGTGCATGATAGAGGCATAGCGGTGCACGTGCGGGCGTGATAGAGAGAGAGCGCGAGGTGTACCCGTGCGTGATAAGAGAGCGCACAAGGGACGTGTATGCATCATAAAGACAGAGCGGGGTGCGCATGTGTGATATCGAGAGTTCGGGGTGTTCGCGTACGATAAGAGAGATAGAGCAGCATGTGCGTGCATGAAGGAAAGGACAAGGGAGTGTGTGCATTATAGAGGGTGTGTGCGTATGATAGAGAGAGAGCAGGGTGCACGTGCCTGAAAGAGGGAGAGGGGCGCGTGCGAGGGAGAGGGGTGCGTGCGTGAGAGGGATGCATGCATGAGGGAGAGGGATGCGGTATGCGAGAGAGAGAGAGGGGGGGGTCGTGCGTGATAGAGAGAGAGCGCGCGCGAGGTGTGCCCTTGTGTGACAGAACGGGAGGTGTGTCCGTGTGTGATAGAGCAAGCACGAGGGGTGTGAGTGCATGACAGAGGGAGAGGGTGAGGAGCCTGCATATGTGATAGGGAGCACGAGGGATGTGCATGCATCATAGAGACAGAGCGGGGTGCGCATGTGTGATAGAGATGGGACGTCAAGAGCGAAAGACTGGTGCGCATGTGTATTACAGAGAGCGGGGTGTTCGTGCATGACGGTGAGAGAGCAGCATGTGCGTGCATGAAAGAAAGCACGAGGGCGTGCATGCATGATAGAGAGCAGAGTGCACATGCATGAAAGAGTGAGAGCGGGGTGTGCGTGCATGAAAGAGAAAAGCTGCGCGTGAGAGAGGTGTGCCAGAGGGTGCGTGCGCGTGAGAGAGGGTGTGCGCGTGCGTGAGAGATGGGGGTGCATGCGTGAGAGAGGTGGGCATGTGTGCATGAGAGAGGGGGAGGTGCACGTGCGTGAGAGAGAGGCGGGTGTGCGTGCGTGAGAGAGAGGCAGGTGTGCGTGCGTTGGGGGGTGCGCGTGTGTGAGAGACGGGAAGGTACGTGAGAGATGAGAGAGGGGGTGCGTGAAAGGTGAGGGAGAGAGGGGGGTGCGTGAGAGGGGTGGCGTGAGAGGCAGAGGGGTGAGAGAGAGACGGGTGCATGAGAGAGAGGTGAGAGTGAGGGGTGTGTGCGTGCATGAGAGAGAGAACTGCGCAAGGGAGAGGCGTGAGTGAGAGAGTTGTGTGCGTGTGATAGAGGGGTGCATGTGCATGAAAGAGAGGGGGTGCACGTGAGAGGGGGTGTGCGTGTGAGAGAGAGGGGAGTGTGTGCGAGAGAGTAAGAGGGGCTGCACGTGCCTGAGAGATAGAGGTGCGCGCGTCTGAGGGAGAGGAGGAGAACGCGAGAGCCGGTCCGTGTTTGATAGGGCGACAAATGCCCGATAAGAGTGAGGTGGTGAGTGGGTGGGTGACTGCACATGTGGGCGAGTGCGTGAGAATAGGGCGAGTGTGTATGTGTTGATGAGCGAGTGCAGACAATGATGGTACTGTTACTGTCCGGACGACTGACCGTTAACTCTCAAACATTTCCTCCTACTAGCCCCTGAACCATGACTCCAGCACTGAACATCAAGCCATTTTTTCCAGCACTGTCACTGACCATCTCCGTTGGAGACTCCCCCCCCCCCCCCCCCCCCCCCCCCCCCCACCATTGCTTCCAACCCGTACAGTCTACTTTTATTTGCTTCCCAAATTTCCTAAACGGCTGCGCTGGTAGACTCCGGTAGCAACCAGTTCCATCCCAACTGAACTCGGTTCTTCCGAATTTGACTCAATTCTCTCCATCACCCCACCCCTCTTTGTCCAGTCCTGTCCCACATAGATTTGGTAGGAGGCCCTCAAGGTTGTTGTTAGCGTAGAGATAATTTCTTATAAATCACATACAGACAGAATAGGGAGGATGTTGCGACGGAGGCTGGACTCCATACTGGAGGTGGACCGCCTTTACTCAGTACTCAGCCCCGACAATTGTTGGTGAGTAGGAAGAGGTTACTGTTGGAATTTGACCTACTTTATGAGCACGGGGTAAGGCTAGTCACCTTTTAGCACACCACCTGAGGTGGCCTTCCAGGAGATTGTACAGGAAGGGATTCAGGTTAAAAGCAAATTACTACAGATGCAGTACAGTAATGGATTCAGGTGGCAGGTTGGTCTCCACATCAGCGAAGGCCAATGCAGTGTTTGACGGATTTTGTCAAAGTCTGTACAGATCGGTGCCCCCAGGGGAGAAATTGTCCATGATGCAGTTTTTGTATTTGTATTTGTTTATTGTCAAGTGTCCCAGGATATAGTGAAAAGTATTTTTTTGCGATCAGCTCAACGGTTATCCTTCTTGGAGGTGGAGAGGATTTGAAGGGAGGAGTTAAAATCCCCGTTGGATCCTTAGGAGGTTATGACGTGTATGGGTTCAATGCAATCGGGTAAAGCTCCAAGCCTGGATGGGTTTCCCATTGAATTATATAAGAAATTTGCGGGACAGTTGACCCTACTGATATTGGATATGTTTAGTGATTCCTAGGCTCAGGGGCAGTACCAGCTTTGTTGGCAGAGGCCTCCATTTCTCTAATTCTGAAGAAGGATAAGAACTATTGAGTGTCGGTTGTATCGGCCAATTTAGTTGTTAAATGCGAATGTTAAGTTGTTGGCTGAAGTGTTGGCAATGCGGCTGGAGACCTGCCTTCAAATGGTGAAATCACACGGGATCAGAGGTGAGCTGGCAAGGTGGATACAAAACTGGCTAGGTCATAGAAGGCAGAGAGTAGCAAGGGATGGGTGCTATCTCACGCACACACTCTCTCTCTCACTCACACCTCTCCCTTGCGCACAGTTCTCTCTCTCATGCACGCACACACCCTTCACTCTCACGCACACCTCTCTCATGCACCCCTGTCTCTCCCTCTCACCCCTCTGCCTCTAACGCCACCCCTCTCATGCATCCCCCTCTCTCACCTCTCATGCACCCCCCTCTCATCTCTCACGTACCTTCCCATCTCTCACGCACGCGCACCCCCTCACTAACGCACACGCACCCACCTCTCTCACACACGCGCATCCGCCTCTCTCTCACGCACGTGCACCTCCCCCTATCTCACGCACCCACGCCCTCCTCTGTCACGCACACATGCCCTCCTCTCTCACGCACGCACCCCCATCTCTCACGCACACGCACCCTCAGGCACACCTCTCTCACGCGCAACTTTTCTCTTTCATGCACGCACACCCCCGCTCTCACTCTTTCATGCATGTGCACTCTGCTCTCTATCATGCATGTACGCTTTTCTGCTTTTCTGTTTGGAGGGCTCTGACCAGGGTATTCCGCTGGAACTTTTGCTGTTCGTAGTATATATTAATGATTTGGAGGAAAATGTAACTGGTCTGATTATTATGTTTGCGGACACACAAAGGTTGTTGGAATTACGGATAGCGGTGAGCACTGTCAGAGGATGCAGCGGGATTTAGATAGTTTGGAGACTTGGGCGATGAGATGGCAGATGGAGTTTAATCCGGACAAATGTGAGGTAATGCATTTTGGAAGGTCTAATACAGGTAGGGAATATACAGTGAATGGTAGAACCCTCAAGAGTATTGACAGTCAGAGAGATCTTGGTGTACAGGTCCACAGGTCACTGAAAGGGGCAACACAGGTGGAGAAGGTAGTCAAGAAGGTATACGGCATACTTGCCTTCATTGCCAGGGACATTGAGTATAAAAATTGGCAAGTCATGTTGCAGCTGTATAGAACCTTAGTTAAGCCACACTTGGAGTATAGTGTTCAATTCTGGTCGCCAAACTACCAGAAGGATGTGGAGGCTTTAGAGAGGGTGCAGCAGAGATTTACCAGGTTGTTGCCTGGTATGGAGGGCATTAGCTATGAGGAGAGGTTGAATACACTCGGTTTGTTCTCACTGGAATGAGGGGCGACGTGATAGAGGTCTACAAAATTATGAGGGGCATAGACAGAGTGGATAGTCAGAGACTTGTTCCCAGGGTAGAGGGGTCAATTACTCGGGGGCATAGATTTAGAGGAGATGTACGAGGCAAGTTTATTTACACACAGGCTAGTGGGTGCCTGGAACTCGCTGCCGGAAGAGGTGGCGGAAACAGGGACGATAGTGACGTTTAAGGGGTATCTTGACAAATACATGAATAGGATGGGAATAGAGGGATACGGACCCCAGAAGTATAGAAGGTTTTAGTTTAGACGGGCCGCATGGTCGGTGATGTGACCATCAATTCACACGACACGTGGTTGGAAGTGAACAGTGGTTTTAATAATCTTACAAAGTAGCCTGCCTGCGACGTGATGAACTGGCAGGCAGGCTCAGACTGCCAAGCTTTATACTTCCAGTTAGTGGAAGGAGCCATGGGCGGAGCCAAAGGTGGAGCCCAGTACAAACTCCTCATCTCCCCCTATGGGCAGAGCCGCGCAACTGCTCGTATACCGAGCTGACATAGACACAGTACATTATATATAATAACAGTGTGAATTACACGGACTGTGATTCACCACAGTCGGCGCAGTCTTGGAGGGCCTTGTGGTAATGTGGCGACCTGAATTGAACACTGTACTCCAGTGTGGCCTAACTACGGTTCTATACAGCTGCAACATGACTTGCCAATTGTTATACACTTGGTGGAGTACTATTCATGGAGTACAGAAAGTGCAGGATGGTGTTTAAGAAAGCAATTAGGAGAGCAAAGAGGGTATATGAGAAAGCTCTGGTTGGTAAAAGTAGGACAAATCCCAAGATATTCTCTAAGTATATCAATGGGAAGAGGATAACCAGGGCAAGAGTAGGGCACATTAGAGACTGACAAGGAAATCTGGGTGGCATCAGTGGACATTGGTAGGGTGTTGAACGAATACTTCATATCTGTCTTCACCAACAGAACGAAGAAGTAGATGTAAGAACTTGGGGCGAGAGACTGTGAGGTTCTTGAGCAAATTGTTATAGGGAATGACAAGGTGTTGGAGGTGTTGGCAGGCTTAAAAGTGGACAAATCTGCAGGTCCAGATGAATCAAGTCTCAGGATGCAGTGGGAAGCGAGTGAGGAGATTGCAGAGGCTCTGACCCAAATTTTTAATTCCTCTCTGGCATCGGGGAGGTGCCAGAAGACTGGAGAACAACTAATGTGGTCCCATTATTTAAGAAAAGTTGTAGAAACAAGGCAGGAGACTATAGACTACTGTGTCTCACATCAGTGGTCAGGAAACTATTGGAGAAAATTCTGAAGGAGAGATTCTATCTCCACCTGGAGAGGCAGGGTTTGATCAGGAATAGTCAGCACAGCTTTGTCAGAGGGTGGTCACGCCAAACGCATTTGATTGAATTTTTTGAGCCTGTGACCAGGTGTGTAGATGGGGGTGGAGCGGTTGCTGTAATTTACCTGGATTTCAGCAAATTCTTTGACAAGGTCCCACATAAGAACATAAGAACTAGGAGAAGGAGTAGGCCATCTGGCCCCTCGAGCCTGCTCCGCCATTCAATGAGATCATGGCTGATCTTTTGTGGACTCAGCTCCACTTTCCGGCCCGAACACCATAACCCTTAATCCCTTTATTCTTCAAAAAACTATCTATCTTTACCTTAAAACATTTAATGAAGGAGCCTCAACTGCTTCACTGGGCAAGGAATTCCATAGATTCACAACCCTTTGGGTGAAGAAGTTCCTCCTAAACTCAGTCCTAAATCTACTTCCCCTTATTTTGAGGCTATGTCCCCTAGTTCTGCTTTCACCCGCCAGTGGAAACAACCTGCCCACATCGATCCTATCTATTCCCTTCATAAATTTAAATGTTTCTATAAGATCCCCCCTCATCCTTCTAAATTCCAACGAGTACAGTCCCAGTCTACTCAACCTCTCCTCATAATCCAACCCCTTCAGCTCTGGGATTAACCTAGTGAATCTCCTCTGCACACCCTCCAGTGCCAGTACGTCCTTTCTCAAGTAAGGAGACCAAAACTGAACACAATACTCCAGGTGTGGCCTCACTAACACCTTATACAATTGCAACATAACCTCCCTAGTCTTAAACTCCACCCCTCTAGCAATGAAGGACAAAATTCCATTTGCCTTAATCACCTGTTGCACCTGTAAACCAACTTTCTGTGACTCATGCACTAGCACACCCAGGTCTCTCTGCACAGCGGCATGCTTTAATATTTTATCGTTTAAATAATAATCTCGTTTGCTGTTATTCCTACCAAAATGGATAACCTCACATTTGTCAACATTTGTATTCCATCTGCCAGACCCCAGCCCATTCACTTAACCTATCCAAATCCCTCTGCAGACTTCCAGTATCCTCTGCACTTTTCGCTTTACCACTCATCTTAGTGTCATCTGCAAACTTGGACACATTGCCCTTGGTCCCCAACTCCAAATCATCAATGTAATTTGTGAACAATTGTGGGCCCAACACGGATCCCTGAGGGACACCACTAGCTACTAATTGCCAACCAGAGAAACACCCATTAATCCCAACTCTTTGCTTTCTATTAATTAACTGTAGGGAGGCAGGAGTTCCGTCACCACACCAATATTTATTTACAATAACGATATTACAGGAGCAGCTACAAACAGTGCTGCTAGCAGTCCAGTCAACTAAAGACTGGCTTACAAAGCCTACACAGGTGATTATATGGGCCCCCTCAATGAGCTATCATTGAGGGAGCTCATACTCCAATTGGCCAACCAATAAAGCCAATTGGAGTTCATTACACCCCTCCCACCCAAGGTCCGAGGAATTCCTGCCAGCTGGCATTCCTCTGAGCTTCTTCCTGCTCCTCATGTCTGGGTCTGTCACCTCTGTGTCGTCCGCCGGGTTGTTCTCCGAAGTGGGCGGGGTGTACCTTATAGGTGCCCGTCTTTTCCTTGACGACCTCCTTGGAAGTTGTTCTTCCTCCTCATCGGGTAGAGGTGTCGAGGCGGCCTCGTCGAGTGTGTCCATCTCCGACTCTGATGACTGGATGACGGGGTCTGGAGAAATTGCTCGGGGCTGGGGTGTGGGCATCCTTTCCGTCTGGGCTATCCCAGCTTGAGGCGGTCCTGCTTCGCCTGCCTCCAGGTGTGGTTCCGCTGCCCTTATTTGGTCTAGGTGTTTCTTCAGCACCTTACCTCCTATTGAAACCTCATAGGATATGGGCCCTGTTTGGGACTCTACCATGCCTTTGACCCACGTTGGTCCATTCCCATAATTCTTGACCCGAACCGGTGCCCCCATCTGGAAATGTCTCTGCTGCCGACTATTATCATGCCCCCTGCGTTGGGCCTCCTGATGTTTCTCCACTTTCCCCGTTAAATTTGGGAAAAGGAGACTCAGCCTCGTTCGCAGCCGCCTTCCCATTAAGAGTTCAGCTGGCAGTATGCCCATTGTGGAATGCGGTGTGGTCCTATAATCAAACAGCCAGCGGGAGAGCTTTGTGTCTATTGCAAATGAGGCCCTGAGCTTTTCAATTGTCGATGCTGTGCTTGCCGTGTTTACCCGGTGGACGTCCAACCATTTAGAGTTGGCGTCCACTATCACCAAAAACATTGAGCCCATGAAAGGGCCGGCGTGGTCAATATGCAGGCGGGTCCACGGTCTGCCTGGCCATTCCCACGGGTGCAATGGCACCGCTGGTGGCACTCTTTGCCCCTGTTGGCACTCCTGGCACCGACGTACCAAGGCTGCTATGTCTGTGTCCAAACCTGGCCATCAAACGTAGCTTCGAGCTAGCATCTTCATTTTAGACACGCCTGCGTGTCCGTGATGTAACTCAGTTAAGATTGCCTGACGGCCCTGAGCTGGGACGATTACCCGGGCTCCCCATAATCGGATACTGTCTTATTTGGTCCCTTCTGCTCCAGTATGGGTGCATCTGGGGCTTCACTGGTCTTTCCAGTGCCCCTGTTAGCAGTAAATGCTTCATCTTGGCTAAAACTGGGTCTTTTTGCATCCACAACCGAATATGTTGTGCGTCTACTGGTAGGGCGTCTAAAAAATTTAGAGTCATTACTGTCTCCTCTACTTTTGGTATTTGCGGCGGAGTGTCCGGAAGGGGAAGTCTGCTCAAAGCATCTGCATGTGCTACTCGCGTTCCCGGTCTGTGCTCCAGAACGTATCTATATGCCGCCAGTAGCAACGCCCAGCGTTGGATTCTAGCTGATGCAATCGGGGGTATTGAGTTGTCTTCTTTTAATAACCCTAATAACGGCTTATGGTCCGTCACTATGGTGAATTTCCGCCCGTACAGATACTGGTGACATTTTTTTACTGCGAATATCACCGCCAGTCCTTCCTTCTCGATTTGGGCGTACTTCCTCTCAGCCATCGCCAATTTTCTCGAAGCATAGGCTATTGGCCGTTCTTCCCCATTCCTTCCTCTATGGGCTAAGACGGCTCCTACCCTGTATGGGGATGCATCACAAGTGACCACCAACTCCTTCCTTAGGTCATAATGCTCTAGGACATTTTCGGATGACAGCTGTTCCTTAATGTCCCTAAATGCTCGGTTTTGGCGGGTGTACCATTTCCATTCTTACCCCTTTTTTAGTAGCTGGTGGAGGGGTTCCAGGATGGACGCCCTATTTTCAATAAATTTTCCATAATAGGTTACCAACCCTAGAAATGATTGTAACTCCTGGACCGTGGTGGGAGCTGGGGCTTCTTTTATTGCCCTTACTCTGTCTTCTAATGGATGTAAGCCTGACTCGTCTACGTTATATCCCAGGTACGTCACTTGTGGGGCCAGAAAAACACATTTTTCCCTTTTTAGCCGTACGCCTGCCTTTGCGAAACGCCTGAGCACTTCCTCCAGGTTCCTTAAGTGTTCCCTGTTTGTCCTACCTGTGATTAAGACATCGTCCAAATAAATTGCCACCTGCGGTAGTCCCTGCAGAATATTTTCCATCGTACGCTGGAATATAGCGCAGGCTGATGACACTCTAAAAGGTAGCCTAGTATAACGAAAAAGGCCCTTCAGGGTGTTGATCGTAGCAAACTTCTGGGAGCCCTTGTCCAGTTTTAACTGCAGGTAGGCGTGGCTCATGTCGAGTTTCGTGAACAAAAGCCCACCTGCCAATTTGGCATATAGGTCGTCTATTTTCGGGATTGGGTATTTGTCCAGCAGTGCGTATTTGTTTACTGTCTGTTTGAAATCTCCACAGAGACGTATTGAGCCGTCTGGCTTCAAAATTGGTACCACCGGCGCTGCCCATTCCGAGAATTGTACTGGTCTGATAATGCCGTCGCGCCGTAACCTTTCTATTGCGTCATCTACTTTCTTTCTTAATGCAAAAGGTACCGACCTGGCCTTACAAAATTTTGGAAGGGCTTCTGGGTCTACGTGCAAAGTTGCTTTGGCGCCTATGATTTCCCCCAAACCTTCCTGGAAGACCTCCGGGTATTTTTGGAGTACTCCACTCAACTGCCCGCTTCCACTCTGGAAAACTTTCATCCAATCTAATTTTAGGTCTTTCAGCCAGTTCCGTCCAATTAAGCTCGGTCCGGAGCCCTCTACGATCGTCAACGGTAATCTGAGCAATTTTTTCTCATATTCCACAGGTACATGAGTCGTGCCTAGAACTTCCAGGGGTTCCCCCGTGTAGGTTTTAAGTTTTGTCGATGTTTTTGTTAGGGTTAGTGGCTGGAGTCCATCTTTGATTTTTCTAAATGCTGCCACTCCCATTACTGATACGGCCGCACCCGTGTCTATTTCCATTATTGTCGGCCGCCCGTTCACCCGTGGGGTAATCCTCATGGGTTCTGCTTTCTTCGTTGTAATATTATATAATTGTTCCCCTTCGGAGGAGGATGGGGCATCTAGGTTGTGTACTTCCCTGCGTCCCCACCTGCTATTCCTCTTTTGCCACCTCCTTCTAGGGTTTCTGTCATTGTTACCCCACTCTGTCTGGTGCCAGAAACGGTCCTTCTCTGTTGGGGGAGCCTCAGCCGGTACTTCCCTCTGTCTCCAGTTAGTCCTGGCAGACTTGGGGACAGTTCTGGGGTTTTCCTTTTTCCCTCTGTTCCTCAGGTTTTTCCTGAGAGCGGCTATCTGGTAGCAGGACCCGTTGTGGTCGTCCCTCTCACAGGTATCTACCTCCATTGGCGTGCCCTGTAGTTCCTGCGCCCCACTTGCTGCCTTTTCTAGGGACAGTGCGAGCTGTAACGCCTGCCTGCAGTCTAGCTCCGTTTCCGCCAACAGGAGTTTCTGTATTGTGAGGTCGTTTATACCACACACTAACCGGTCCGGAAGCATTTCATTTAATGTCGGGCCGAACTCACATTTTTCCGCCAGCCTTCTCAAGCGGGTCAAGAAATTCGTGACTGACTCCCTGTCTTCCCGCTTCGCTGTGTAGAATCTGTACCTACGCAAAATGATGGGGTGGTTTTGGGTCGTAGTGCTCTTTCACCAATTCCGTTACTTCTTGGAAAGTTTTCGTGTCCGGCGCATCGGGATAAGTCAGACTACGTATAATGGCGAAAGCGGAGGGTCCGCACGCCGACAGCAGGATAAGCCGTCTCCTTTCGTCCGTCAGTATATCATTTGCCCGGAAGAAGTAACACATTCTCTCCACATACTGGGACCAGTCCTCAATAGCCTGGTCGAATGCCTCTAACCTCCCAAAAAACGTCATTTTTAAAATGGCAAGGCTTACCCTCCGAGTGCGGCAGCTGGTCTCCGCAAATTTCGTAGTTTACCTCGTCACCACTGTAGTAATCCACGGGAGGCAGGAGTTCCATCACCACACCAATATTTATTTACAATAACGATATTCCAGGAGCAGCGACAAACAGTGCTGCTAGCAGTTCAGTCAACTAAAGACTGGCTCACAAAGCCTACACAGGTGATTATATGGGCCCCCTCAATGAGCTATCATTGAGGGAGCTCATACTCCAATTGGCCAACCAATAAAGCCAATTGGAGTTCATTACATTAACCAATCCTCTATCCATGCTACTACTTTACCCTTAATGCCATGCATCTTTATCTTATGCAGCAACCTTTTGTGTGGCACCTTGTCAAAGGCTTTCTGGAAATCCAGATATACCACATCCATTGGCTCCCCATTATCTATTGCACTGGTAATGTCCTCAAAAAATTCCACTAAATTAGTTAGGCACGACCTGCCCTTTATGAACCCATGCTGCATCTGCTTTATGGGACAATTTCTATCCAGATGCCTCGCTATTTCTTCCTTGATGATAGATTCCAACATCTTCCCTACTACCGAAGTTAAGCTCACTGGCCTATAAGAGAGTGAACAAAGAAGTGGCAGATGAAATGCAATGTGGAAGGGGGCATGGACTATTTTCTAAATGGGAAATGCTTAGGAAATCAGAAGCACAAAGGGACTTGGGAGTCCTTGTTCAAAATTCTCTTAAGGTTAACGTGCAGGTTCAATGTGCAATGTTAACACTCATGTCGAGAGGGCTAGAATACAAGAGCAGGGATGCACTTCTGACCCCGTTTGGAGTATTGTGAGCAGTTTTGGACCCGGTATCTAAGGAAGGATGTGGTGGCATTGGAAAGGGTCCAGAGGAGGTTCGCAAGAATGATCACTGGAATGAAGAGCTTGTCGTATGAGGAATGGCTGAGGACTCTGTGTCTGGACTCGTTGGAGTTTCGAAGGATGAGGGGGGATTTTATTGAAACCTACAGGATACTGCGAGGCCTGGATAGAGTGGGCTTGGAGGGGATATTTCCACTTGTTGGAAAAACAGGAGTTCCAACATCACAGGCAGAGACACAACATATAAGAGATGCTCAGATGTGGGTAATAAGCATCCGCTGTTAGTTCCTGGTCGCCAGTTATTGGAATCTAATAATTCAACAGGACCTACAACCCTGGAGTGGAAACATCACCCTCAGTCCCCATCGACTGCCTTGGATGAGGAAGAAGACGATCATTTATTTTCTGAGGGCTCTTTGTGAGATTTTCTCAAGGGCTCCTTTTTGATTTTCGGGGACTACCTTTTGATTCTCGCCAACCGTCTGCACTTATGTTTGAATTTGTGTCAGCAATTTCCTCTTTACATAGATAGGTTGCAAAACATCCCAAAATACGCACGCAGACACACATAATGGGCTGGATTCGTCGTTTCGCCGGCAGCCCAGAGATTTCCCGATGGCATGTGGCTGCCCACAATGGGAAACCCCATTGGCCGGCTGGCGAGACAGAGAATCCTGGGGGCCCACCGCACCAGAAATCTGGTATGGCGGGACATAGAATTCCGAACAATATCTTTGGGAGAACAGTAGCATAGTGGTTAAATCTGTTGTTTCACAGTGTCAGGGACCCAGGTTCAATTCCCGGCTTGGGTCACTGCGGAGTCTGCACGTTCTACCCGTGTCAACGTGGGTTTCCTCCGGGCGCTCCAATTTCCTCCCACAAGACCCGAAAGGTGGGCTTGTTAGGTGTATTGGACATTCTGAATTCTCCCTCAATGTCCACGAACAGACGCCGGAGTTTGGCAATGAGGGGATTTTCACAGTAACTTCATTGGAGTGTTAATGTAAGCCATCCATAAATAAGATGTTTTCGTTAACTTGTTATAAATTTCCCATACTCCAATACCAAAATTCTAAAGGCTTGGTATGAGGTAACTTACAGGGAATGTGTTTCACATCTTCAGCTCCTTTTAATTACAAGTTTAAAAACACAGGAGACCTGAGAAGATGAATCAAAACGGCGGTTTCCCAAAGAAAAGGCTGCAACGTGGAGTACGGCACATAGGTCCCAACCGGGATTATCAATCATGCCGGTCCCAATCCGCCTATCAGCGGGGAGTTCGTATTCTACAAGCCACTACGTGAGATCAATCAGACTGACCCCGTGGATCTTGTAAGGGTTTTTCCCTCAGTACTTCTATTTAAAGTAACTTCTGACAAAAATGTCAGCATAGTTATATCTAAAGGTCCAACTCTGCAACAAGGGAAATACACACAACTTCTGCAACATCAAGTTAACCATTAGATAACAAATCATGTAATTTGTTTAATTTAATACTTTACATTTTAGGGATTTTTGTTCAAGCTAATGCACCTCGCCTTGCATGATCATCAACACTTTAATGATACCTAGATTGGGTGGACTAAAGGAACATTAATTCTTTGTATCCCTATCAAAAGTGAAGGACAGGTGATTTCTTCTCCAATGGAACTGGTTGGGGAGAATCAATATTTAATGTAAGTGGAAACAAAATGAACTCAAGAATGGCTCGAAGAGACCATGGGCGTGATTCTCCGATCCTACGACAGAGTCCCCTCGCTGTTGTGAACGCCGTCGAGTTTCACGACTGCGTGAAACGGCCCCGATCGCGATCGATTCAGGCACCGGAAATGGACTAGGAGCAGGGCCACGAGGAACTTGGTGCGAAAGCAGCGTCGTCAGAGCGCGACGCCTGAATGACCCCACGCAGCGTCTGAAAGGGCACTGTCCGTGCACAGAAGGACCCAGGAGGAGAAGAAGGAGGAGAGATGACTGGGCCCCGAAGAGCCGTCCCGAGGTTCCGGGACACAGACCTGGACACCCTCCTCGATGAGGTGGAACTACAAAGGGCCATCCTCTTCCCAAGACATGGGCATTGTCAGCTGTCCAGCACAGTGAGGTGCAGCTGGCGTGAGGTTGGCACCGCTCTGAGTGCTGTGAGACACCCCCTTGTCCGGGGAGCAGTGCAGAAAGAGGCTCCATGACCTCACTAGGGCTGCCAGGGTAAGTGCTACGAGGGTGCTCCCGGACCACAACCAACCCCCCCCCCCCCCCAATGTCCCTCATCAACTCCCCCCCCCCCCCCCCCCGGCACGAGGGGGAGGAGAGGGGGGTGAATAACGTTGTACTCGACCCACATGAGAACTGCAACCCCCTGGAGAGATGCCATGGTGTGGCTCCAACTGTTCCCCAACCAGCATTAATGTAGCCTATATCTGAACACCCTGATGATACCCGCCTAATTGTGATTCTCTATCCATGCCCCCCCCCCAAACAGGACAAGACAGCTCACAACAACCGTGAGCGTATGATTACCGGAGGGGGTTCGCCTGTGCTGCACCCCCTAACCGTGTACGAGCAGAGAGCACTGGACCTCGCTGGGGGATCCGCCACCCGGGAGGTCGCGCAATGCGAGGTTGGAGGCGCAGAAGCAAGTGAGACAACCCTGCATGCCCCCCCAGCCCGTCATCGCCCCCCTCACACTCTGGCCACTGCACCCCCGATCCCCTCCCCCCTCACACCCTGGCCACTGTACCCCTGATCCCCTCCCCCCTCACACTCTGGCCACTGCACCCCTGACCCCTCCCCCTCACACCCTGGCCACTGCACCCCCCATCCCCTTCCCCCTCACACTCTGGCCACTGCACCCCCCATCCCCTCCCCCCTCACACTCTGGCCACTGCACCCTCGATCCCCTTCCCCCTCACACCCTGGCCACTGTACCCCCGATCCCCTCCCCCTTCACACTCTGGCCACTGCACTCCCCCCCCCCATCCCCTCCCCCTTCACACTCTACCCCCATCACCACCGTACACCCGGCCCAGTGTGTCTAACGAACCCCGTATCATTGTGTTCCCCATGGCCAGCCACCGAACGTCCAGGGTCATCTCGGCCAAGACACAGCCGACTATCTGCAACGTCAGCCGCACCCAGGGACGCACGCCAGAGGGTGGCAGGAGATCGGCCAGGAGGGCCATCCTCTCATTCCGGGACTCTGGAGGGGGACGCACAGAGGATGGACAGAGACAATACTGAGGGCCAAAGGATGGACAGTGACGGTAGTGATGGCTGTGCATTGCCCGAAGGTAGGGCCATGAGACACGACAGTGACGTGGACAGGACGGGGACAGTGGACGTTGACGCACAGAGGATGGCCACACAGTCGACGGAGTCACCCGGAGCGGAACATGACATGGGCCGCGTTCGCCCTGCGCCGGGCCATGAGGGGGACCAGGACACACCGGACTACTTTACAGACGATGACCTCGAGCTTGCGGCACTGCTATCCCCATTCACCATCGCAGAGACACTCACCTCGGTTGGGCAAATAAGTGATGAGGCTCCTGGGTCACGGTCTGGTGTGCACCACACAGCCGAGCCGGTACAGCAGGTGGTGTTTGGAGCAGCCGAGGGGCTGGACGGTCGGAGGGCAGCCCAGGCCCAGCATCCAGCTATCGCCCAGACGGGTCCCAGGTTTCTGGATGTAATTGACCCACCCGGACACCTGATGCATGTGGAAACCTAGGGACTCAATAACGGGATGAGGGCCATCTTCCAGCAGCTGCAAACACAGTTGGAGGAGTCCATCCGCTTTCAGGAGCAGGGGGTGGTGCCGCTCATCGCAGCCACCCAGGCCGACACCGCACGGGTGGCGTCCGTGGTGGAGGCAATGAGTGAAACGGTTTCGGCCATTGGTCAGGTTCTGCAAGGCGTTGGGCTTCACGTGCACGCGTCATGCATGGTCCAGGAGAGGGCTGCCCTCTCACAGGCAGACATGGGCCAGAGCCAAAACGACATTGCCGCCGCGCTCCGGGCCCTGGCCGGGTCTCACCGGGCCATGGCACAGTCCCAGCAGTCAGTCGCAGAGAGCATTGACTGCCTGGCGCATGTGCTGGATGGCGTAGTGCACTCACAGGTTGAGGTCGCACAGTCCCTTTTCCAGGAGACTCATCCGGAGTGAGACTCATACAGAGTGGGAGATTGAAACTTGGTAATTTGGTGCAGAGTGTGAGGAGGTGCTTTTTAACCCTGGTAAGTGACTGGTAAGTAGTCTCTCTTTTTCTTTTCATTGTCTAATTTATTTATTTTTATTTTGAAATTCTAGTTGTTTAAGTTTACCAAGGGTTTAAGACATGGCAGGAGATCCCAGACCCGTGTCATGCTCCTCGTGTGCGATGTGGGAGCTCAGGGACACGTCCACTGTCCCTGGCTCCTTCACGTGCAAGAAGTGTGTTCAGTTGCAGCTCTTGTTAGACCGCTTGACGGCTCTGGAGCTGCGGATGGACTCACTTTGGAGCATCCGCGATGCTGAGGAGGTCGTGGATAGTACGTTTAGCGAGTTGGTCACACCGCAGGTGAAGGTTACTGAGGGAGATAGAAAATGGGTGACCAAAAGAAAGAGCAAGAGTAGGAAGGCAGTGCAGGTGTCCCCTGCGGTCATCTCCCTGCAAAACAGATATACCGCTTGGGATACTGTTGAGGAAGATGGCTCACCAGGGGAAGGCAGCAGCAGCCAGGTTCATGGCACCGTGGCTGGCTCTGCTGCACAGCAGGGCAGGAAGTAAAATGGCAGGGCTATAGTGATAGGGGACTCGATCGTAAGGGGAATAGACAGGCGGTTCTGTGGACGCAATCGAGACTCCAGGATGGTATGTTGCCTCCCTGGTGCAAGGGTCAAGGATGTCTCGGAGCGGCTGCAGGACATTCTGGGGGGGGAGGGTGAAAAGCCAGCTGTCGTGGTGCACATAGGCACCAACGATATAGGTAAAAAACGGGATGAGGTCCTACAAGCGGAATTCAGGGAGTTAGGAGTTAAACTAAAAAGTAGGACCTCAAAGGTAGTAATCTCAGGATTGCTACCAGTGCCACGAGCTAGTCAGAGTAGGAATGTCAGGATAGATAGGATGAATGCGTGGCTCGAGAGATGGTGCAAGAGGGAGGGATTCAAATTCCTGGGGCATTGGGACCGGTTCTGGGGGAGGTGGGACCAGTACAAACCGGACGGTCTGCACCTGGGCAGGACTGGAACCGATGTCCTGGGGGGGTGTTTTCTAGAGCTGTTGGGGAGGGTTTAAACTAATGTGGCAGGGGGATGGGAACCAATGCTGGAAGTTGGAAGGTAGTAAAACAGGGACAGAAACAAAAGGAAGGAAGGGGAAAAGTGCAAGGCAGAGAAGACATAGTCAGAAATCCATAAGGGCGACAGTACAAGGTACAGTGACTGAGGGGAGCACAGTGAATAGGCCCAGTAATAACAAAAGGAATAAAACTGGAGATGTTAAGATTCAAAACAGAGGTAAAAAAACCAACATAAGTGTACTTTACCTGAATGCTCGTAGTATTCGGAATAAAGTAAATGAGTTGGTGGCACAAATCATCGTAAATTACTATGATTTAGTGGCCATTACTGAAACATGGTTAAAGGATGGTCACGACTGGGAGTTAAATATCCGAAGGTATCAAACTATTCAGAAGGACAGAGTGGATGGTAAGGGAGGTGGTGTTGCTCTGTTATTTAAGGATGACATCCGGGCAATAGTAAGGGATGACATCGGTGCTATGGAGGATAAGGTTGAATCCATTTGGGTGGAAATCAGGAATAGTAAGGCGAAAAAGTCACTGATAGGAGTAGTCTATCGGCCACCAAATAGTAATGAGATGGTGGGGCAGGCAATAAACAAAGAAATAACTGATGCATGTAGAAATGGTACAGCAGTTATCATGGGGGATTTTAATCTACATGTCGATTGGTTTAACCAGGTCGATCAAGGCAACCGTGAGGCGGAGTTTATAGAATGTATCCGCGATAGTTTCCTAGAACAGTATGTAATGGAACCTACGAGGGAACAAGCGGTCCTAGATCTTGTCCTGTGTAATGAGACAGGATTGATTCATGATCTCATAGTTAGGGATCCTCTCGGAAGGAGCGATCACAATATGGTGGAATTTAAAATACAGAGGGAGGGTGAGAAAGTAAAATCAAATACTAGTGTTTTGTGTTTAAACAAAGGAGATTACAAGGGGATGAGAGAAGAACTAGCTAAGGTAGACTGGGAGCTAAGACTTTATGGTGGAATAGTTGAGGAACAGTGGAGAACCTTCCAAGCGATTTTTCACAGTGCTCAGCAAAGGTTTATACCAACAAAAAGGAAGGACGGAAGAAAGAGGGAAAATCGACCGTGGATATCTAAGGAAATAAGGGAGAGTATCAAATTGAAGGAAAAAGCATATAAAGTGGCAAAGATTGCTGGGAGACTAGAGGACTGGGAAATCTTTAGGGGGCAACAGAAAGCTACTAAAAAAGCTATAAAGAAGAGTAAGATAGAGTATGAGAGTAAACTTGCTCAGAATATAAAAACAGACAGTAAAAGTTTTTACAAATATATAAGACAAAAAAGAGTGGCTAAGGTAAATATTGGTCCTTTAGAGGATGAGAAGGGAGTTTTAATAATGGGAAATGAGGAAATGGCTGAGGAACTGAACAGGTTTTTTGGGTCGGTCTTCACAGTGGAAGACACAAATAACATGCCAGCGACTGATAGAAATGAGGCTATGACAGGTGAGGACCTTGAGAGGATTGTTATCACTAAGGAGGGAGTGATGGGCAAGCTAATGGGGCTAAAGGTAGACAAGTCTCCTGGCCCTGATGGAATGCATCCCAGAGTGCTAAAAGAGATGGCTAGGGAAATTGCAGATGCACTAGTGATAATTTACCGAAATTCACTAGACTCTGGGGTGGTCCCGGTGGATTGGAAATGAGCAAACGTGACGCCACTGTTTAAAAAAGGAGGTAGGCAGAAAGCAGGAAATTATAGGCCAGTGAGTTTAACTTCGGTAATAGGGAAGATGCTGGAATCTATCATCAAGGAAGAAATTGCGAGGCACCTGGATAGAAATTGTCCCATTGGGCAGACGCAGCATGGGTTCGTAAAAGGCAGGTCATGCCTAACTAATTTTATGGAATTTTTTGAGGACATTACCAGTGCAGTAGATAATGGGGAGCCGATGGATGTGGTATATCTGGATTTCCAGAAAGCCTTTGACAAGGTGCCACACAAAAGGTTGCTGCATAAGATAAAGATGCATGGCATTAAGGGTAAAGTAGTAGCATGGATAGAGGATTGGTTAATTAATAGAAAGCAAAGAGTTGGGATAAATGGGTGTTTCTCTGGTTGGCAATCAGTAGCTAGTGGTGTCCCTCAGGGATCCGTGTTGGGCCCACAATTGTTCACAATTTACATTGATGATTTGGAGTTGGGGACCAAGGGCAATGTGTCCAAGTTTGCAGATGACACTAAGATGAGTGGTAAAGCGAAAAGTGCAGAGGATACTGGAAGTCTGCAGAGGGATTTGGATAGGTTAAGTGAATGGACTCGGGTCTGGCAGATGGAATACAATGTTGACAAATGTGAGGTTATCCATTTTGGTAGGAATAACAGCAAACGGGATTATTATTTAAACGATAAAATATTAAAGCATGCCGCTGTTCAGAGAGACTTGGGTGTGCTAGTGCATGAGTCACAGAAGGTTGGTTTATAAGTGCAACAGGTGATTAAGAAGGCAAATGGAATTTTGTCCTTCATTGCTAGAGGGATGGAGTTTAAGACTAGGGAGGTTTTGTTGCAATTGTATAAGGTGTTAGTGCGGCCACACCTGGAGTATTGTGTTCAGTTTTGGTCTCCTTACTTGAGAAAGGACGTACTGGCGCTGGAGGGTGTGCAGAGGAGATTCACTAGGTTAATCCCAGAGCTGAAGGGGTTGGATTATGAGGAGAGGTTGAGTAGACTGGGACTGTACTCGTTGGAATTTAGAAGGATGAGGGGGGATCTTATAGAAACATTTAAAATTATGAAGGGAATAGATAGGATAGATGCGGGCAGGTTGTTTCCACTGGCGGGTGACAGCAGAACTAGGGGGCATAGCCTCAAAATAAGGGGAAGTAGATTTAGGACTGAGTTTAGGAGGAACTTATTCACCCAAAGGGTTGTGAATCTATGGAATTCCTTGCCCAGTGAAGCAGTTGAGGCTCCTTCATTACATGTTTTTAAGGTTAAGATAGATAGTTTTTTGAAGAATAAAGGGATTAAGGGTTATGGTGTTCGGGCTGGAAAGTGGAGCTGAGTCCACAAAAGATCAGCCATGATCTAATTGAATGGCGGAGCAGGCTCGAGGGGCCAGATGGCCTACTCCTGCTCCTAGTTCTTATGTTATTAGTCCCTGGCAGGAATGTCGCACTCCCTGGGCTCCGTCTCTGTGAACATTCGGACCCTGGTCGATACCGCTGCAGGCCTCCAGGACTGGCAGCGCCAGGTGTCGGAGGTGCGACGGGGCATGTCTCCGAGCGCACCTCCGTCCCACAGCGAGGCCACCGGGCTCCCCGAGGGAGAGAGGAGGTTCTGGGGCCCGTCCCAGTAACTCCAGCACGGGGCGTCCCTGAACACGCGGCCTCCCCCCGTTCCGTTACTGGCACATCTGGTGGGCAGCGGGCAGGACAGGGTGGCACCACGTCATCCGGCATCCCCGCCGAGCAGCCTGACCCATCGAAGCCCGGTCGCCCCAGGAAACGCGTGCCGACGGGGAGCCATGCCGCAGGGTGTGATTCTCAGCAGTCCGCCTCCACTCCTGCTGTGTCATCTGGGGAGACACCTGGACGTAGTAGTAGGGCCCGTAAGGCAAAGAAGTTGCACACATAGTAAGTTGGCACGGGTGCAGGGCACAGTTTAGTTGTCGGGGCTAGGGCATCTGTATGTTAATTTCACAATTAAACTCACTGTTGCACCTAACATGTAAGACTGTGCTATGCCTGGTGCCACGGGGCTCGTGAGGTTGACCGAGTGCCGCTGGGGTTGACGAGCAGTTCAGCGTCGGTGATGGGTGTGCTGTCTCTCCCTCCCCCCTCCCACAGTCGGACACCGTAGTCATCGGCACTCCAACGGCAGTTACCCTACACGGCACGTGATGGAGTGTCCGTGACGAACGCAGTGACCACCGAGGTGGATGGTTCAGCTATTGCCATGAGTCAGACTTTGTCTAATGAATCTGAGCTCACAGCTCATCGCAGATCGGGCTGTCATCATTTAAAAGGGCACTGATCAAACCCGCTTACACGATCATCAATGTAGTGCAATCCCGTAGTGCCGCAGTGGTAAGGTGATGTGGAATTGGTGCCGTGTATGCAGTGCGGGGGGGGGGGGGGGGGGTTGTGGGTGCTGTGTGGTGTTGCTCGTTTTGAGTAAGTGTGCTTAACACTCACTTGGCTCTGTTTCTCTCTCTATGCTCTGGAGTCGCCAGGTGCCGTAAAAGACACCGTCACAAGTATCAAGGTCAAGTTCAAAGCAATAAGCTGTACACCAATTAGTAAGTCCAAAACAGTTAGAGTTTATTATAAAACAATTATAATAACACTCATGCACACGCTAAAGACTAACTTACTTCTACCATTAAACGACTAATACTTATCTAAGAAGGAACAGTCAAGGTCAGGGAACAAGGCCTTCGTTCCGTTCTGGTCTGCAACTTCGGGTTACTATCGGTCGGCAAGGGTATAAGTAATGCCTGGGTCAAGTAGCGATCGTCGTTTGGCACTTACTTGTCGATGGCTGCTGCTCGACGGCTGGTGTAAAAGACAGGAGTCTGGAGGCTGGAGTCGGAGGCCGGAGACAGGAGACTGAACCATGTGCGGAACCTCTCTGTTATAGGTCCCAGGGGGTCTGTGCCCCTTGGGGCGGACTTCCTCACCTGCTGGGGATCGATTGGGCCTTTTCCCAATCGATATGATTTGAACCCCCCTATCCTAGGGCCATTCCTTGATGGCTGGGGCGGTTCTTAGGACTCATTGTCCTGGCTTCGCTGGCTCCATCGTGTCTGCTTCGCTATTGAAAGTATCGATTGATACTTGAGTGTATCTATTGTGCCCGGGACTGTCCCGGTATCACCTCATTAATATGTAAACTGTTTTCCCATTTACAGCGCTGCCTGAACTCTGCAGCTGTCGGGAAACCGGTTTTTGCAAGTGTCTCAATGCTGAAAGCTTCTGCAAGCTGTTTGCTCTTTACTATGTCTGTTTTTCCCTGCATTCTTTGCAGTCTTCCATTTTGTGTTACCAGTGGCCATCTTAGATGGCTACACTGGTGCCCGTGTGCACGACTGGCGATGCAAGTGGTAGTGTTCAGCGAATCCCTCCCACGCGGTGCGTGAACCTTGCGGCCACCAACGCATTGCGTGCCCGCTGTCCTCGACGGTGCAGTCGTGCAGCCTCCTGGACATATCTTGCACCCAGGTCATGTCTGTGTCCTGCGCCCCTCGCCCCACCCTGCTGCACGCCATCCTCCTCCACCTCCTCCTCATCCTCTTCCTCTTCGTTTGTGTTAGCTCCGCTGCCATCGGGTTCTCCCTCCGACTCCTCCACCAGGGCATCTCCCCTCTGCATGGCAATGTTATGCAGCGCACAGCAGACCACAACTATGCGACCGGCTCTGTCGGGCCGGTACTGCAGGGCCCCTCCAGAGTGGTCCAGGCATCTGAATCCCATCTTCAGCAAGCCGAAGCACCGCTCCACAACACCCTTGGTTGCTGAATGGGCCTCGTTGTATAGGCTCTCAGCGTTGGTCTGAGGCCTCCGTATTGGCTTCATCAGTCATGACCTCAACGGATAACCCCTGTCGCCCAGCAACCAGCCCCTCAGCCGGGGGGTGGGGCGGTGCCCCTCGAACATTGCAGGGATGAACGGCTGTGCCAGAATGTAGGCGTCATGCACACTCCCGGGGTACCTTGCACACACGTGCATGATCCTCATGTCGGGGTCGCAAACCACCTGAATGTTCATGGAGTATGCGCCCTTCCTGTTCAGGAACACTTCCCTGTTGTCTGCAGGTGGGCGCATGGGGACGTGCACACCATCGATTACACCCTGGACCATCGGTATCCCGGCCACCTTGGCGAATCCACGTGCCCGTGCTTCCTGCTGTGCTCGGTCCTCGGGGAATTTTATGTACCTGACCGCGATGGCGAACAAGGCGTCGGTCATGGCCCGGATGCACCTGTGGACCGATGCCTATGAGATCCCAGATAGGTCCCCGCTCGGCGCCTGGAAGGAACTGGTTGCGTAGAAGTTTAGGGCCACTGTCACCTTGACGGACACTGGTATAGCGTGTCCTCCTCCCGTTCCACGTGGTGCGAGGTGCGCCATGAGGTGGCAGATGTGTGCGACCGTCTCCCTGCTGAACCGTAGTCGTCTCCTGCATGTGATTCCGGTAGGGCCTCGAACGACATTCGGTCACGGTACACCCTAGGCGTTGCTGGCCGCCTGTGGCACCCTGGCACCACCATCAGTGGCTCCTGCTCCCCCCCCCCCCCCCATACACTTTGATATCAGTGCCCGCATCCTGTGCCTTCCTTACCATTTGGGGGTCAATGTTTGCCTCGGCATCCCCCTGGACATACCAGCCCTGAGCGCCTGCGGCCTGCGCGGCGACGACGGGCCACTCCGCGGCCATTCCCTCTGCAGTAGCAGCAGCCCCTGCATCTGCATCCACTGTGGGCCGTCGCAGTCGACGCTGCTGGATGGCCAACTGCAGTGCAGCGGCTCCAACCTTTGCGGTGAACATCGCTGTCTGGTTGGCATACATGGTGACCTGCAGAAGGATGGTGGGGGGCAGAGAAACAACATGTCACACGGAGGTTCTTCGACACCTCGGCAGATGGGTGCCATGGGATACCTGTGTGCCCCGGTGGCCTGGCCGCGCTGCAGACACACAGCCAGCCTAACCCCTGGTCACTGTCTGCGTCCAACGGTCAGTTAACACTGACCTCCTCATCGGTGTGCCAGTCGCCTCTGCCTATCAGCCACACGACAACCTGCGGGCATGACCTCTTCACCGTCCTGCCATGGCAAGGCAGCTGACATGTGGCATCCGCGAATGGACGACCCCCTCCACTCCCTCCCTCCCACCTCCACTCCCCCCCTCCCACCTCCACCCCCTCCCTCCCCACCTCCACTCCACTCAGCACGACTGGCTGACGACTGTATTTAGCAGGTGTGAATGGCGACGGCGTTAACTGGGGTGAACCGGAGAATCACCATTTTGGGTGTCTCGGGCGATTCTCCGGCTTGCGCCGCGCTGAACCCGACGGGGCCGATTTCGCCGGTTGGGAGAATCGCGGGAGCGCGTCGGACCGGCGTCACGTGGAAAACTGGCGCGGCAGGCGATTCTCCCAACCGGCGTGGCCTCAGAGAATCACGGCCCATAAAGCTACCATTTGCATGCAAGTATGCAAATCTGCTTTAAAGTACTTTGGGAAAATATTATTTTTAATACTCATGTAGGTTTCAGCCCAGATCCCCATATTCCCTGATGAAGCACCTCTTTCCCCCACCCAAATACATATTTTAATCATTCTTTCTCTTCACACCCACCACCATGCGCACACATGACCCGCTTCGCAACTCCCCGTCTCCACTCAGCAACTGCGACTCTGGATCCACCATCATCCCTGCCCTCCCAGTTGAGACTCAAGTTCTAACTTGGACTAGGACTTGTGTCTGTCCTGGCCACGACTCAGGCCTTACCTGAACTTGTCTTGGGCCCAGCTTCCACACCTCCTTATTTGAGGCTTCTGGCCCCAATAAGCACTCACTCAATATCTCTGAAAGACTGAATGAAGGTTCCCTAGGCTTGCTCAATCCTTGTTACTGGTGGAGACTCCCTCCTCTTTTCTTCACCTTTTACCTTCTCCTTGGCCTCCCAAAGAATTCAAACCATTGGTACTGGCGCAGGTAAATAAATCCTCTGAATGGTGGTACTGGGGCTCGCCATAATAACTTAAATCACAGATTCCCTCCATCCCTTGCTGCGCTTCCAATCATAGATTCTGCTTCTTGAGGAGAAGGATGATTGAGAGGGAAAGAACTTGTGATTGAGACATAACAAATGGTAAGTTCTTAATATGGATAAGTGGAAGGTTATCCATTTTGACCAAAAGAATAGTAAGGCAAATTATTATCCAAATGGAAAGCAGATTCAAAATGCGTCTGGGAAGAGGGATCTGGGTGTCTTTGTTCATGAATCGCAGAAAGTTGATATGCAGGTACAGCATGTAATAAAAAAGGCAAATGTAGTTTTAGAGTTTATTGTAAAAGGACTGGAGTATAAAAGTAGAGAAGTGTTATTGAAATTGTATAGGGTGTTGGTGAGACCACATCTGGAGTATTGTGACCAGTTTTGGTCTCCTTATTTTAGAAAGGATGTGGTGGTATTGGAAGCAGTTCATACGAGGTTCACCAGATTGATTCCGGGGATGAAAGGGTGGGCGTATGAGGAGAGAATAAACAGCTTGGGTTTATTCTTGCTGGAGTTTAGAAGAATAAGAGTGGATCTGATCGAGGTATATAAAATACTAAGAGAGATTGATAAAGTAAACGTAGACCAAATGTTCACCCTTGTGGGGCAATCTAGAATGAGAGGTCACAGTTACAAGTTGAGAGGCTGTGGATTTAGAACTGAGATGAGGAGGAACTACTTCTTGCAGAGGGTGGTGAATTTGTGGAACTCACTGCCCCATAGTGCGGTGGAGTCTGAATCATTAAATAGTTTCAAGAAGGAGGTAGATATATTTCTGATTTTAAAAAAGGGTTAAAGGGTTATGGAGAACAGGCAGAGAGGTGGATTTGAGACCAGGAAGAGATCTGCCATGATCTGATTGGATGGCAAAGCAGGCTGGAAGGGCTAAATTGCCTACTTCTGCTCCTAATTCCTCTGCCCTAGATGTATCATGCAACTACAAGGATATTAGAAGTTGAATAAGATAGATGTTTGTCTTTTCCATGTAATGATTCCGGAGTGTTCCTAATTCACACAGTCGAGAGTGGTTGGAAGCCATATTAAAGGTTTGGAATCCAAGTGAAAATCTTTGAGACAATCGTTGAAATGAACTTTACTGAAAGAAATTTGCATGTATTAAAACATGTTCAAAGTGTTAGTTTCCTGTGAAAGGTTTGAAACAGAACTTAAAATGTTGAAGCAATTTATGTGATTTATAGCCAAATATGGAATTTTGACATTTTTCCAGAAAAGGTCTCTGCCTGGTATTTTATGTTAAAATATAGCCCAATCTTTTAATGGGATCTCCATGAAGTGTTAACAGTAACATTTACAAAAGCTTACCACGACCATTGGCATAGTTCAAACTCATGTCATGTACGTGCTTGACCTTGCCTCTGCAATCAGGCAGGTAATAAATATATGTTATGGTTCAAAAGTCTCTGAATAAGTCTATTGAAACTGATGGGAAGATAAGCCTCATTTACTCACTGTATGAAATATTCTTGTATTTGTATGATTACAGTCAGCCTGAAATTTTATTCATACTTCAATTTTAATGAAATTGCAAATAAATACACATGTTGGCCAGGTTTGGCTGTCAGTGTTATAGGCAACTGCCTGTTTGTTGACCTGAGGAAGATTTTGAGGTACAATACTGGAACTGGCTAATTGAAAAGTGGAGGTTAATATATTAGGTTGGTGGGGCAGCATGGTGGCCTAGTGGTTAGCACAACCGCCTCACGGCGCTGAGGTCCCAGGTTCGATCCCGGCTCTGGGTCACTGTCCGTGTGGAGTTTGCACATTCTCCCCGTGTCTGCGTGGGTTTCGCCCCCACAACCCAAAAATGTGCAGAGTAGGTGGATTGGCCACGCTAAAATTGCCCCTTAATTGGAAAAAATAATTGGGTAATCTAAATTTAAAAAAAATATATATATTAGGTTGGTGCAATCTTCTTAGCAGTAAAAGAAATAGGTTCTGGTCACACTTCGCAGTAACTTCATTGCAGTGTTAATGTACGCTTACTTGTAGATTACTTGTACGCCTACTTGTACAGGGTCTGGTTTAGCACAGTGGGCTAAATAGCTGGCTTGCAGTGCAGAACAATGGCAGCTGCGCGGGTTCAATTCCCTTACCGGCCTTCCTGAACAGGCGCCGGAATGTGGCAAATAGGGGCTTTTAGGGGCTGGTTTAGCACAGGGCTAAATCGTTGGCTTTGAAAGCAGACCAAGGCAGGCCAGCAGCATGGTTCAATTCCCGTACCAGCCTCCCCGAACAGACGCCAGAATGTGGCGACTAGGGGTTTTTCACAGTAAATTAATTTGAAGCCTACTTGTGACAATAAGCGATTTTCATTTCATTTCAAAGCTAAAGGCTAAAAATTAAACCTATAGGAGGAGTATGTTCAAGATTTTCTGTGCCACTGAACCAAAAGATTAAAATGTTCTCGGGTTAAACTTGTGTACGAATCAACTGATCTCAGTCAGAGGTGCAATGCTGCAGTTCACATCCAGTGCCCCCAGCTTTGGAACAAGAAAGTCTGCCCAATTCCCTCTCTTGATCGCTGTCCAGTAACTCCAGCACAGTGGCGCCGGGTTAGCACTGCTGCCTCACGGCGCTAATGACCTGGGTTTGTTCCTGGCCCCGGGTCACTGTCCATGTGGAGTTCGCACATTCTCCCTGTGGCCGCGTCGGTCTCATTCCCACAACCCAAAAAGATGTACAGGCCACGCTAAATTGCCCCTTAATGGGGAAAAAAAAAATTGGATACTCTAAATTTGTTTTAAAAACTCTTCCATTGTGGCACTACTTACAATCTTTGCAACTCATTGATACCTCATTTAAGCCACATTCACTGGCAGGCATATTCCATCCAAGATCTTTGGATATGGTTAACACTGAAAGGGTGCACCTCTCCAAATCCACTTTCTTTAGGTCATGTCAGTCTGGAAGGCGCAGCTTTCCAAAGTAACTAACTAGCAAACTAACAATACTGGGTTCAAAATCTGGATCTCTAATACATGCTCACAGCTCTTTTGCATGCCTGAGCTATTCACATTCACATCACGTTTTAGGTTCCAGTCGCTTTTAGCTTACCTGTTCATCACTTCCCCAAGGGCTTCTAAAATTATATTTCCCCTTCTTACTGCCAAACAGAAAACTAACCATTTTCTCAAGCTTTGTTGGTTTATCCTCACATGAATTCAGTGTTCCTTTTTCGATCTGTCTGCTTTTTCTTTGTGTCTGACTCTCTGTGCTCATTGCCTTCACCTCCAGCTCTCCTGTTTGTAGCTCTCCTTTGTGTCTTGTCATTCAGCTTCTGTCTTATTTCCTGTTAGTACTGCTTCCAGGTCAAGAGTTGTAAAGTTATGTGGACCAGTATTTTTTATTATCCAAGAAAATTACAATTGATCCCTTTCAATGTTGTCAAAAGCAAATGCAGATTCCACAGCCATTTTTCTTATTGCACTGCTACTGGGTCAGTGTCATCAATATATATATGACACATACACATATAATTTATAAATATAATAATTAAAAATTTTATTTCTTACTCTTCTATGAAGAGTTCCACTTGCCTCTTTATTGTTTATGGTGTTATTCACCAAAATGTTAATGTCACTTCCTTTGAAATTTAAACTGGTTTTAAAATGTGGTATCCAAAAGGTGTTCAAATTGGGACAATGTTGCTAATTAAAATTACAGGAATGGTGTTTATTTATTTGGAAGAAATTGTACATCTGTTCAGACATCTCTGCTTGACACACAATTGCAATGTTGCAGTCTTAACTATAATTTAATATGTGATATTTTTATATATTAAGTCTAGTTTAAACAATAGATAATGGAAGTCAGTAACAAATCATAATCTATTAATTTGAGGGGAAATGCTTTGTAAATGATTTCAATTGTGAAATGGGATTGCAGCTTTGAATTCCTTCCATTCCTGTTATTATTTATAACAGTCCACTTTTGGCTCTAAGCCTGTATCCATGAACTGTTAGACAAAAATATCTTCCTCCATCTTTCTATAAGTGAAATATAATTGGCAGACAGTTTCTGACTTTGTCATCCTACTTTTATGCCCACAGGTCGCTTTTATTAGCAGATAATTGAGAGGAAAGTACAATATGATTTTCATGGAATATTGTTTATCAACCAAGTTCACAAAAACTCACTTTTGACTGATTATAGGCAATTTGCATCTCATATATTTATTGTATCTATGGATAATTTTTATTTTATTATGTCTGACATGCTCAACCTGTGGGAAGCTTGTGAACCATCCTTACTGCCTAAAATTGCATAGCAAGCATTCAAAGACATTTTGCTACAATTCCAATTACCAAAATACAAACCAAATTGCTGAAAATTTGTTTACCTATCCATTCAACTACCCACATCTTAACAATAAATGCACAGTGGTTAGCATTTCTGCCTCACAGCACAAGGGACCCAGATTCAATTCCGGCCTTCAATTCTGGCCTCAGATGATTGCAGGTTTGCACGTTCTCACTGTGTCTGCGTGGGTTTCCGACAGGTGCTCTGATTTCCTGACACAAAAAGATGTGTTGGTTAGGTGGATTGGCCTTCCTAAATTGCCCCTTAAAGTCTAATGGTTAGATGGGGTTGCAGGGTGATGCACGATCAATCACTACTGAAGCGAGATTGTAGTCCAATTGAATGCTTTAATGAACAAGTAGTTACCTCAGCAGCTCCGGTACAGAATGGCTGCTGTGGGTGAAACACAGACTCTTATGCTTGCCTGCTGGGCGGAACCAGCAGGCAGGTTCTACCACCCATACCACAGTATAAGGTACATCCCACCTAGGTACCGTGATACCGCTAATATAGCCTACCACATTCACCCCCTGTTTAAAAAAAGAGTCCGGCGGGGGTGGTGGCCTTGCTTTTACAGTGGTAGAGGTTATAGCGGTACTCTTAAGTGCCTTTACATGCAATACACATATTTACAGACAATTATTTACACGTTCATTTTGCAATGAGACTATCAGCCGGTCGGGCGCCCTGGTCGTCCTCTGTGATCGTCGCAGTGCCGGCGGTGATGCTGGCGTCGGCTGGGGCATCCGTGGCTCTGGGAGCGTGTTGTTTTCAGCTTCATTGCATCCGGATGGGGCCAGTGGGAGGACGGATCCTCCTGGGAAGGGGGCTGCGGTGGTGTGTGCCGGTGAAAACGTGGTTTGGGTTGGTGGGGGGGGGGGGGGGTGAGGGTGGGGATCCAGTGGGGGCCAGATCCGGGAGGGAGACTGTGTCTTGTCGGCCATCGGGGTGCGCCACATAGGCATACTGGGGGTTAGCATGGGGGAGATGTACCCTCTCGACCAGTGGGTCTGACTTGTGGGCCCATACGTGTTTGCGGAGTAGGACGGGTCTGGGGGCTGCTAGCCATGTTGGGAGCGAGGTCCCCGAGGAGGACTTCCTAGGGAAGGCAAGGAGACGTTCATGAGGTGTTTCGTTGGTAGTAGTGATCGGATGGAGTGAAGCTCATTGGGGAGGACCTCCTGCCATCGGGACACTGGGAGATTCTTGGACCAGTAGGACGGCCTTCCAGACCGTCCCGTTCTCCCTCCCTACCTGCCCATTTCCCCGGGGGTGGTAACTGGTCGTCCTGCTGGAGGCAATACTCCTGCTGAGCAGGAATTGCCGCAGCTCGTGAAGGAGGACCCGCTATCGCTATGGATGTAGGCGGGGAAACCGAACAGGGTAAAGATGCTGTGGAGAGCTTTAATGACGGTGGCAGCCATCATGTCGGGACAGGGGATGGTGAAAGGGAACCGGGAGTATTCATCAATCACGTTTAAAAAATACGCTTTGCGGTCGGTGGAGGGAAGGGGCCCTTTGAAATCCACGCTGAGGCATTCAAAGGGGCGGAAAGCCTTCACCAGGTGCGCTTTTTCTGGCTTGTAGAAGTGCCGCTTGCACTCCGTGCAGATTTGGCAGTTTCTGGTTACGGCCCTGACCTCCTCGATGGAGTAGGGCAGATTGCGGGTTTTAACAAAGTGGAAGAACCAGGTGACCCCCGGGTGGCAGAGGTTGTCGTGGAGGATCCGGAGTCCGTCTACTTGTACACTGGCACAAGTGCCACGGGACAGGGCATCAGGAGGCTCGTTGAGCTTCCCGGGACGATACAAGTGATGCACGATCAATTGCACAAAGACTAAGGCTGGGTACAACTGTGGCTTTATTGCAGTCAGATACGTGTCCTCCTGCTGCAGCTGGCGAAATGGCAGATCAATAGAGGACACGCATATTTATACAGCTCCTACTGGGCGGAGCCAGCCGGCAGGTGCTACCGGCGAACCTGTAGTACAGGTCCTACCTTACATCCCCGAATACAGGTGTACAGTGGTTCACTACAACAAGATCTCGTAATTATAGGTGGAGAGCGCAATCCTCCACCGTAAGATCTTATCATTCTTAATTTTGCCCCGCTGTACATTGTCAAACATGAAGGCTACCGACCGTTGGTCAGTGAGGAGAGTGAATCTCCTGCCGGCCAGGTAATGCCTCCAATGCCGCACAGCTTCGACAATGGCTTGGGCCTCCTTATCGACAGAGGAATGGCGGATTTCTGAGGCGTGGAGGGTGCGTGAAAAGAAGGCCACGGGTCTGCCCGCCTGATTGAGGGTGGCAGCCAGAGCTACGTCTGATGTGTCCTTGACCTGGAAGGGGAGGGACTCATCGATTGCTTGCATCGTCACCCTGGCGATGTCTGATTTGATGCGACTGAAAGCCTGGCGGGCCTCTGCCGAAAGGGGAAAAACCGTGAGCTGGATTAGTGGGCGGGCCTTGTCCGCATAATTGGGGACCCACTGGGCGTAATAAGAAAAGAAGCACAGGCAACATTTCAGGGCCTTGGGGCAGTGGGGGAGGGGAAACTCCATGAGGGGGCGCATGCATTCGGGATCTGGGCCTATGACTCCATCGTGCACTATGTAGCCAAGGATGGCTAGACAATCGGTGCTAAACATGCATTTGTCCTCGTTATAGATTAAGTAAAGGATTTTTGCGGTATGGAGGAATTTGAGGAGGTTGGTGTCGTGGTCCTGCTGGTCGTGGCCCCAGATGGTGACATTGTCTAGGTACGGGAACGTGGCCTACAGACTGTACTGGTCAACCATTCGGTCCATCTCCCGTTGAAAGACCAAGACCCCATTTGTGACACCAAAGGCAGGTTCTACCACTCATACCACAGTATAAGGTACATCCCACCTAGGTACCGCGATACCCCTAATATAGCCTACCACACAGGGTTACAGGAATAGGGTGGGCAAGTGGGCCTAGGTAGCTTGCTCTTTCAGAGGGTCGGTACAGACTCCATGGGCCAAATAGCCTCCTTCTGCACTGCAGGTAGTCTATGATTCTTCAATGATACAATAAACATGTAAAAATATTAAATAGCTGTTCAAAAACACAAGATATAGCAATAGGTTCAGCTATTTCCTCTTCCAATTGTTAAAACAACTTTAGCCAGTGTGTGTCTTCCTTTTCTCAGGAGCCTGGTTGTCGCGTATCCTGCTTTCCCAAGTTGCCCATCTTTCAGCTCAGCCTGCAACCTCTTTCAATCAGAGGCAAGAATGTGGAAAGTACTTTCCCACAGGTGGGGATGCAGGATGTATTTTCCCATTCGCAGTTCAGAGAGGCAGCTATACATTTAAAAATGCAGCTGCGAATTGGACCGGTCAAAATCCAGAACAGGGACGAGGCCGGCTGCGGCAAAGGAATTGAAGGGGATATGGAACAGATGGGAGGAGTAGACCCATGGAGGTTTGCACGGCCAAGGGCGAAGGAGTTTTCCTTTTTCTCACATGTCCACAAGGTATACTCTCGCATCAACTTTTTTGTTCTGAGCAGGGCGCTAATACCGGGGGTGGTGTATACTGAGTACTCGGCAATCGCAGTGTCGGATCATGCCCCACATTGGGTGGACCTACGGGCTAGTGTGGCGAGAGGGCAATGCCTGCTGTGGAGACTGGATGTGGGGTTGCTAGCAGACAAAGCGAACAGAGCGATCTGTGGGCGGGTTAACACGTTCGTCCAGAACTACCTGGAAACAAATGATATGGGGGAGGTCTCCGCAGTGATGGTTTGGGAAGCTCTGATCCTGAAACGGGAGAAAGATCCAGAGCAATGCGGGTCATACAGGCCAATTTCTCTACTGAATGTGGACGCCAATCTGCTGGCTAAGATACTGGCCACAAGGATAGAGGATTGTGTCCCGGGGGTGGTAGGGAAAGACCAGGTTGGATTTGTAAAGGGCAAGCAACTCAAGGCCATTGTTCGAAGGCTTTTGAATGTTATTATACTCCACAAGTCCGGTGGTGGTGGCGGCTCTGAGAATCTGGGGGAAATGGAGGAGGTATAAGAGAGTGGAGGGACCCCGGTTTATAATAATCATAGGTTTGTACCGGGTAGGATAGATGGTGGCTTCGGAGATGGCAAAGGGCAGGAATTAGGAGGATGGTGGATATATTTATAGATGGGAGCTTTCCCAGCTTGAAACCCTTGGCAGATAAATTTGAATTGCCAGCAGGGAACGGGTTTAAGTATTTGCAGGTGCGAGGACTTTCTGTGAAAACAGGTGCCGGCCTTTCCGCTGCTGCCGCCACGGGGGATACAGGATAGAGTAGTCTCCAGTACCTGGGTGAGAGAGGGGAAGGTTTCAGATATTTACCAGGAGCTTTCGGAGGTGGAGCAAACTCCGGTGGAGGAGCTGAAGGGCAAGTGGGAGGACAAGCTAGGAGGAGAGATAGAGGCGAGTCTGTTGGCGGATGCCCTAAGCAGGGTTAATACCTCCTTATCATGTGCCAGGCTTAGCCTGATACAATTTAAGGGAGTTCACCAGGCACACATTACAGCGGCTAGGATGAGTAAGTTTTCAGGGTAGAGGATAGGTGTGCGAGGTGCGCGGGAAGCCCAGCAAATCATGTCCACATGTTTTGGACATGTCCACATGTTTTGGGCATGCCTGAAGCTTGGAGGGTTTTGGCAGGGTTTTGCTAAGGCAATGTCCACGGTGCTAAAAAAAACTGGTCGTGCCGAGTCCGGAGGTAGCGATCTTTGGAGTGTCGGAAGAGCCGGGGGTTCAGGGGGCGAAAGAGGCTGATGTCTTGGTCTTTGCCTCCGGAGATAGATCTTGTTAATGTGGTGGGACACAAAGCCCCCGAGTGTAGAGACCTGGGTTAGTGACATGGCTGTGTTTCTCAATCTTGAGAAGATAAAGTTCACCTGAAAAAAAGTGAATGGTCGGGTTCACCCGGAGGTGGCAGCCGTTCATCGACTTTCTCGAGGAAAATTAAAATGTCAGCAGGTGCAGTATTCCAATTTGGGCAGCACGGTAGCTCAAGTGGATAGCACTGTGGCTTCACAGTGCCAGGGTCCTAGCTTCGATTCCCTGCTGGATCACTGTCTGTGCGGTGTCTGCACGTTCTTCCCGTGTCTGCGTGGGTTTCCTCCGGGTGCTCTGGTTTCCTCCCACAGTCCAAAGACGTGCTGGTTAGATGGATTGGCCATGATAAATTGCCCTTAGTGACCAAAAAGGTTAGGAGGGGTTATTGGGTTACGTAGGGATAGGGTGGAAGAGAGGGCTTAAGTGGGTCGGTGCAGACTCGATGGGCCGAATGGCCTCCTGCACTGTATGTTGTATGTTCCAAGGCGGTGTGGGGGCTGATTGTTGTTTTATGGTTGGGGTGTGTGTGAGGATTGGGATGGTAGGGAAATGTTTATTATATCATGTTGATGTCATTGTTCATGTTATTTTTATGAAAATTTTCAAATACCTTAATAAAATTATTTTTTAAAAAATGCATCTGCCTTCACTCGGGAGCAATTACCATCACCCAGGTTTCTGGAACACAAGGCGCGGGCTTTAAATCGTTGAGAAAATGGTTTAAATCTGCTACAGGTCTTTGGAGAGGTAAGGTACACTTTTGAAGAGGTCTGATACCCCTTTGGGAGAGGTCAGATAACCATTTAGGATTGTTAGGAGTAGACATAAAACTGTAAAAAGTGGGCACGTGCAATTTTGCCAGTTGTTTATTGACATAAGCCTGAGAGCTTTAATTATAGATTCGTGATCCTTCCCCAGCCTATCATCGTGTTGGGGGGGGGGGGGGGGGGGGGTTGCGTTAAGTTCAATTTCATTGGCAGCTGTTTTTTAAAGAGATTAGGTGTCCTTAATATAAAGCTATGAATACAAAGTTTACTTTTTATGGGATTAATGCATTGAATGGGCATTCATCAATGAGAGTGCTTTTGTAAATTATAATAATAATCTTTATTATTGTCACAAATAGGCTTACATTAACACTGCAATGAAGTTACTGTAAAAAGTGCCTAGTACTGATATCTAACAACTTCTTAGGGTGGGTTTTTCTGCTTCTACCAGCAGTGGGAATCAGGGCAGGTGGGAGTACTTATTTATTTGGCAGGAGGCCAAAAAAATCTGTTTTCACCTGAAGGTGGAACAAATTGTTGGAATTTTGTTTTTCTAACTTTCAAGGCAGGTTGAGCTTCCATACAAACAATGTTGGGAACCTTTACATGCATCGGCATCTCATTAAAAGTGCACCTCGCCAGAATTCAGTCCCCGTTAGGGAAAATTTTTAATGCTCAGTTTTATGACTACATATAATGGTATGCACCTGGTGAACTTCAACTCTTCTATGACTTTGAGATACATAAGTGTTGCTTTCTTCTTCTTGGGGGCCTTGCCTAACTTCACACAAAGAAATTGCAAATATCTCTAAGATATCAGATGGGCCGATTTCAAATAACAAGGTAGAACTTACAAACATCCCAATCACAAGGAATACAATATTAGAGAAACTCAAGGGGCTAAAGGTGGAGAAGTCGCTTGGACCCAATGAACTGCACGCCATTGCTTTAATGGAACTGGCTTCAGAGATAGTGGACCCATTGGATGAAATTTTTTGCAACTCGCTAAATTCTGGGAGGGTACCGGAAGATTGGGAAGACAGCCAATGTGACCCTCTTTTTCAAAAAGAGAGAAGGCAGGGAACAATAGGCCAGTTAGTTTAACATCTATCACAGGCAAGGTGCAGGAGTCAAAAATCAAAGAGGAAATAGCTAATCATTTAGGAAAGCTGAATATAACCAAACCTGGTCACATGGTTTTATGAAAGGTAAATCATGTTTGACAAATTTGCTCAAATTATTTGAGGATGTAACAGGGGGAGTAGATAGAAGGGAATCTTCTATGAAAAGGCTTTCACCAAGGTGCCGCACAAGAGGCTGGTGCATAAAGTAAAAGCCCATGTAAGTGTGTTAGCCTGGATTGAAAACTGGCTGTCACATAGAAGACAGAGAGTTTGAATAAATGGGTACTTTCCAGGGTGGAAGGATAGAACTAATGGAGTAACGCAGTCATCAGTTCTTGGCCTGCAATTGTTCACTATTTACATTCTATTCCTTCCTCCAGGTCATTTATGTAAGGTTTCCAAATTTGCCGATGATAGGAAAATAGGTGGAAGGGCATGTTGTGATGAGGATATTGTGATTCTGCAACGTGATATAGATTGATTGCGTTAAAACCTGGGAAATCGTGTTTAATGTGGGCAAGTGTGAGGTCATGCACATCGATAAGAATCAAAAGGCAGATTATTATCTAAATGACAAGAGACTGCAGGTGAGTGAAGTACATAGGGATCTAAGTGTTCTTGTGCATGAATCACAAAAACTACCAGGCAGGTGTAACAACTGCTTAAGAAGGCAAATGGCAGACTTCCGGTGGCGGCCTTGGAGGAGTAGGTTGCACATTTGATAGCTCCCACTTGTGATGGACTTTTGGACCTTTTTCTCCCATTTTTCCCAGATTTTATTGGATAAATCGGTGAAGAGTGAGACAGTGAGGAGAAATCCCCCTACAGTGTATGGAGAAGTGGACCAGAAGTGGCCGCGTGAGAAGACAAAGTTCTACAAGGAAGACCCGAGCAGAGCTGGCAACGTGGGAAAGCATGGCAGAGAAGCAAGACCACGGAGAGATGGCACTGTGGTCAACGGAGCAGCCGGTGAAGTTTTTTGAAGATTGCTTTGCCAAGCTTAAGAATGACACGCTGGACCCGATCAAGGCTTTGATTGATCAGGTGGTGCAGAATCAAGAAACCCACAGACGTGCGATACAGGAGGTGGAGAAAAAGGTGTCGGAGCACGAGGAATACCTAACTGTGCTGGAGACCAAGGTGGAGATGATGAAATACCGCCAGGGGTGGGTTGGCCAAGCATTCAACTCAGAGCTGGACTCAAAGACAAGGGGGGGTAGCGATCTCGATCAATAAACGAGTGGCATTCAAGGCAGAGAGAATTGTGTCAGACACGGGGTGTAGGTACATAATGGTTAGTGGGAAGCTGGAAGGGGTCCGGGTGGTACTCGTGAATGTATATGCTCCGAATTAGGACGATGTGGAATTTATGAGGCGGGTGTTGGGTAAGATCCCAGGCTTACAGTCACATAACGTGATCATGGGGGGAAATTTTAACACAGTCATTGACCCGGTAATGGACCAGTCAAAATCCAGGACAGGGAGGGTGCCAGCTGCGGCAAAGGAATTGAAGGGTTTTATGGAACAGATGGGGGGAGTAGACCCATGGAGGTTTGCACGGCCAAGGACGAAGTCTTCTTTTTTCTCCCATGCCCACAAGGTATACTCTCACATCGACTTTTTTGTTCTCAGCAAGGCTCTAATACCGGGGGTGGTGGATACTGAGTACTCGGCAATTGCAGTGTCGGATCATGCCCCACATTGGGTGGATCTACGGGTTAGTTTGGAGAGAGGACAACGGCCGCAATGGAGGCTGAATGTGGGGTTGTTAGCAGACAAAGCGATCTGTGGGTGGGTGAACATGTCCATCCAGAACTACCTGGAAACAAATTACACGGGTAGGTCTCTGCAGCAACGGTTTGGGAAGCTTTGAAGGCAGTGGTCAAAGGGGAATTAATCTCGATACAGGCCCACAGAGAAAAGGCGGAACGGGCTGAGAGGGGCAGGTTAGTTGAGGAGATACTCCAGGTGGACAGGAGAAACTCAGAGGCCCCAGACGCAGGGCTACTGAGGGAGCGGCGGAGGTTACAGGCAGTTTGGGCTGTTGACTACAGGGAAAGCGGTGGAACAGTTGAGGAAGGCAAGGGGGGTGATTTATGAGGATGAGGAAAAGGCAAAGCAGAATGTTAGCACATCAGCTCAGAAAAAGGGAGGCGGCCAGGGAGATGGGGAGACTAAAGAGTAGAGGTGGGATTACGGTCATGGATCCAGTGGGGGTGAATGAGGTGTTTAAGGACTTTTACAGTAAATTACATGAGCCGGAACCCCCGGTTGGGGTGGAGGGGATGAGGTAGTGTTTGGGTCAGTTGAGGTTCCTGAGGGTAGATGAGGATCTGGTGGAAAGGCTGGGAACCCCAATTGAGATTGAGGAAATAATCGAGGGGCTGGAGGGCAAGCAGTCGGGCAAGGCCCCGGGGCCTGACGGCTACCCGGTGGAATTCTATAAGAAGTTTTCAGAGATTTTGAGCCCGCTGCTGTTAAAGACATTTAATGAAACAAGAGAAAAAGGGGATCCTCCCCCCAACAATGTCGCAAGCCTTGATTTCATTGCTCCTGAAACGGGAGAAGGATCCGGAGCAATGCGGGTCATACAGGGCAATTTCTCTACTGAATGTGGATGCCAAACCGCTGGCTAAGATACAGGCCACAAGGATAGAGGATTGTGTCCTGGGGGTGATAGGGAAGACCAGACGAGATTTGTAAAGGGCAGTCAACTCACGGGTAATGTTCGAAGGCTTTTAAATGTTCTTATGATGCCCTCAGAAGAAGGAGGGGAGATGGAGATGGTGGTAGCGATGGATGCGGAGAAGGCTTTTGATCAGGTGGAGTGGGATTACCTGTGGGAAGCGCTGGGATGGTTTGGGTTTGGTGAGGGCTTTTGACTGGGTGCGGTTGCTCTATCAGGCACCAGTAGCGAGTGTGCGTACGAGGGTGGGTTGGCGCTGCCGAACTTTTGCAATTACTACTGGGCGGCTAATATAGGAAGTGGGTAGTCGGTGTGGGAGCGGATGGAGGTGGCGTCATGTAAAGACACCAGTTTGGGAGCACTGATAATGGCATCTCTTCCGTTCTTGCCGGCCCGACACTCCACAAGTCCAGTGGCGGCTCTGAGAATCTGAGGGCAGTGGAGGAGATATAAGAGAGTGGAGAGAGCATCGGTTTGGAGCCCGATTTATAATAATCATCGGTTTGTACTGGGTAGGCTCCCCCCGATTGCGCTCCAGCAACATTTTCTTCACTCGCGGGGTTTTATCAGCTCACACAAAGCCCGAAATAGCCTTATTCACCCGCTTGAAAATGGCCCTCAGGATGAAGATGGGGAGGCACTGAAAGACAAACTGAAATCTGGGGTTCTGGAGATGGCAAAGGGCAGGAACTAGGAGGATGGGGGATCTATTTATAGATGGGAGCTTCTCCAGCTTGAAAGCCTTGAAGGATAAATTTAAATTGCCAGCAGGGAATGGGATTAGGCATCTTCAGGTGCGAGACTTCTTGAGAAGGCAGATTCCGACCTTCCCGCTGCTGCCGCCACGGGGGATACAGGACAGAGTAGTCTCCAGTACCTGGTTGGGAGAGGGGAAGGTATCAGATATTTACCAGTATCTTTTGGAATCACAGGAAACTCCGGTGCAAGAGCCTAAGGGAAAGTGGGAAGGCGAGCTAGGAGGAGAGATAGAGGCGGGTATGTGGGCAGATGCCCCAAGCACGGTTAATACATCCTCATCATGTGCCAGGCTTAGCCTGATACAATTCAAGTTAGTCCACCGGGCACACATGATGGTGGCCTGGGTGAGGGGTAGACGACAGGTGTGCGAGGTACAGGGGAAGCCCAGCAAATCATGTCCACATGTTTTGGGCATGCCCGAAGCTTAGAGGGTTTTGGCAGGGTTTCGCTGAGGCAATGTCCACGGTACTCAAAACATGGGTGGTGCCAAGTCTGGAGGTGGCGATCTTTGGAGTGTCGGAAGAGCCAGGAGTTCAGGGGGCGAAAGAAGCCGATGTCTTGGCCCGGAGACGGATCTTATTAATATGGAGGGACTCGAAGCCCCCGAGTGCAGAGACCTGGGTTAGTGACATGGCTGGGTTTCTCAGTCTCGAGAAAATAAAGTTCGCCTCTTTAGGGTCAATGGTTGGGTTCACCCAGAGGTGGCAGCCGTTCATCGATTTTCTCGGGAAAATTAAAATGTCGGCAGAAGCAGAATTCCAAGGGTCGGCGGGGGGTGGGGGGAGGGGAAGAGGGCCGGATTGTTGTTTTATGGTTGGGGTGTGTGAGGATTGTGATAAGGGTGGAAATGTCTATTGTACCATGTTTATGTTGCTGTTATTGTTATTATTATAAAAACTTGCAAATACCCTAATAAAAATATTTTAAAAAAAGAAGGCAAATGGCATTTTGGCATTTGTGCAAAAAGGTTGGAGTCTAAAAATAGGGAGGTTTTGTTGCAATTGTACAGGGTATTGGTGAGGCCTCACTGGAATACTGCATACAGTTTTGGTCTCCTTACCTAAAAATGAGGCAATCCCAAAGGAGAATTACCAGGCTAATTCCTGTGATCATGGCTGGAATGAGTGGGATTTCCTGTCAAGAGAAGCTAACTAAGAACAAAGAACAAAGAAAATTACAGCACAGCAACAGGCCTTTTGGCCCTCCCAGCCTGCGCCGATCCAAATCCTTTATCTAAACCTGTCGCCTATTTTCCAAGGATTTACTTCCCTCTGTTCCCCGACCGTTCATATATCTGTCTAGATGCATCTTAAATGATGCTATCATGCCCGCCTCTACCACCTCCACTGGCAAAGCGTTCCAGGTACCCATCACCCTCTGTGTAAAAAAACTTTCCACGCACATCTCCCTAAACTTTCCCCCTCTCACCTTGAAAACTTTCCACGCACATCTCCCTAAACTTTCCCCCTCTCACCTTGAAATCGTGACCCCTTGTAATTGACACCCCCACTCTTGGAAAAAGCTTGTTGCTATATGTGGTGAATCACAATCCTAGTAATTCACACTGTGTTATATTGTATGTGTTGTGTCTTTGTAAGCTCGGTACACGAGAAGTTGCGCGGCCCATAGGGGGAGATGAGGAGTTTGTACTGGGCTCCACCCTTGGCTCCGCCCATGGCTCCTCCCATGAACTGGAAGTATAAAGATCAGCAGTTGTGAGCCTGCTGCCAGTTCATCTCGTCGCAGGCAGGCTCAGTTGTAAGACTATTAAAACCACTGTTCACTTCCAACCACGTGTCTTGTGAATTGATGGTCACATCAATTTAATAGTCTTAGGAAACTTGAAGAAAACGACTATGGAATCAGCCCTCAAACCTGATCGACTAGAACTCGACCCGCAGGCATCAGAGGCGAAATAAATCTTTCAAAACTGGCTCAGATGTTTCAAGGCCTACCTGGCTGAATCAAGCACATCAGAAACTACAGAGGAGCAGAAACTCAGCCTACTGCACGCAAGGGTGAGCCACCGTATCTCTACTGAACTTAACAGTATTACCTCGTATACGGAGGCGCTAGCCATGCTAGATCGAATGTACGTGAGGCCCATCAACGAGGTCTAGGCGCCCCACATTTTTACGACCCGCCGCCAGTGCCCCACGGAGTCGTTGGATGAATTCTTGCGGGATTTAAAAGCTTTAGCTCGGGACTGTAATTACCAAGCTGTATCAGCCGAACAGCATATGGAGCTCACTGTCAGAGATGTGTACGTGGCAGGGCTCAGGTCAAACTATGTGCGCCAGCGGTTGCTTGAAAAAGGGGCCCAGAACTTGGAGGACACTGTAGAATTGGCTACTACCATGGAGGTCTCGTTCCGCAGCCTCACCTCGTTCCTCTTTGATGTGGGGATGTGTCCTTTGCGACCTGCAGCAGCTGCGGTCGCAAAGGACACTATGCCCGGGTCTGCCTGGCAAAGAAATCCCCCTCTCCAAACTCTCCCGCAGCCCAGAGCACTCGTTTCCAAAACTCACAGGCCCGCAGGCCCTGAAATGCTGCAGCCTGTACTCCGACACCGCCCCCACCCGACACGTGCGACTCATGGGGACCGCCATCTTGGCAACCTCCCTCCACGCGGCCGACAACGTGCGACTCATGGGGGCCGCCATCTTCCTCGCCGCCCACCACGTGCGATCCACGGGGGCGGCCATCTTGGGATCCATCCTCTTCAAACTCTGAAACTCACCTCGAAACTACGAACTCAGAGGGCAGTCATCACGGGGCCACTCCAGCACAGCTAATCAAGCCGCCGACTACCCGCAACTCAGCGAGGTCACGTTGGACCAGTGGCGTCCGAAACACCTCCGCAACTCAATGATGACCGTTAAAATCAACGGGTACAGGACACCGTGCCTCTTTGTCTCCGGGAGCACCGAGAGCTTCTTACACCCAGATCTGGTAAGACGCTGTTCACTCCCTATCTTCCCTGCACGGCAAACTATCTCCCTCGCTTCGGGCTCTTACTCTGTTCACCTCCAAGGGTGCACCGTCGCGACCCTAACGATCCAGGGCACTAGCTACTCGAACTTCCAGCCATACGTACTCCCGAACTCTGCGCCCCACTCTTACTGGGACTCGACTTCCAGTGCAACCTCAAAAGCCTCACACTGAGCTTTGGCGGGCCCCCACTCACTATCTGCAGCCTCGCTACGCTAAAAATTGACCCCCCCTCCACTCTTTGCCAATCTCACGCCGGACTGCAGACCCATAGCCACTCGCAGCAGGCGATACAGCCTGCAGGACAGGGTGTTTATCAGAACCAAGGTCCATAGGCTTCTACGTGAGGGGATCATAGAGGCCAGTAACAGCCCCTGGAGAGCTCAGGTGGTGGTCGTCAAGACCCGGGAAAAATTCCGAATGGTAGTGGACTATAGCCAAACCATTAATCGGTTCACGCTCCTCGATGCCTACCCCCTCCCCAGGATTGCAGACATGGTGAATCAGATCGCCCATTATCGCGTCTTCTCCACGGTGGATCTGAAGTCTGCATACCACCAGCTCCCAATCCGCCCGGAGGACCGCCACTACACGGCGTTCGAGGCCGACGGCCGCCTCTTCCACTTCCTCCGGGTTCCCTTTGGCGTCACGAATGGGGTCTCGGTGTTCCAACGAGCAATGGACCGAATGGTGGACCAGTACGGGCTGCGGGCCACATTTCCGTACTTTGACAACGTCACCATCTGCGGCCATTATCAGCAGGACCACAACGCTAACCTCCATCGATTTCTCCAGACTGCCCAGAAACTCAACCTCACGTATAACACGGAGACCAGGCTAGCCAACCTCGGCTATGTCGTGGAAAACGGAGTCCTGGGCCCCGACTCGGACCGTATGCGCCCCGTCTTACAACTGCCTCTCCCTCATTGTCCCAGGGCCCTCAAAAGGTGCCTGAGGTTTTTCTCATATTATGCCCAGTGGGTCCCTCAGTATGCGGACAAAGCCCACCCACTATTTAAGGCCACACTCTTTCCTCTATCAGATGAGGCTCGCCAGGCCTTCACCTGGATCAAGGAGGACATCGCCAAAGCGGCCATGCGGGCGGTGGATGAATCCGTCCCTTTCCAAGTAGAGAGCGATGCCTCAGAGGTCACTCTCGCAGCCACACTAAATCAGGCAGGGAGACCAGTCGCCTTTTTCTCCCGATCCCTCTCTGCTTCGGAACTTCGACACTCCTCTGTCGAAATGGAAGCACAAGCCATCGTGGAAGCTATACGTCACTGGAGGCACTACCTCGCAGTTAGGAGGTTCACTCTTATCACCGACCAAAGATCGGTTGCCTTTATGTTTGACAACTCACAAAGGGCCAAAATTAAAAACGATAAGATCCTACGGTGGAGGATCGAACTCTCCACCTACATGTACGATATCATGTACCGACCGGGGAAGCTCGACGAGCCCCCAGATGCCCTGTCCCGCGGCACGTGCGCCAGCGTGCAAGACGACCGCCTGAAAGCTATCCACAATGACCTCTGCCACCCGGGGGTCACCCGGCTCGCCCACTACGTCAAAGCCCGAAATCTGCCTTTCTCCACCGAGGAGGAAAAAGCCATCACCAGGGATTGCCCGATCTGTGCGGAGTGCAAACCGCACTTCTACAGACCAGACAGGGCCCACCTGGTAAAGGCCTCCCGGCCCTTTGAATGCCTGAGCATCGATTTCAAAGGGCCATTCCCCTCGACCAATCGGAATGTGTACTTCCTAAACGTCATAGACGAGTTCTCCCGCTTCCCCTTTGATATCCCGTGCCCCGATATGACCTCCCACACAGTCATTAGGGCCCTGCACAGCATCTTCACCCTGTTTGGTTTCTCCAGCTATGTACACAGCGACAGGGGTTTGTCCTTTATGAGCGACGAGCTGCGTCAGTACCTGCTCGACATGGGCATTGCCTCGAGCAGGACTACCAGCTACAACCCCAGGGGGAACGGGCAGGTGGAGAGCGAGAACGCGACGGTCTGGAAGACCGTCTTACTGACCCTCCGGTCCAGGAAACTCCCGACGTCCCATTGGCAGGAGGTCCTCCCCGACACGCTCCATGCTATTAGGTCCCTCCTGTGTACTGCTACCAATCAGACCCCTCACGAGCGGCTATTTGTTTTTTCCCGGGGCTCTACCACGAGGGTTTCGCTCTCAGCATGGTTGAAGACACCGGGCCCGGTTCTCCTCCGGAAGCACGTCCGGACCCACAAAACTGACCCACTCGTGGAGAGAGTGCTCCGACTCCACTCGAACCCCCAATACGCGTTCATCGAATACCCTGACGGCTGTCAGGACACTGTTTCCCTCCGGGACCTGGCGCCTGCAGGATCCAACTCCGACACTACTACCGCCGAGGTGCTCCTCACACTACACCCCACCCAACCCCACCCAGGCGCCCCCACGCCTGCAGGTTCACTGCCCGTGCTCCTCGCCTATGGATTTCCGGCGCTCCCTGTCACCAGTCGAACCAGTCGGGTACGAAGCTCGGACCGAATCACCCCCGGAGTCCACCATGGTACCCTCGCCGACCGCCATCACCCAGCCACCAGAAGAGGCTGCAACCCCGGTGCTTCGTAGATCTCAGTGGACGACTCGACCGCCGGACTGACTCAATTTGTAGACCCATCACCCCCGCTGGACTTGATTTTTTTACAGGGGGTGAATGTGGTGAATCACAATCCTAGTAATTCACACTGTGTTATATTGTATGTGTTGTGTCTTTGTAAGCTCGGTACACGAGCAGTTGCGCGGCTCTGCCCATAGGGGGAGATGAGGAGTTTGTACTGGGCTCCACCCTTGGCTCCGCCCATGGTTCCGCCCATGGCCCCTCCCACTTACTGGATTTATAAAGATCTGCAGTTGTGAGCCTGCTGCCAGTTTATCTCATCGCAGGCAGGCTCAGTTGTAAGACTATTAAAACCACTATTCACTTCCAACCACGTGCCTTATGAATTGATGGTCACATCACTATCCACCCTGTCCATACCTCTCATAATTTTGTAGACCTCAATCAGGTCCCCCCTCAACCTCCGTCTTTCCAACGAAAATAATCCTAATGTACTCAACCTTTCTTCATAGCTAGCACCCTCCATACCAGGCAACATCCTGGTGAACCTCCTCTGCACCCTCTCTAAAGCATCCACATCCTTCTGGTAATGTGGCGACCAGAATTGCATGCAGTATTCCAAATGTGGCCTAACCAAAGTCCTATACGACTGTAACATGATCTGCCGATTCTTGTACTCAGTCTGGGTCTGTATTTAGAAGAGTGAGGGGTGACCTTATTCAAACATATAAGATGCTGAGGAGGCTTGACATGGTAGATGGTGAGATGTTTTCACTAGTGGGAGAGTCTCGAGAAAGGAGACATAGCTACAAGATAAAGTGGCAGTCATTCAAAACTGAGGTGCACAGAAAGTTCTTGCAGAGGGTGATGAATCTCTGGAATTCTCTTCCTGCAGCGTGGTGGACATTGGATCATTAGAAGTATGTAAAGTGGAGGTAGGTAAATTGGAATAGAGGTCTATGGGTAAATGGCACAGAAAAGGAGTTGAGGCTGGCAGAGATCAGCCATGATTGTATTAAATGGCGGGGCAGGCTTGACTCCTACTTCTATTTCTGGTGTTCGTGTGAGTGCCGCTAACACATGCTGCACCAAGGCTGGCAGAAGGTGAAGGCTGGAAGCTGGGAGGTGGGGTAGGGTGGAGCGAAGGCTGGACGGAAGGCAGGCTTATGAGGGGAGGGTGTTGGGGGTGGTAGATGTGATGCAGGAGGGCAGCAGGTCTAGAATGAGAGTCCGGTAGATGGATGCCTCATTGAATAACGGGGTTTAAGCTCTGAGGGGGGAAAAAAAGCATGTGGCGGTGGATCATGATAGGGCCCTGGGTGACGTGGGGAGGGGCAAGGTTAACAGAGGGGAACAAAGTGATGATATTGGGTGGGTCTGTGGTGATTGGGGAAAATTGATGGGTGACCAGAGGAGGATGGAAGAAGGTGGAGAGAACTTGAAAGGTAATGTGCATCATTTTTCCATGCAGTTAGTCAGTGAGAAAGCTCAAAATAGGACGAGGGTCTTTTCTGGTGGGTGGAGCTGTAAAGGCGCAAGAGTTCCTCACTTGGGTTTGGAGCCGTATTCTGGATGAACAGTAATGAATGACTCAATGCCAAATAATGTGTGAAAATTATAACTATTAAACAATAATTAAGCAATTATTAATAAAAAGAAAAAGGAAAAAAAGCGCTTCATTAAAAAGAAAGAAAGGAAGGAAAAACAAACATGTTTTTGACATATATATATACTTTATGTGACATATTACAAATACATACAAGCACATACTATATTGAAAATGGTCACCTCAAATTGGTCTGTTCAAGACAGCTCCACAAAAAGCTAAAAGAACCCCAATTATTCTGTTTACCACAGCTCCCCAAAATGGTAAAATTCCCCATACATAGCCAAACCTCTTGCATGGAGGTGAAGTCTCCGGTCAGTCAATTTGCCAGTGGCCCTTCCTCTGGTAGTCTTGAGTGGTTAACTAATCCACTTCGACTACAGTCCCAAATGTTGGGGGCTGTGCCCTTTTAAGTCCAATTTCTGGCTCCATTCCAACCTTTTGTGGCTTTACTCAGACTCCTTCAAAATAAGGATCAGATAAACATAAGTCCTTATCAATTCTCATCACAGGCACAAGTTTCATAATATGCAGTTGTATACGCATCTTTTGATGGTGTCTCCCATTTGTCATCTAGCCTGACATCAATAGTAGGAACAAGTCGAGAGCCTATTACAAAATATGTGATAACGGAACACTTGGAAAATATCAACGGGATGAGACAAAGTCAACATGGATTTATGAAAGGGAAATCATGTTTGACAAATCTATTGGAGTTTTTTAAGGATGTAACCAGTAGAATAGATAAGGGTGAACCAGTGGATGTGGTGTATTTGGAATTTCAGAAAGCATTTGATGAAGTCCCACATAAGAGGTTCGTGTGCAAAACTAAAGCGCATGGGATTAACATGGATTGAGAATTGGTTATCTGACAGGAAAGAGAAAGTAGGAATAAAGTTTTTTTTTGAAATGGCAGGCAATGACTAGTGAGGTCCTGCAGTGATACTAATGTGTGTCCTGGTGCACTACTCATTGAAAACAAGCCTGCAGGTACAGCAAACAGTTAGGAAGGGAAAGGTATGTTGTCCTTCACTGTGAGAGGTCTTGTGTACTGGAGCAAAAGTTTTTTCCTGTGGCTGTGTAAGGCCTTGGTGAATCCAAATGTATATTGACAGTAAGACAGCTCACCATAAGAAGGAGGTGTAGAGAAGAAGACATATGAAATGATTGTAAGCCTATTTACATTTGTGAACATTAGAGACATGTGGTTAGCACATGTGTCAATATTGTGAAACAACATCTTTTTCATTTTTCTTACCCTGCCACTGCGTCTTGGTGCTCCCTGACATCTACAATGGAGGTGGGGTAGTCTGCTGACTGCTAAACCCTGTTGTGTGCGCTGACTTTAGCTAGCATCCTCTGGAGGGCCCAGTCTGCTTTGGGTGTCCTGCGGTGGGGAAAGTCCACCCTTCTCGGCACACATGTGCGCCCGCCAATCGGTGGCCTCCTCTAAGGAGGTGAGGATTGTTAAGTCCGGAGGAGGTGGGAGGAAGGGTGTGAGGAAGGGTTGGGAGGGTTGAAGGGAGGCCTGTGGGTTGCATGGAGATGAACTCTATGGGTTCTCATGTGGTGGTCATAAAGTCTTGGGTGGGTGGGGGGGGGGGAGGGTAGCTTGAGTGTCCACTCACTCATGCTGACCGGTGTAGACCTTTTTTAAGCCTGGTCACACTTCCAGAGCTTACAGCCATCACCACCTCATTCAAGCAGCTTTGGCCGACCCTCTGGAACCCTTGAGGGAACAGGACATCTATCCTGGGCTCCACTGTGTCTAGGAGTCTCCTCAGATCTGCATCCCCGAATCTTGGGGCCAGTCTCCTTGGCACCATTATTGCGAGCTGACTGGGGTTGACTGAGCAGGTGCTGCTTGACCTTGTTACCGGGGGACTGTGGTGCCGATGAATCGGCTGGCGAGCCTTTATTTGCGGTGACAAGTTTGTGGGACCTCCTTAAGTGGACCAATTAACATTGCATAGCATTGCCGGCCTTGCTGGGCCAAACACCAGGAAGCTCAGAGCAGTGCTCGCTTGCTACCACACTGAATTGCGCTATAATGTCATTAGGTGAATTGTAATAAATACATTGTGTTAGTGCACCTGTGAAGAGAAATCCTGATTAATTATTTAATTGGATGCATGACAATTTGAACTCAAACTTGAAGAAAATATGTGGTTTCACCCCAAACAGAAAATGGCACACTCTGAGGAAATTTATTATAACCTGAAAATATTTTAATAAAACATGGCGGGGCAACCCTATCAGCTTGCGAAGAACATCATCTAATTTATGTAGAAGTCCTGAATTATGCCTCTATAGCTTTTCTGTGACATGGGGTGAAGTTGCGTAGAAGTTCATGTCTAATTGCAATTAATTTTATTTTTGGACTCAACGATAAAAGTAAATGTTGCTGGAATTTTTTCTGTTTCCTTTTCTTACTTGATGCCAGTCATTTTCAATCTTGGTTGCGACCCGCAGGTGGGTCACGGGCAGGTGTCAGGAGGGTCGTGGAATGATCGGTCACAGCGGTCCCGGTCGCGGGAAGAAGTGCCCAATGGCCGCGATTAGTTTTTTAAAATGCCAGCCACGACCGTCTTTCAAGAATGCCGACCGTCCCACTCATACGTGCCCCCTCAGCCAGATGTAGCAGTGTGCTGGCCCGGAGCCCAGCGGGGCAGACCGTCTCCGGAGTACGTCAGCACGCTGTTCCAGGAGCAGATTTTTAAAAAAAATTAATTTAATCTTTCTGCCAGAAGTGTTGGCAGAGAGCAGGTCTCGTGTTCGGCACACTGATGTAATGTACTCCGGGCTCAAAATTACTGAGGAGCGCTTCCTCCGTTTTGTAGCCACCAGCAAGCAAGAAACAGGACTGCGTGAAGAACTGAAAATGGATCTTTTTGGACTAAGGAAGAGAGGGCCAGAGACACAAACAGGCCAGGATCTCATATAATATACCAATTATTCTTCATTTCTGCTTAGTTTGATAAAGAATATTAAACATGCCTTTTGATGTCTCAAAAAATCATTTTGTCCATATTTTCTGCTGAAGTGACATTAACTCTACTTTGGATCTTATTTGTTTTCTTTTAGGCGCCATAAATTTTTAAGTTTTTTCCTTAATCTCCTTATTTATTCTTTCTTTCATGGGATGTCGCCCAGCATTTTTATTGCCCGTCCTTAATTGCCATTGAGAAAGGATCTGCCTTGAACTACTGTATTTCATAAACACTGCTGTTTGGAAGGCAGTTAAGGACTTTGACCCAGTGATAGTGAAGGAATGGCAATATAGATTCAAGTGGGTGGCACGGTAGCACCGTGGTTAGCACTGTTGTATCACAGCGCTAAGGTCCCAGGTTCGATTCCCGGCTTGGGTCACTGTGAGGCGTCTGCTTGTTCTCCCAGTGTCTGCGTGGGTTTCCTCCGGGTGCTCCAGTTTCCTCCCACAAGTCCTGAAAGTTGTGCTGTTAGGTGACTGAGGGGATGGTTTAGCACACTGGGATAAATCGCTGGCTTTTAAAGCAGACCAAGGCAGGCCAGCAGCACGGTTCAATTCCCGTACCAGCCTCCCCGAACAGGCGCCGGAATGTGGTGAATTGGGGCTTTTCACAGTAACTTCATTTGAAGCCGACTTGTGACAATAAACGATTTTCATTTCATTTCATTTCATTTCGATTGGACATTCTGAATTCTCCCTCTGTGTACCCGAACAGGCGCCGGAAGTGGTGGCCTGGGGCTTTTCACAGTAACTTCATTGCAGTGTTAATGTAAACCTACTTGTGACAATAAAGTTTATTATTATTAAATCAGCATGGTTTGTGGCTTGGTTGGGGGGGGGGGACTTTCAAATGGTGGTGTTCTCGGGCATCTACTGCCTTGTACTTCCAGTTATTTGAGATAACAGGTTTGGAAGATGCTGTTGAAAGAGGCTTGAGGAGTTGCTGCAGTGCATCTTGTAGGCGGCACAGACTGCTGCCACCGTGCGTTGGTGGTGGACGGAGTGAATGTTGAGGTACTGGAAGGGGCACTAATCAAGTGGGTTTCTTTGTCCTGGATAGTGCTGAGCTTCTTGAATGTTGATGGAATTGCACTCGTCCAGACAATTGGAGAGTATTACATCCTGACTTGTACCTGACAGGTAGTGGACAGGCAGGAGGTGGGTCAGTCATTGCAGAATTCTCGGACTCTGACCTGCTCTTGTAGCCACAGTATTTATATGGGGAAATACTGGTCCAGTAGAGTTTCTGGTCAATGGAAATCCCCAGGATGTTGATAGTGGGGAATCCAACGATGGTAATTCCATCGAGTGTCAAGGGGAGATCATTAGATTTCTGTCTTGTTGCAGGTGGTTATTGCCTGGCTATTACGTGGCATGACTGTAATAATCATTTGTAATCTATCCAATCTACCTTGGCCAACTCAACCTTTGAATTGGCTTTATTTAAGTTCAGTATTCCAGTTTTGAGCTAATGTACGCCACTCTCAGCTTAATGTACAATTCCACCATATTACGATCACTCTTCCTCAGTGGGTAAGATTTTAAGGATGGCGAGCGATCGGAGCTCTCCATGTCAAGAGTCGTCACTTAAAACGCAGCCACCGACACCCGATCTCCCACTTCCATTTAACACTCACTTGAGAGGTCCCTGGAAAGAAGTTCTGCCCATGAGAATGATCGGCGAATCAGATTGGTGAACAGCTCTACAGCCTGGCCAGGCATCGCGCTGCAGTGGTCAGATGTAGTACTGCAACCCTCTGCCTGAACGCAAGTCCCGGGACCTTTGAAAATGTCAGTCTCGGGGCGGGAGGTTAGAGGATACTTGGGGGGTTGGGGGGGGGGGGGGTGTCGGGAGAGCGACGATTTCAACGTGCCAGGGACCTGGGTTCGATTCCCACTTGGGCCACTGTGCGAAGTCTGCACATTCTCCCCGTGTCTGTGTGGGTTTCCTCCCACAGTCCAAAGGTGTCCAGGTTAGGTGGATTGGCCATCCTAAATTGCCCTTGGTGTCCAAAAAGATTGGGTGGGGTTACTGTGTTACGGGGATGGGGTGGAGATGTGGGCTTAAGTAGGGTGCTCTTACCAAGCGATGGTGCAGACTCGATGAGTCGAATGGCGTCCTTCTGCACTGTAAATTCTCTGATTCTGTGATTCTATGACTGTTACTTGCCACTTATCAGCTCACAGACTGTTTCAATAGCTGAGGAGTTGCAAAATGGTGCTGAGCCATGTACAACCTTCAGTGAACATCCCCACTTCTGACCTTATAATGAAGGGAAGGTCATTGATGAAGCAGCTGAGGATAGTTGGGCTGAGGACGCTGTGTAATTATGTCCTGAAACTAAGGTGATTGACCTCCAACATCCACAGCCACCTTTCTTTGAGCTAGGTATGACGCCAGCTAATGGAGAGTTTTCCCTCTGACTCCCATTAACTCCAATTTTGCGAGGGCTCCTTGATGCCACACTCAACTAAATGCTGCCTAATGTCCAGGTCTGTCACTCTCACTTCGCCTCTTGATTTCAGCTCTTTTGCCGACGTTTGAACTAAGGCTCAAATTATGTAATCTAATATCATCTCCATTCAAATCGCCATTCCATGTCCCTAGTCCTCTGCGCCTGCCCCGAGAAAAGATGATCCGTAGTCCACCTACAACCGCACTTTCTAGCAATTGGCCCTCCTGTTCACCGTGACATTCATACAGCTACCAATTTGCTCCATTACATCTTTAACATATTGAAAAGACCAATGGCACTCTTCACAAATGCATTCTCAAACGATGTGACATTAAGCCACATAAGGATCTATTAGGTCAGATGATCAAAGACTTAGAGCTGGATTTTACAGCTTTCTGGAGTGTTTTCATCAGGGGTGGGGCTGTGTGTGGGGTGGGGGTGGGGTCCCCCGCTGAGGCCCCCAATCTACCCAAATAGCCGTTCAATAGCGTGATGTTTCTCTGCATGCCTAGCACCGATAAACACCCGACTAATCATGCCACAGGATTCTGTTCCCATTCAGGTAGATCGTGCCCACTATCTTTCATATGACACACTAGAAAGCTCTCTCACTATTATGGCTATTAATAAGTTTTGCTTAAACATTGAGCAAATAAATGTCTCACAAATTTGGTCGAATTTTTCGAGGAGATGGCTAGTTCTGTAGATGAGAGCAATGCAGTTGATAATCTTAATAATAATAATCGCTTATTGTCACAAGTAGACTTCAGTGAAGTTACTGTGAAAAGCCCCTAGTTGTTACATTCTGGCGCCTGTTCGGGGAGGCCGGTACGGGAATTGAACCAACGCTCCTGGCATTGTTCGACATTACAAGCTAGCTGTTTAGCCCACTATGCTAAGCCAGCCTCGTACTCGCTTAAACTAGCCTGATGTATTCTATGTGGATTTCAGTAAAGCTTTTGACAAGGCCGCACATCTGAGATTGGTAAGCGCCCATGGAATCCAAGGCAATTTGGCAAATTGGATCCAAAATTGGCCTGCTGGGAGGAGGCCACAGTGATGATCGACAGTTGTTTTTGTGACTGGATGCCTGTGTCCAGTGGTGTACTGCAGAGTTTGGTGCTGGCTCCCTTGCTGTTTTTAGTGCACAGTAATGATCTAGACGTGAAAGTAGGAGGTATGATCAGCAAGTTCGCAGATGTCATGATAATTGGTGGTGTGGTAAATCGTGAGGAGAAAAGATTTTGATTACAGGACGTTATAGAAGGGCTGGTCAGATCGGCAGAACAGCGGCAACTGAAATTTAACCCTGATTCATTTCGGGAGGACTAACAAAGCAAAGGACTACACAATGAATGATAGGACGCTAGGAAGTACAGAGAGACCTTGCAGTGCATGTCCATCGGTCCCCGAAGCCAACAGGGTAGGTAGATAAGGTGGTTAAGAAGGCATATAGGATACTTGCTTTTATTAGCCGAGGCAAAGAACAGAAGAGCAGGGAGGTTATGATGGAGCTGTGTAATATGATTGTTAGGCCACAGCTAGAGTACTGTGAGCAGTTCTTGTCATCACACTGTAGGAAGGATGTGATTGCACTAAAAAGCGTGCAGAGGAGATTTATCAGGATGTTTCCTGTGATGGAACATTTCATCTATAAAGAAAGGCTGGTTAGGCGTTTAGCTGCTGTTAGATAGAAGATAGAATAGTACAGCACAGAACAGGCCCTTCGGCCCTCGATGTTGTGCCGAGCAATGATCACCCTACTCAAACCCACATATTCACCCTATACCCGTAACCCAACAACCCCCCCCCCCCCCCAACCTTACTTTTTAGGACACTACGGGCAATTTAGCATGGCCAATCCACCTAACCCGCACATCTTTGGACTGTGGGAGGAAACCGGAGCACCCGGAGGAAACCCACGCACACACGGGGAGGACGTGCAGACTCTGCACAGACAATGACCCAGCCGGAAATCGAACCTGGGACCCTGGAGCTGTGAAGCATTTATGCTAACCACCATGCTACTGTGCTGCCCCTTGTATAAAGAGTCAAAGGTTCTGCTGCTTTTCCACAAAACACCTTTAATTTACTTCAGCAGACTATGCACAAAGCTCTAACATCACATCACCTGACACAAAGGCCACGTGAAGCCCCTTTACATACCAGTGTCAATTATTGGATACTTGACATAAATAAGACAACTAATTGATATGTCTCTTAACCCATTACTTAACATTCTGCTTAGAGCAGAGAAGGCTGGAGGGGGACCAGATTAAGGTGTGCAAAATTATGAAGGACATAGGAAGCAACATTTTCCCTTAGTAGAGGGGTCAATAACCAAGGGACGTGGATTTAAGGTAAGGGGCAGGAGATTTAGAGGTGATTTTTCACCCATGTGGTGGTGGAAATCTGGAACTCACAGCCTTAAAGGGCAATAGATGTGGGAACCCTCACAATATTTAAGAAGCATTTAGATAGGCACTTAAAACTGAATCATGCAAGATTACGGACTAAATGCTGGAAAATAGGATTAAAATATATAGGTGCATGATGATTGGTGCAGGCATGATGGGTCGAAGGGCCTCTTTTTGTGCTGTAAAACTCTGCGACTCGAAAATACCTTTTAGTCATATACATTCATCCAAAGTTACTTCTCACAGTGCAGAAATTATTATTCTTTTTCACTTGTCAGACATTATGGGCCGAAGGGTCCCTTTTTGTGCTGTAATACACAATGACTCGAAAATGCCTTTTGGTAATAAACATTCATCCAAAGTTATTTCCCACCGTGCAGAAATAATTATTCTTTTTCACTTGTCTTTCAGCATGTTTGTTCCGATACAATGGGCTATCATTTATGTACCTCATTTTCCTCCTCCTTATACCACTTTTTTCTGAACCCACAAAAAAGACAATGCAAGGTAAGACATTTTGAATTATTGTTATGTATCCAAGCCCTATGGCTGTATTTAATAGCAGCTGATAGCTTCGGAATTAATGTTTGTGATATTATTTCATTTGTTCTTGGGATGTGAGCTTTGCTGGAAAGGCCAGCATTTAATTCCCATCCCGAATTGCCCTTGAAAAGATAGTAGTGAGTAACGTTTTTGAACTGCTGTAGCCTATATAGTGTAAGCACTGCAGTGTTGATGGGGAGGAAGTTCCAGTTTTTTGTCCCAACAGCAATCAAAGAACGACGATACAGTTCCAAAACTGGATGTATTTCCAACCTTTCTTATCAATACAGACCTCTGCCAGTGGGACAGAGCTGGCAGACCTCCGATTTGACCGTCCGTATCTACAACTTGCCTGCTGTGCTGAACAAAATGGTGATCCTGGAGTTGTCGATTAGGAGATTGCCTTCAGAATATTGCCAAGTCTGTTCCACTGCTAGCATGTGTGACTTGGGGACCCCCATTTTGTCCGTCATGGGGTCCTGAAGCCTGCAGTAAAATTAAATCTGTTGTTTTGGCTTGTGTTACTGTTCTTTTTAATTAATTTAATTTATTTTAATATTGCATATACTTAAGACTTAAGTTTCCACTGGATCAATTGATTGCTTGATAGTTTTGCGAGCTAATGTGAGTAATATTGTTCATACCAATTACCATGGTTGATTGAATTTCAACAAACACATTTGAAATAGATGAGTCTCTTCCATCGTGAAAAGGGATAGATATTTTGCATTGCCCCGGGGAACGAGGCAGGGTGATGGATCTATTTGTTTATTCGGAACCCTTCTCAGTTCCCAAATAACAGACATCAAGTCTGTGCTTTTTGGCAAAGTCCACTTGTACTTTATTTGTCAGCTGTGCCACTGGTAACTTTATTTTCGATATTTAAGAAGTTCCGACTAGCCCTTTAGCAAGCTAGTCAGATTGATTGTCTTTAGCGAATACAGTAGTTCAGTTTTCATTCAATTACAGATCGTGGTAATTCTTCAAATCATAATACACAGGATAACATAACTAAGTGATTTGAACAAAAGAAAGGTGACGATTAGCAAAAGCAAACAGCAAAGAAATAGGTTTCAGAAATATAGGGTGACTCCGAAATGAATTTTTCCATCCTGGTAAGTGATTCTTAAGGAGATTATTATCTTACGGTCTGGCCTTCTTTTTACTTCTGATTGTCTTTAACTAATTTATAGTTCACTCAATTCGGCCAAATCTTCTGTCCATCAATTTAAGAGATATATGTATTTAAATATATTGGTGCTAATTTCCCGTTCTATCGCTTGCCAATTTAATTAGAAAAATACAGCTTTTGTTAAGAAATTATCAGCCCAAGACTAGCTGATAATTAGAAACGGGACTACTTGTTCTGGACAGCCGCCCAGTTTTTACCATAAAAGGGGGCTTTTAGCTAGTTGATGCCACTGACCTTGCACTTGAAAAATGTGAAACCTAAGAAATTGAATTAAAGAGTATTATCTGGATTAACCCTGAGAGGATTCCCAGCAATTGTTGCACTGAAGTAATGCTTAATATGATTATAGTTAATTATTCTTAATGAGCTCCCAATTAAACCTCTATCATCTTCCCTTACTCTCATGGTTACAGCTGATTAGAAAAGTCAATTTCTATCAGTCACCCCTTCTGATTCTTCTGAAGATTAATATGATGAATCAAAATAACGAAAATACACAGGATGAGGAAGTAAGGAAGAAATGCGACAAGATAGAAGTAAGCACGGGGAGGAACTCATTCACATTGTCTTTAATGGTTCACTTGTTTGAGAACAGCCTTCAACAACGGAGCGGGCAAAACTTTGCAGCTGTTACAAGCATTTTATTCAAAAATGTGATTATATAGTATGATAACAATTCAGTAATAATGGAAGTTGATTATATGATTCAGTAATAATTGGGTAATAATGCATTAGTAATGCAGTAATAACAGTTCAATACTGTGAGCCTTGTTCAATGTCATTGACTGATGGTGCAGTTGGACCACTATGAACCACTTTGATTGGTGGGGTATTATGGGCAGCCATACATTGGCGAATGCATCTGCTCAGCAAGACCACTACGCAAATGATAAGCCCAAATATGAAAAGAGAAGTCCCTGAATGATGGAAATTCCTGTGCCAACCACCCATCCAGAGAGCCATTCCCAAAGAGTGTTGTCAGAGAGTTGGTAAAGTTTCCTAACCTCTTCTTGAATATGTGCTGACAAGCTTTTGATTTCTTCTGAATTATCTGGGATGTAGGTGCAACACTCTGCACTAATCAGGGCACAGGTGCCAGCTTTTTCGGCTACAAATAGTCAAGTGCCATCCAATTCTGTAAAGCCACAGTTCAAATGGCTAGCATCTCGGCTGAAATGCTACTTGGGGCTCGGGCAGTGTCATTGGCTATTTTCTCTAATGCTGCGGCCAATTTAATGTATTCTCTGGTCAATACGGTGATACCATAGGCAGGGATGAGAACAGAAAAGAATTTCTCAGTCCCTGTGATCTCACGTTTAGACCTTTTTATGATAGTGGTGGGTTGACCTTTCAAACTGTGGGGTGAGATCTCCATGTTTTGACTCTGCGTTTATAGCATTGGCTAGGGAAAAGGAAAGGGAATGGCGACGAAGGGGACAATGAATCCTAAATAGCACGCTCCTCTGCAGCTCCTTGGGAGCCAAGGGTATGCAGTATTACCGCAGATGTAATAGGTGCCATTATAGGTAGAATATTGGGCAACCACTTGTTCGTACCAACATTCTGCAAAAGCTGTCCCATCGGTGTAATTAGGTAGCCCTTTAAAGTCAATAGGATTCCCTTCGTGTCCATAGGCCACTACCTTGCTTGTGTCATGAATGCACATTTTACTGTTACTCACATCCAAATAATATTTACATTTACTATATCTCGCATTCCATGCTCTATAACCATAGTTGATTAAACATATGGGGTGAAATTCTCCGACCCCACGCAGGGTCGGAGAATCGGCCGGCAGCAGCGTTAATCCCGCTCCTGCAGGGTTTTTAAATCTCTGACCGGCCAAAAACCGGCGCTGTGCAAATCCTGCCGGCAGCCTCTGAAAACAGCTGGCGCCGGCGGGATTTTATTTTTTTTTTAGTTTCCACAAATCTCCGGCCCGGATGGGCCGAAGTCCCGCCGACGTGGCCACGGGTCACGTCGGCGAAAATCACAGTTGCTTTAAAACGGCGTCAACCATTGATGATGGTTGACGCCGTTCAGTGTCGGGGGGGGGGGGGGAGTGGGTTGCGGCATCGGGGGGGGGGGGGTTGCGGCATCGGGGGGGGTTGCGGCATCGGGGGGGGTTGCGGCATCGGGGGGGGGTGGGGTTGCGGCATCGGGGGGGGTTTGGGGGCAGCGGCGTGCAGAGAGGGGGGGGCGACGGATGCCCGGGGCCAACGCACCGTCACCCCCCCCTCTGTACGCCGCTGCCCCCTACCCCAACCACCCCCCCCTCACCACCCCTACCTCCCTCCAATGCCCCTACCCCCCTCCCCACCACCCCTACCCCCCTCCCCACCACCCCTACCCCCTCCCCACCACCCCTACCCCCCTCCAACGCCGCCCCCCCATCTCTCGCAATGCCGCAACCCCCCACCCTCAACGCCGCAACCCCCCCTCATCGCCGCAACCCCCCCCCATCTCAACGCCGGGTACCCCCCCCTCTCAACGCCGGGTCCCCCCCCCCCCTCAACGCCGGTACCCACACCCCGTCCCCCTCCCTCTGAAGGCCGGTACCTACACACCCCCCCCCCTCCTCCTCCCCCCTTCCTTCCTCCTCCCCCCTTCCTTCCTCCTCCCCCCTTCCTTCCTCCTCCCCCCCTTCCTTCCTCCTCCTCCCCTTCCTTCCTCCTCCCCCTTCCTTCCTCCTCCCCCCTTCCTTCCTCCATTGGGGGGGGGTGCGGCGTTAGTGGGGGGGGGTGCGGCGTTAGTGGGGGGGGTGCGGCGTTAGTGGGGGGGGTGCGGCGTTAGTGGGGGGGGTGCGGCATTAGTGGGGGGGGTGCGGCGTTGGAGTGGGGTAGGGGTGGTGAAGGGGGTAGGGGTGGTGAGGGGAGGGGGTTGGGGTAGGGGCAGCGGCGTGCAGAGGGGGGGCGATGGTGCGTTGGCCCCGGGCATCCGCCGCCCCCCTCCTCTGCATGCCGCTGCCCCTACCCCAACCCCCCCTCACCACCCCTACCCCCTTCACCACCCCTGCCCCCTCCAACGCTGCCCCCCCTCCAACCCCCCCCCTCAACTCAACGCCGCAAACCCCCCCCCCTTCTCCTCTCAACTCAACGCCGCAAACCCCCCAACGCCGGGTCTGTCTCTCTCCTCCTCCCCCCCCCCCCCAAATGCCGGTCTGTCTCTCTCCTCCTCCCCCCCCCCCCCCCCCCCCAAATGCCGGGTCTGTCTCTCCTCCCCCCCCCCCCCCCAAATGCCGGGCTGTCTCTCTCCTCCTCCTCCCCCCCCCCCCCCCAAATGCCGGGTCTGTCTCTCCTCCTCCCCCCCCCCAAATGCCGGGCTGTCTCTCTCCTCCTCCCCTCCCCCCCCCCCCCCCCCCCCCCCCGAACGCCGGGCTGTCTCTCTCCTCCTCCCCCCCCCCCCAAAATGCCGGTCTGTCTCTCTCCTCCTCCTCCCCCCCCCCCCCCCCCCAAAATGCTGGTCTGTCTCTCTCCTCCTCCTCCCCCCCCCCCCCCACAAAATGCCGGTCTGTCTCTCTCCCCCTCCTCACCCCCACCCCCCCCCCCAAAACGCCGGGTCTCACCACTTCCGCAGCTGGTGAAACTGACGCATATCGCGTCAGTCAGCTGCTGGCCCCTCCGGGAACGGAGAATAGCGGCCTAAAAGAAGGCCCCGACGCCGGAGTCATCTACACCGATTTTTCTCGCCGGAAATCGGCGATACGACGGTCTGCAGAGAATTTCGCCCATGGTCCCAGTCTGATTATGACCAGTTGGGAGGGTTACTTGGGGTGGTTTCTGTCTCCGATCATAGATATGTTGGTACCATCCCTTGAAAGCTTTCAATGGGCGGCCTGCAGATCGCCATCTCTTAACCTCATCGTTTACGATTTTTTTTGGTTCTGGTGTCTCCACATTGGGGATGGTTACAGTCATGATTTTGGAAAATGTGCTTTTCTGCCATTTGGGAAAAAATAAAACGAACAGGCTGAAGTGGGATACCTACTTGGGAATTGGTAGGGATAGAAGAACACACCCAGCACTTAGAGATGTTGAAGTCTCTGGCATAGGACATGTAAAGGAAAGTGTTGACATTGAGTTCCTGGGTAAGGCCTGCTAGGCCAAATATGTCACTGAAAATCAATATTGTGGCAAACATATCTACAGATTCTGAGTTTGGTACGCGCGCTTCACATGTGACGCGTGAATCCAGTATTTCTTTCCTTGTAGTTTCACGGCTGACTGGGTTGTGAGTAACACTTGATAGGGGCCCTCCCACTTGGCTCCTAATGGTTTGCGCTGGATTTCCTTGATGTAGACCAATTCGCCGGGCATCTGGCTGGGACATGGGTCTTCCAGTGATTACCACAAATGGGCTTAGGCCTGTCATTCTGTTTGGGGCTGTTCTGATACTGAACAAAACTAGTGGCAAGGCTTGAATCCAATTCATGCCTTCTTGGTTGTATTTGGACAACTGCTCTTTTAAAGTCCGGTTCATGCGTTCCACTTGTCCTGATGATTCTGGATGAAAAGGCCAGCGTAGATCCCAATCGATGTTCAGTAACCTGCACACCTCCTGTAAAATGGGTTCCATTTTGTGTCAATGCTAGTACTCCCCATCTGGGAATATAGTCTTTGCATAGGACTTTGGCTGTATGGGTGGCTGTAGCCCTCCTGGCTGGAGCAGCCTCTACCCATCGTGAGAACCTATCCACTATTGCACAGACGTTAGTATATCTTTGACATGCAGGAAGGATGATGTAATCGACCTGTATGTTCTGGAATGGTCCTGCAAGGGCAGGAGCTTTTAGCTGAGGCATTGATGTTATAGGTCCTAAGTTGTTCTTTTGACAGGTTACACAGCGGTTTGATACCATTTGTGCATGTTTTTTTGAAAACTTTGCCACACCAACTTTTCTGGAATCGAGCCATCATCTGTTGAGGGGCTAAATGTCCCCATGAATGAATCTGTTGGGCCAGAAATGGCATCAGTGCCTGTGGTGCAACTGGTTTATCAGTCTGAACTTGTCTCCAAATATCATCATCATACAACTGGATACCTGAGTCAACCATGACCATTTCTCTTCTTGTGTTGAGTTATGTTGCATTTCATGTAGATCTTGTAATAAATTGGTCACTCCCAATTTGTAGATGTGTCTTGGTTTTGCTGAAGAATCCCACTGGGAGGCAGCTTCCTTTGCTGTTTGGTCTGTAAGGGCGTTTCCTTGTGCTTCTACAGTGTTTTCTTGAGTATGGGCCTGACGCTTTGGAACGGATACTTCTTTTGGTAAAGCTGTGGCTTCTAGGAGGTCTTGAACTTCCTTCCCATTTCGAATAGGTGTCCCTGCTGTGGTGAAGAATCCTCTTTTTCTCTACAAGTGGCCAAAATCATGGGCTACTCCAAAACCGTATCTGGAGTCTATAGATGTTAGCTGTTTGATATTTTGCCACATTACATGCTTCTGCTAATGTCCTCAATTTGGCCTGTTGAGCTGATATTCCTGGGGGCAAACTTCCTTTTGCCATAATTTCGTACAGGCTTGTGACTGCCCATCAAGCCTTTTGGATACCCTTGTCAATAAAGGAGGAACCATCTATAAATAGAACCAAATCTGGATTTTGTAGTGGTTCTTCTTCCATCAGGCGTGCCTCCTCCATTTCTTTTGCACTATGAACTTGCACCACTACTCCTTTGACTTCCAATTGCTTCATGGCAGGTAGTATTCCCTTAATTGAAGAGGGGTTAATGGGGTATGTTTAGTACAAGCTAATGCTGCTCCAGAGAAGGATATTGGTTCCATGTTTAATAGGCCACAGTCATTTTTGTCCTTGGCCCAAATTAGGTGGTGCTCCAGTTGGCTCTTTTTGAGGTGTCTGATGGATCATGTGACTTTTCCATTCTCAAAATTAAGAGAAAAATTTAATTGGGCTAGTATATCCATGCCCAGAAGGGCCTGGATTACTGGGCCTATCCAGATGGAGGCCATCAATTCATGTGGGCCAAATTCTAGCAACAGGGGCTCTGTTTTTGAAGGGTTAATGCATCACCTCCTGCTGCATAAGCTTCAATCACCTGTCTTTTTAAGGGAAATAAGTTAGCATATTTTGGGGGAAGGCGGGTTAATTCAGCTCTAGTATCAAAAAGAAATTCTATTTGTTGACCTTCCAGTCCCAAATGATATATACAGTTCATCCTTTGTTCTCAATTAAAGCTACGTGAATGGACTCACTGAGAGTGGGATCAGTTCGTTTTTTGCTGCGTCGAGCAGCGCCCTCTTGTGTCATGGGGCTAATCTGGTGAACTTGTTGACAAAAGTGTCATCGTCATTGAGTTTGTCTCTTTGTGGTGAAAGTGGGCATGGCCTATGTTGGTTTCTGTACGAGTCCTGGTGATACATGTCTCGGTGCGGATCCCTATAGTATGAGCCATGGGGCAGGTCTCGGCAGTATGAGTCCAGATTGTAGTCATGTCCTTGGCTCCCATGTATTCTGAAACAACATGATTTCGCCCAATGGCCATCTTTACCATAAAAATAACATTTTCCTGTTTTCCTTAAATTCTTTACCGGAGCAAGAACAGGGGCCGGGGTTGGTGTTACCAGAGGAGGAGGAGTAGTGATTTGTGCTGGGGTTTCTGCGCTACTTGCAGCAGCTGCTGCTGCGGTCTGGGGCTGAGGGTCAGGACGGAGAGCTTGGACTTTAACCTCCAATCCATGGTCCAGTTGAATGCATCATTCTATTAAGGCCCTGAAGGTAGTACCCACTAGCTCCCAGTCAGGAAAAGCCATGTTTAGGGCATTAAACAATTCAGATCTCAAACCAGTGGCAGAAGCAGTTTTGAGTGGTCCAAGGGTACTCGCATCCCAAGTCCTCTCTCCTGGCTGGAGTTGCATTCCGGAATGCTCCTTCCAACTGTTCTAAACCTTTCCTCATAGTCTGTGAGATCCTTCAAATGCTTTTGAACACAGGATGTTATTTTCCCCAGTCAGTTTTAGGTGGGTTGAATCTTAATAGCCAACCTTTAATTGCCTGCCATCCCTCTTCCAGATTTTGTAAATCGTCGTTTAGGGCTGACTGAACTTCCGTCGAGTGTATTTTACTATCGTGTGGATTAACCATCACAGACAGAACCTGTACACGAACTAACGGATGGAGACTGTAAATATTCTGTAAGCGCTGTAACTGTTCCCAGGTGGCTAAACCCCCTTCTTAGGGTACGGGAGTTCTTTGGACTGTTGGTCGTTCTGAGTTAGTGTGTTTAACACTCCTCCAACAGAGGAAGTGTGCTTAACACTCGTTTGGCTCTGTTTCTTATTTCTATGCTCTGGAGTCGCCAGGTGCCATAAGAGACACCGTCACAAGCATCAAGGTCAAGTTCAAAGCAATAAAGCTATACACCAATTAGTAAGTCCAAACATTTAGAGTTTATTATAACAATTATAATAAATACTCATGCACACGCTAAAGACTAACTTACTTCTCTACCATTAAACGACTAATACTTATCTAAGAAGGAACAGGCAAGGTCAGGGAACAAGGCCTTCGTTCCGTTCTGGTCTGCAACTTCTTGATACTACTGGTCGGCACGGGTATAAGTAATGCCTGGGTCAAGGTAGCGATCGTCATTTTGGCACTTACTTATCGATGGCTGCTGCTCGACGGCTGGTATAAAAGACAGGATTCTGGAGGCTGGAGTCGGAGGCTGGAGACAGGAGACCGAACCATGTGCGGGACCTTCTTTTTATAGGTCCCAGGAGGTCCGTGCCCCTTGGGGCGGGCTTCCTCACCTGCTGGGTATCGATTGGGCCTTTCCCCAATTGATATGATTTGAACCCCCCTATCCTAGGGTCGTTCCTTGATGGCTGGGGCGGTTCTTAGGACTCATTGTCCTGGTTTCGCTAGCTCCATCGTGTCTGCTTCGCTTTTGAAAGTATCAATAGATACTTGAGTGTATCTATTGTGCCCGGGGTTGTCCTGGTATCACCTCATTAGTATGTAGATGGCTTTCCCATTAACAGCACTACCTGAACTCTGCAGCTGTCGGGAAACCGGGTTTTGCAAGTGTCCCAATGCTTAAAGCTTCTGCAAGCTGTTTGCTTTTGACCATGTCCGTTTTTCCCTGCACTCTTTGCAGTCTTCCATTTTGTATTCACTGGTGTCCATCTTAGATGGCTACAGGACCATCGATCAACTTTACCGGGGTCTGCCGGATCATGAACCCAATGTCGGGCGTATTGAGATTTAGTGGTTGTCACACCGTTTTTGGTGTGACTTGTTTGGTGCGTAATGGGGCGAGTCGTAATGTTCCAGTCCTGCCACTAGGTTTGTTTTTTGCGTCACTGTCATTGTCCTAGCTAACTGGTTCCCTTTGTTCAGCGCCGCATATAGTGATAAAAATCTCAGAGCCTGCTGAAGCTGTCCCGGGAGGCCCTTGAATCAGGGTTAGCTGGGTGTTTTGGCCGACCACACTTGCATTGGCGGCGGGTGTGGGGACGAGCTGAGGATGAGTGTTCATGGGGACAAGAGCCATTGAACCCGGCACGGACATGGGGTTTTGTTGGCTGGACCACACCTGTGGAGTCTGTGTCAGAGGATTCTTTTTGCCATGGCAGAAGCGGCTGGCGGCAATGCCGGAGCTGATGATGGTGGCATTGCCATTGAATTTAATTTGGTCGGCATGGGCGGACTAGGTGTAGGTATAGTCGGGGTAAGAATTAATCCTGACTCTGCCTGTGGCGGAATTGTTTGGGCTGGAGAATTGAGAAATAGCTGAGGATTTGCTGGCTTCAGAGCTGCCAAATTTTCTCTCAGCAATCTGTTATGACTCATGTCGTCCATTTCAGTCTCCAGAGTATGATTTTCTTTAAGTAACTGGGCATTTTCCTTTTGTAGCCCAGCATTTTGGGAATGCAGTTCATCAATTTGTGATAGCAATTATTGAACCCTGGAGTCTGAGTTGGTTAATAAAGTTTTTGTTTTTTCGTGTTCGCCCAATCGGGTTTCTGATTGTTCAAGCTTAGGTTTTGATTTTTGCACTCGCTCACAGACTGCCTGGAATTGATCGTTGGCAGTTTTAAGTTTCCGATCGTGGTTTGTGTTTGTGATTGTTTCTTGTCGCCTACGGAGCTGTCCCATTACCACAAGAGACCATCTAACACACTCCCTCTCCTTCATTCGGGTAGTTTACCCCCAAACCCCCAAACGTCAAGGGACCATTAATTCAATTCCCGTTTTTGTATCGGGCAATTAAAACTGCCGATTAATACAAAATTTAAGATCTCTGAACATATCATCAGTGGGCACGTCAGGTAGAGCTCGGCCACCCTTAGAGGTTGTGGGAAGCCCTAATCCATCCTTGGAAGCAGTTGGGACATCTGATTTAGCATGCTCACATGTAGAAGTACTCCGGTTGCACTTTGGAGAAGTATTGAAAAACTCCTCGTCCCCCATTACCCTTCCGAATAGGTTTCTGACACGGGCCATAAATCGAGGACTCTGTGAGTCATAGCTCGTAATGCGTATGCCAGATGGGGCCAGCATGGATTCTGCATTTTAGGTCCAAGCAGTAGCAGAGTGGGCAAGGGTAATGCAGTAGATGTCATCCTGGGATTTTCAGAAGATCTTCAAGAGGGCAGAAGTGCCAAGTCAATGATCCGTCTCAGCCTATTCCAGAGGTCCCCAGCATCACAGATGCCAGTCTTCAGCCAATTCGATTCACTCCACGTGAAGACGCTGGATGCTGCAAAAGGCTATGGACCCTGACAATATTCCGCCTCTAGAACTTGTCATGCCCCTAGCCAAGCTGTTCCAGTACAGCTACAACACTGGCATCTACCTGGCAATGTGGAAATTGTCCAGGTATATCCTGTCCAATAAAAGCAGGACAAATCCAACCTGGCTATTTATTGCCCCATCAGTCTACTCTGAATCATCTGTAAAGTGACGGAAGGGGTCATCAGTGATACCTTACTCAGCAACAACCTGATCACTGATGCTGTTTGGGTTTAGCCAGCGTCACTAAGCTCCTTACCTCATTACGGCCTTTGTCCAAACATGGAGAAAACAGCTCAACTCCAGAGGTGAGGATTATCTTGCTGGGTGGAAGTGCAAATATTTGTTTTGGAAAAATACCTCCTGAGTAACCATGGGTTTTACTGGGAAGAAATCTACAAAAGGACTAGTTTGCTGGCGAAAGCGGGTCAAATCTGAATATATGCGTCTTCGGCAGCTGAAGCGCTTTAGACGAGCAGATGAAGTTAAGTCAAGGGCTACAGATTTTTTGATTTTGAAGTAGCTCAAATGACCAGACCAATTGTCATTTTTGTGGCATTTTGTGGGGATGGTGCTCTTAATTTATTTATATATTTAAGTGTTGCATGTAACATTTCGCATTATAGGTGTGCGTGTGACCAAATAATTATTTCGTAAATTAATATTGATTTTGATTTTATCAAGATATTGTCCATTGAGAATACCAGCAAGCTAACACCGCTCCTCATTTTAAAAATTAATTAATGGAATGTGGATGTATCACTGGCTTGACCAGCACTTGCTGCCCTTGAGAAGGTGGTGGTGAGCTGCCTTCTTGAACCGCTGCAAAATTGCCCTTAGTGTTGGGTGGGGTTACTGGGTTATGGGGATAGGGTGGAGGTTTTGACCTTGAGTAGGGTGCTCTTTCCAAGAGCCGGTGCAGACTCGATGGGCCGAATGGCCTCCTTCTGCACTGTAAATTCTATGATTAATGAGGAGGGTGAAGCCTACTTGTTGAGGTGGGACAATTTGCCTCTGTCATTGGCAGGCTGGGTACAGGTAGTAAAGGTAAATATTTTACCGTGATTGTTGTTTTTGTTTCAGTGCCTGCCAGTCTTTTTTCCCAAGGCATTTTCAGGAGGGGTGGACAGGTTGATCTCCTTCTTTGTCTGGGCGGGGAAGGTGTCGAGGATAAGGAAGGTGATACTGCAGAGTGGACAGCAGGAAGGAGGGTTAGGCCTCCCGAATTTGATGTGTTACTATTGGGCAGCGAATGCAAAGAAGTTTCAGGATGGAATAGGCAGGTTGGGGCTTTGTGGGTGAGGATGGAGGCGGGTTCATGTAGGGGGTCGGGGTTGCGGGTGCTGACAACAACACCGCTGCCGATGGCCCCAGTGAAGTACTCGCTGGGTCCATTATAATGGGCACACTGAAGGGGGTGGGAGGCAGATGTCTGAGCCTTCACCTTGCTAATTGCTCGCATGCAGGGTGGAGGCCAGCCTCTCCACCATGTGCCTTGGCGTGGCGAGTGACCTGTTGAAGATTTTGGCCCTGGAGAAAGTGAAATTTGCTTATAGGGTGGGTGAGAGACCGGTTCTACAATAGATGGAGCTTGTTCATTTTTCATTTTGGAGGGTTGATTACCGTTGGCCGCTGAGGGAGGGGCGCAATGTTTTGTGGTTTTTTTGTGTTTGTTATAAATTGTAAAAATGTTGGAAATCTGGAACAGAAATACTTTTTTATATATAGGGACTGATATGGTGCAACTAAAAGTCATCTCCTTTTCTGTCATCTACCTCCCTAACTGCTTCTTAAATGTTAGTGTACCGTCCCTGCTTCCAGCACTGATTCTGGTACTGCATTCCTCAACCAAACAAGCATCAATTCACCGTTTCTTCTGCTGTATATTCGTAATCTCCTACATTTAATCTGGCACCTATGTCCTTTTGAACTTGAGAAAAAAAGAAGAGTGAATATATATTGAGCTGTGACACACAGCTTTTGGAGAAGTTTGATTCCTCAAGGAAGTTGGCCGGGAACCTACCAAAGTGGCTTTTTATGTGTTTCTGGCCTTTCCCAGAAGACAGCATTCATTTCATATATGCATACATTCAAATCTGATTTGTATTACCTGAAAGCAGGGACTTAGGCAGTGTACAATCCCTTTCAATCTAGGGTTGAAAATACATATATTACTGGGCAGTTGTGGAGGCATTCTTTTCTTTTAATTCTACATCCAATCTCCTCTTATACTGTCATGAAAATAATGCACGTTTTCTGGTGGCTGATCATGTCTGTTTAGATCAGAATTTTGTATTTCATAAAACAATTTAATATTTGGATGGTTGGAAAATCTAACCCTAGAAGTGTGAGGTCATGCATTGAGGAAGGTCAAACAGTTTACCGAGCACACAATAAATGGGAATATGTTAAGAGGGGTAGATGAAGTGAGGGATCTTGGCGTACAAGTACACAGGTTCCTAAAGTGGGCAGCTCAAGTAGACAAGGTTGTTAAGAAAGCCTATGGATTGCTCTCCTTCATTAGCAGAGATATAGGGCGCGATTTTCCGCGGGTGCGGAGTCGGCCGTGAAAACGGCCGAAGTTGCCGATGGCCCGACGCGGCCCCGTTCCCGAGGTATTCACGCCCGGGAAATGGGCTAGGAACGGGGCCGTGGCAATTACGTTCCAGATGACGTCAGAATGCTGCAACGCCACGATCACGGCCACGTGACGCTGCCCGACGTCGCGAGCACAGGAACGGGACAGGAAACATGTCGGAGCCACGGAGGGCAGCGCCGAGGTTTGCTGAGGCCGACATAGAAACGCTCCTCGATGAGGTGGAGCAGAGGAGGGGCATCATCTGCCCGAGAAGAGGGCATCGCCACCCTGCAAGCATGCTGCGCCAGGCCTGGCGAGAGGTGGCTGCTGCCGTGAGTGCTGTGGGGCAGACTCCTCGCTCTGGGGAGCAGTGCCAGGGCTGCCAGGGTAAGTGCCAAGAGGGTGCCCCCGGGTCACAACCATCTCTCCCCCCCCTTTACTTAATCACCCACCTCCTCCCCGGCATGGGGGGTGAAGGCGGATTGGGGCAGAGTGAGTGGAGGGTGGTTCACTAAGTAGTCACAGATCCAGCGCTCTGGCCCCCCTGGAGAGATGCAATGGTCTTGTTACAACTTGACCCCCAACCTGTGCCAGTATCTGAACGGCCTGCTGATACCTGCCGTATTGTAATGATCTACTTATGCCCCCTCCCCCAACAGGACAAGACCGCTCACAACACTCGTGAGCGGAACAAGACTGGAGGGGGTTCGCCCATTCTACACCCCCTCACCACGTTCGAGCAGAGGGCACTGGACCTTGTTGGGGGATCTGCCACCCGGGAGGTCGCACAATGCGAGGTTGGCGGAGCTGCACCAAGTGAGACAACCCTGCATGACAATCACCCCCCCCCTCCCCCATCCTCTGTCCCTTCACACTCTGCCCACTGGCACACCTCCCCCATCCTTTGTCCCTTCACACCCTGCCCACTGGGACACCTCCCCCATCCTCTGTCCCTTCACACTCTGCCCACTGGGACACGTCCCCCATCTTCTGTCCCTTCACACCCTGCCCACTGGGACACCTCCCCCATCCTCTGTCCCTTCACACTCTGCCCACTGGGACCGTTCAGCGCCCGGCCGAGCGTCTCTAAATAACCCGTTTCATTCTCTTCCCTAGGACGTGATGCCGTATGACCAGGGCCGTCTGCCTCCAGGCGGGGACAGGCATCTGCCCCCACCGCACCCAGAGCCGCACGACAGAGGGTGCCCGATCAGCGGGGAGTCCCATCCTCCCCCACCGAATCTGTGGAGCAGGACGCCCAGAGGGCGGCGAGAGAGGGAGAGAGAGAAATGGCCCGCGAATGCCCTGCGGCCTCTCAGTGGGCCGATGAAATAGAGGAGGCATACGGGGGAGGTCCGGGTGGGGATGGTCTGGGAGGCTCTGAAAGCAGTGATCCGGGGGAGCTGATCTCCATCTGGGCCCACAGGGAAAGGACGGAGAGGAAGGAGAGGGAGAGACTGGTGGGAGAGCTCCTGGATGTGGACAGGAGATATGCGGAGGCACCGGAGGAAGGGTTGCTGGGGGAACGGCGCAGTTTGCAGGCCAAATTTGACTTGTTGACCACCAGAAAGGCAGAGACACAGTGGAGGAGGGCGCAGGGCGCGGTATATGAGTATGGGGAGAAGGCGAGCAGGATGTTGGCGCATCAGCTTCGTAGGCGAGATGCGGCTAGGGAAATTGGTGGAGTGAAGGATGGGGGTGGAAATGTAGTGCAGAAGGGGACAGGAGTAAATGGGGTCTTTAGGGACTTCTACGAGGAACTGTACCGGTCGGAACCTCCGATGGGGAGAGAGGGGATGGAGAGCTTCATGAACAGGTTATGTTTCCCAAGGGTTCAAGAGGGGCTGGTAGAGGGGCTGGGGGCGCCGATAGAGCTGGAGGAGCTAGTCAGGGGGATTGGACAAATGCAGTCAGGTAAGGCCCCGGGGCCGGACGGGTTCCCGGTGGATTTTACAAAAAGTATGCGGACCTGGTGGGCCCCCTGCTGGTGCGAGCCTTCAATGAGGCATGGGGGGGGGGGGGGGGGGGGGGGGGGGGGGGGGGCTTTGCCCCCGACAATGTCGCGGGCACTGATCTCTTTGATCCTAAAGCGGGATAAGGACCCCTTGCAGTGTGGATCATACAGGCCTATCTCGCTCCTCAATGTAGACGCTAAGTTGCTGGCGAAGATCCTGGCCACCAGGATAGAGGATTGTGTGCCAGAGGTGATACACGAAGATCAGACAGGATTTGTCAAGGGGCGGCAGCTCAACACGAATGTGCAGAGACTGCTAAATGTTATCATGATGCCGGCAGTGGAGGGGGAGGCGGAGATAGTGGTGGCGCTGGACGCAGAGAAAGCGTTTGATAGAGTTGAGTGGGGGTACCTGTGGGAGGTGCTGGAGCGGTTTGGATTTGGGGAGGGAGTCATCAAATGGGTGAGGCTGCTCTACGCGGCTCCGATGGTGAGTGTAGTTACAAATGGAAGGAGATCGGAGTACTTTAGGCTCTATCGTGGGACCTGTCCCCCTTGCTCTTTGCACTGGCGATTGAACCGCTGGCTATGGCGTTGAGGGAGTCAGGGAGATGGAGGGGTCTGGTGCGGGGTGGGGAGGAACACCGGGTATCGCTGTATGCGGACGACCTGCTGTTGTATGTGGCGGACCCAGAGGGGGGAATGCCGGGGGTGATGGAGCTGTTAGCGGAATTTGGGGGCTTCTCGGGCTATAAGCTAAATTTAGGCAAGAGCGAGGTATTTGTTGTGCACCCGGGAGATCAAGATGAGGGAATTGGGAGGCTCCCTTTCAGGAGGGCAGTGAAGAGTTTCAGATACCTGGGGGTGCAGGTGGCCAGGAGTTGGGGGACTCTCCATAAGCTTAACTTCACCAGATTGGTGGAGCAGATGGAGGAGGAATTTAAAAGGTGGGACATGGTGCCGCTATCGTTGGCAGGTAGAGTGCAGTCCGTCAAAATGACGGTTCTCCCGAGGTTCTTGTTCCTCTTCCAGTGTTTGCCCATCTTTATCCCTAGGGCCTTTTTTAGAAGGGTGACCAGCAGCATCATGAGCTTTGTTTGGGAGCATGGCACCCCGAGGGTGAAGAGGGTCTTCTTGGAGCGGGGTAGAGGTGGGGGGGTCTGGCGTTGCCCAATCTCTCGGGGTACTACTGGACGGCCAATGTGTCGATGGTGCGCAAGTGGGTGATGGAGGGGGAGGGGGCAGCATGGAAACGGATGGAGAGAGCGTCCTGTGGGGATACAAGCCTGGGGGCCCTGGTAACGGCGCCGTGGCCGCTCCCTCCCACGAGGTATACCACGAGTTCGGTGGTGGCGGCTACCCTCAAGATTTGGGGGCAGTGGAGGCGACAGAGGGGAGAAGTGGGGGGCTCGATGGAGGCTCCGTTAAGGGGGAACCATAGGTTCGTCCCGGGGAACATGGATGGGGGATTTCAGGGTTGGCACAGAGCGGGCATGAGACAGCTGAGGGACCTGTTTATCGACGGGAGGTTTGCGAGCCTGGGGGAGTTGGAGGAGAAATTTGGGCTCCCCCCGGGAAACATGTTCAGGTATCTGCAGGTAAAGGCATTTGCTAGACGGCAGGTGGAGGGATTCACTGCGCTTCCCGCGAGGGGGGTGCGGGACAGGGTACTTTCAGGGGTCTGGGTCGGAGAGGGGAAGATATCCGATATCTACAAGGTTATGCAGGAGGTGGAGGAGGCGTCAGTAGAGGAGCTGAAAACTAAGTGGGAGGGGGAACTGGGGGAACAGATCTAAGACGGGACATGGGTTGATGCCCTGGAAAGGGTTAATTCTTCCTCCTCGTGTGCGCGGCTTAGCCTCATCCAATTCAAGGTGCTGCACCGGGCCCACATGACTAGGACGAGGATGAGTAGGTTCTTTGGGGATGAAGACAGGTGTGTCAGGTGCTCGGGGAGTCCAGCGAACCATGCCCATATGTTCTGGGCATGCCCGGCACTGGAGGAGTTCTGGAAGGGGGTGGCAAGGACGGTGTCAAGGGTGGTGGGATCCAGGGTCAAGCCAGGATGGAGACTCGCGATTTGTGGGGTTGGGGTGGAGCCGGGAGTGCAGGAGGCGAAAGAGGCCGGTGTGCTGGCCTTTGCGTCCCTAGTAGCCTGGCGAAGGATCTTGCTACAATGGAAGGATGCAAGGCACCCAAGCGTGGAGACCTGGATCAATGACATGGCGGGTTTTATTAAGCTAGAGAACGTCAAATTCGCCCTGAGAGGATCAGTACAAGGGTTCTTCAGGCGGTGGCAACCTTTCCTCGACTTTCTGGCTCAATGATAGGGTACTGGGACAGTAGCAGCAGCAACCCGGGGGGGGGGGGGGGGGGGGGGGGGGGCGGGGGGGGGGGGGGGGGGCGGAGACGGACGATGACTGTGTTTGTTTATTTATTTTATTTTGTTTATTTAATTTTAACTTATTGTTAAGTTCTCTTGTTGGGGGGGGGGGGGGTGGCGGGGATCTGATACATGTGTTGATACGGTTTGGGGGGTGTTACGGTTGTTGTGGGGTATTTTGTTGCATTTTATTGTTTGTTGTTATATTTTTATATTTTCTGTAAAAAAGATCCAATAAAAATTATTTAAAAAAAAAGAAATAGAGGATTTCAGGGGTAGCAGCACGGTAGCATGGTGGTTAGCATAAATGCTTCACAGCTCCAAGGTCCCAGGTTCGATTCCCGGCTGGGTCACTGTCTGTGCGGAGTCTGCACGTCCTCCCCGTGTGTGCGTGGGTTTCCTCCGGGTGCTCCGGTTTCCTCCCACAGTCCAAAAGATGTGCGGGTTAGGTGGATTGGCCGTGATAAATTGCCCTTAGTGTCCTAAAAAATAATAAGGTTAATGGGGGTTGTTGGGTTACTGGGATAGATATACGTGGGTTTGAGTAGGGTGATCATGGCTCGGCACTACATCGAGGGCAGAAGGGCCTGTTCTGTGCTGTACTGTTCTAAGGAGGTGTGCACCCAAGACGATCTTGAGCTTGCGGCACAGCTATCTCCCACACCAACCACCATCCCAGAGACACTCACCCCGGTTGGGCTATTTAGTGATGAGGCTCCTGGGTCACAGTCTGGGTCGCACATCACAGCTGAGCAGGTACAGCAGGTGGAGGTCGGAGCAGCCGAGGGCCCGGACTGGCGGAGGGCAGCCCAGGCCCAGCATCCAGCTGGCTCCCAGACGTTTTCCGAGCTCCTGGAGTTTCTCAACCCACCCGCACAGCCGATGCATCAAGAAACCCAGGGACACAATGACGGGATGAGGGCTGTCTTCCAGCATCTGCAGACGCAGTTAGAGGAGTCGAACCGCGTCCAGGAGCAGGGAGTGGTGCCGCTCATGGCAGCAACCCAGGCCGACACCGCACGGGTGGCATCCACGGTGGAGGCAATGGGTCAGGTTATGCAAGGCGTTGCACTTAATGTGCACGCGTCATCCTCAGCCCTGGACAGGGTTGCCCTCTCACAGGCAGCAATGCGCCAGAGCCAACACGACATTGCCGGCGCGCTGCGGGCCTTGGCCGAGTCTCAGCAGGTTATGGCCCAGTCGCAGCACGCCATGGCACAGTCACAGCAGTTGATGGCACAGTCCCAGCAGTCAGTCACGGAGAGCATCAACTGCCTGACACACGTGCTGGATGGCGTCGTGCACTCACAGGTTGAGATCGCACAGTCCCTGGTGGGAATGTCTAACTCCCTGGACTCCATCTCTGCAACCTTCGGATCCTGGTGGATCCCGTTGCAGGCCTCCAGGATTGGCAGCGCCAGGTGTCGGTGGCGCGACGGGGCACCTCCCCGCTCGCACCTCTGTCCCACAGTGAGGCCCGGGGGCCACCGGGCTCCTCGAGGGTGGAGGAGGTTTCGGGGCCCGTCCCATTAACTCCATCATGGGACGTCCCGGAATGCTCGGCCTCCCCCCGTCCCATCCCTGGTGCATCGGGTGGGCAGCGGGCAGAGCAGGGTGGCACAACGTCACCCGAGATGCCCGCAGAGCAGCCTGGCCCATCAAGGCCGGGTCGCCCCAGGAAACGCTTGCCGAAGGAGATTGGCGATTCGCAGCAGTCCTCCTCCACACCTGCTGTATCATCTGGGGAATCACTGAGACGTAGTGGTAGGGCCCGTAAGGCAACAAAGAAAGACACAGAGTAAGTTGGCACGGGTGAAGGGCATAGTTTAGTTGTACGGGCTAGGGCATCTGTAAATTATTGTTAACATTAAATGCACTGTTCCACCTTACTTGTAAAACCATGTGATTGTTACACAGCCACAGGGATTGTGATGGTGACCGAGTGTCGCTGGGGTTGACGAGCGGTGAAACTTCGGTGCCGGGTGTGCAGTCCCTTCCCCTCCCCCCACCCCCTCCCACAGCTACCCCACGCGGGCACGTGATGGAGTGTCCGTGACGAACTCAGCGGCCACGAAGGTGGATGGTTCAGCTATTGCCATGGGTTAGACTCTCTCTACCGATTCTGAGCTCACAGCTCATCGCAGAGCGGGCTGTCATCATTCCACATGGCACTGATCACACCCGCAGACACAGCCATCGATGTTGTGCCATACCGTTGTGCCGCAGTGGTCAGGATGATGTCGAAGTGGAGCAGTGTACACGGAGAGGGGGTGTGGGGGGGGGGGGGGGGGGGTTGTGGTGGTGGCAGTTGTGTGTTGACTCTCTGCGCAACTGGTGATGCAGGTGGTGGTTTGGTGTTCAGCGGGGACGTCGCATGCGACGCGTGAACCGTGCTGCCACCAAGGCGTCGCGTCGTGCCGCCTCCTGGGCATCACCAGTACCTGGGTCGTGTCTGCGTGCTGCGCCCGCCACTCCGCCAGCCTCCTCCTCCTCCTCCTCCCTCTCCTCCTCCTCCTCCTCTGTGCTGGCACCACTGCCACTGGCTTCTCCCTCCGCCTCCTGCAGCAGGGCATCTCCCCTCTGCATCGCGATGTTGTGCAGCGCACAGCAGACCACAACAATCCGAGCGACCTTGTTGGGCTGGTACTGCAGGGCCCCTCCGGAGCAGTCCAGGCACCTGAATCTCATCTTCAGGAGCCTAAGGCAGCGCTCCACGACACCCCTGGTTGCTGCATGGGCCTCGTTATATCGGGTTTCCGCATTGGTCTGAGGCCTCCGTATAGGCGTCATCAGCCAAGACCTCAGAGGATAACCCCTGTCACCCAGCAACCAGCCCCTCAGCCGGGGGGGGACGTCCCTCAAACATCGCAGGGATGTACGACTGCGCCAGTATGTAGGAGTCATGCACACTCCCTGGGAACCTTGCAAAGACGTTCATGAACCTCATGTGGGGGTCGCATACCACCTGGATATTCATGGAGTATGACCCCTCCTGTTTGTGAAGACCTCCCTGTCCCCTGCAGGCGGGCGCATGGGGACGTGAACACAATCGATTGCACCCTGCACCATCGGTATCCCGGCCACGCTGGCAAATCCACGAGCTCGTGAATCTTGACTTGCTCGGTCCTCGGGAAAGGTGACTTCGCGATCGGCGATGGCATAGAGGGCGTCGATCACATCCCGGATGCACCGATGACTGGGAGATCCCGGAGAGGTCCCCGCTCGGAGACTGGAAGGAGCCGGTCGCATAGAAGTTAAGAGCGACCGTCACCTTGATGGCAACCGGGATCGCGCGTGTTCCCCCCGTTCCACGTGGGGCGAGATGCGCCACGAAGTGACAGATATGTGTCACCGTCCCCCTACTCAGCCGGAGTCTCCTCCTGCAGGTGATGTCCGTCATTGTTAGGAAAGAGATCCGGGCACGGTACACCCTCGGCCTTGGTCGTGGCTGCACCCTCACTCTCTCCTCCTCCCCCCCCCCTCCCCCCCCCCCCCCCCCCCCCCCCCCCATGCTGCTCGACGACTGGCAACTCCTCGGCCCTTCCCTCTGCTGCTGCAGCTGCCCTGCATCCACTGCGGGTTGTGGCTGTGGACGCTGCTCCATCTCCAAATGCAGTGCAGCGGCGCCAACATTCCAACATTCGCAGACATTGTGCTAACCTACAGAAGGGTGGTGGGGGGCAGAGAAACGGGACATGTTAGACGGAGGTTAGTCGACACCTCGGCAGCGGCCTGCCACGGGATACCTGTGTGTCCCGGTGGCCTGGTCGCGCTGCTGACACGCGGGCAGCCTAACCTCTGGTCACTTTCTGCATCCAACGGGCAGTTAACTACATCCTCCTCACCGGTGCATCAGTGGCCTGTGGCCGTAAGCCACAGGGCAACCACCGGCCGTGTCCTCGTGACCGCCATGGCATGGTGGCAGACATTTTGTAACCGGGGTTGGACGAGTCACTCGCTCACTCTCTCCCTATCCCCCCACTCCCACTCCCCCCTCAGTCTCCCACTACCCTCTCAGTCTCCCACTCCCCCCCTCCGTCTCCCACAGTCCCCCCCCTCAGTCTCCCACACTCCCTCCCCCCCTCAGTCTCCCACACTCCCCCCCTCAGTTTCCCACTTCCCCCCATAGTCTCCCACTCCCCCCCCATCAGTCTCCCACACTCCCCCCTCCGTCTCCCCCCCCCCCCCCCCACCCCCCGCTCTGGACCCCCCTCCCGTTCTCGGGGATGCCTTCCCCGTTGTGGCCAGACTCCAGCAGTGCGCTGCTGCTGGGAAGCTCCTCCTCGAAGCTCTCGTCAGCCAGCATGACTGGTTGACGAACTTGAAAAGCAGGTGTGTTGGCCGGCGTGAAAACATTGCGTGATGACGTCGGGACTTCGGCCCATCCGGGCCGGAGAATAGCGGGGGGGGGGCAAAAAGTCGGGCTTCTGGTCGTGTCAGGGGGTCTGTCGAGGCCTTTGCCGGGAATGCCGACGTGTAGTTTGTGCGGGGTTAGGAGAATAGCGGGAGGGCGTCGGACTGGCATCGCCGTGAAAATCGGCACGGCCCGCTATTCTCCGAACCGGCGTGAGAGCGGAGAATCGCGCCCATCGAATATAAAAGTAAGGATGTAATGTTGGAATTGTATAAAACATTGGTAAGCCCACAACTGGAATATTGTGTGCAGTTCTGGTTGCTACTTTACAGGAAGGACGTTCTTACTCTGGAGAGAGTGTTTACAAGAATGTTGCCATGGCTAGAAAAATGCAGTTACGACGTGAGATTGTATAGATTGGGGTTATTTTCTTGGAACAAAGAAGGCTGAGGGGTGACTTAATTGAGGCGTACAAAATTATGAGGGGAATTGATAGAGTGGACAGGATAGGGGTGGAACGGTAGCGCAGTTGTTAGCACTGTTGCTTCACAGTGCCAGGAACCCAGGTTCAATTTCCAGCTTGGGTCACTGTCTGTGCGGAGTCTGCACGTTCTCCCAGTGTCTGCGTAGGTTTCTTCCAGCTGCTCCGGTTTCCTCCCACAAGTCTCAAAAGACATGCTTGGTAGGTGAATTGGACATTCTGAATTCTCCCTCAGTGTATCCGAACAGGCTGGGAGTGTATTATAGGCCCCAAGACCGTCAGCGGGCAATACAGGAACAGAGTGTGGCGACTAGGGGCTTTTCACAGTAACTTCATTACAGTGATAATGTAAGCCTACTTGTGACACGAATAAAGATTATTAAAAATTGTTTCCCTTGGTGAAGAATTCTCGAACCAGGGGATATAGACTCAAGATAAGTGGCAGAAAGTGTAAAGGGGACATGAAGAAGAACTTTTTAACAGAGGGTAGTGGGAGTCTGGAATTTGTTTCCCGAGTTGGTGGTGGAGGCAGAAACCCTAAACTCTTTTTAAAATGCTATCTTGCAAAGATCTTCAAATGAGACTTTGTGGGTAGAGTTTAGGAATAAAAAGGGGTTGGGAACACTGGGTACGGTTTAGGAGTTAAAAAGGGATAGGCACACTGCTGGGAGTGTATTATAGGCCCCGAGACAGTCAGGGGGCAATACAGGAACAGATATGTAGACAATTCACTGAGGTGTGCAACAATAATAATATTAGGGTAATTATATCCTTGCCATTAATTGGGATAGTCATTGTCGAGGGGTTGGATTTCTTGAAATGTATTCAGGGAAGCTTTTTAATTTAATATGTAGACGGTCCAACGAGGGACAGAGCAGTGCTGGATCTAATTCTGGGGAACAAAGCTCGTTAGGTATTCGTGGTGGCAGTGAGAAGCATTTTAATGATCATGACCACCACAAGACTGTACGACAAAGTTGCACATGGAAGACTGATAAAGATGGTATCCAGGGTAACTAGGCAAGTTGGATCCAAAACTAGCTTAGTGGTAGGAGAGGGTGGTGTTAGAAGGCTTTTTGTGTAACTGGAGGCCAGTGTCCAGTGGCATACCACAGTAATCAGTGCTAGGTCCCTTATTGTTCATGATATATATAAACTATATAGATGAGAATTTGGGGAAGGATGATAAGTAAGCTTGTGGCTCACACAAAGATTGACAGGATGGTTAATAGTGAGGATGAAGATCTTTGGTTGCAGGAAGATATCGGCAGGTTGGTCAGATGGGCAGATCAGTGGCAGATGGAATTTAACCCCAAAAAGTGCAAAATGATGCACTTTGGAAGGAGTAACAAGACAAGGGAGAACAGAAGGAAGGACATTAAGCAGGATATTAAGAAGCTCAGAGGAACAGAGGGATCTTGGGGTGCTTGTCCACAGATCCCTGAAGGACAGGTAATAAGAGTAGTTAAGCAGGCATACAGGCCACTTGTCTGTATCAGTCATGGCATAGGTTATAAGAGCAAGGAAGTTTTGTTAGAGTTGTACAAAACTTTGGTTAGGCCACAGCTGGAATACTGTGTGCAGTGCTGGTTGCCTCACTGCACAAAGGATGTGATTGCACTGGAGAGAGAGCAGAGTAAATTCAGCAGGATGTTGCCTTGGATGGAGCATTTTAGATATGAAGAGTGGCTGAATAGGCTTGGGTTATTTTCTTTGGAGCACAGAAGGTTGAGGGTGGTCATGATAGAGGTGTATAAGATTAGGAGGGAGTACGAACAGGGTCAATATGAACCGGCTGTTCTCTTAGTTGAAGGATCAATTTAAAAAAAATTTAGAGTACCCAATTCATTTGTTCCAATTAAAGGGGCAATTAGCGTGTTCAAATGCACCTATTTTGCACATCTTTGGGATGTGGGACGAAACCCACGCAAACAGGGGGAGAATGTGCAAACTCCACATGGACAGTGACCCAGAGCCGGGATCGAACCTGGGAACTCGGCGCCGTGAGACTGCAGTGCTATCACTGTACCACCTTGCTGCCCAGTTGAAGGATCAATAATGAGTGAGCATAATTTTAATGTGAGGGGCAAGAGGGAAGGGAATTTGTTTTTTCACCCAGAGCGTGGTGGGAATCTGGAATACACTGCCTGGGAGCGTAGAAAAGGCGGGAAACCTCACAACCATTAAAAATATATCGATGAGCTCTTAAAATGTCATAACATTCAAAACTCTGAGCCAAGTGATGGAAAGTGGGATTAGTGTCATTTTGTCAGTGTAGACTCCATGGCCGACGGGCCTGTTCTGTCCTGGTTGATTCTATGACTCCAAAGAAAAATGAACCAGATTACACCAGACAAAACCATTGGAAAAGATCTCAATACCAACATAAGAAAATGATTCAATATTCACAATTCCTTCACCCGCTATACTATACAGACAATATAAATTCGGAAAAATAACTTGCCATTTCCAACTTACCGCTATAATATTCAGGGTACGTGTATGGTACGTGTGAACCAACTGGTGAAAAGTGGTCAGACACGCCATGCTCCAAAGTAAACGACAGATGTGACCAAGCAGATTCTATGGAATTCTCAACAATGCACCCAGATGCTGTTGCACTATGAGCCAACTGGTCTCACTGAAACTATCTTTCCCAGGAAGGTTTCCAATCTTCATGTTTGAAAAACTTGCCTCAGCCAACTTCAACCAGGATTCTAGGGTTGCAATCTCTCCCTCTGAGATTCTTTTCTCCTGGATTATCATATACACTTGAGCTTCATTTTTCAAGCTCACTATCAGATCTTTAGCCATCTAAAGCAGTACACCTCTGTTCCAAAGGCCTCTTACCTGGGGCCTTCTTGTAGGACCTGTTGTTGCCCACTCCCTGGTTTGGGATCTCTTCCTTGTTTCTGACCTCCTCCAGTCCCCCTCCCACTGTCCTGCTCACTGGGTCACCTTATGTGCAATGGCCTCTTCAGGTAACCTGACCTGCAGTTTTGTGGCATTTCACTTTTCTTCTTTTTCTCCAGCACATATGTGCCGGTTCCCAGCCGGAACATGCGGCCCTTTGCCAGCTGGCGCATGTGCAGAAATTCTGACACTCACTAGGAACTGGTGATCTTTATTATTGTCACAAGTAGGCTTACATTAACATTGCAATGAAGTTACTGTGAAAATCCCCCAGTCACCACATTCCAGCTCCTGTTCGGGCACACTGAGGGAGAATTCAGAATGTTCAATTCACCTAACAAGCACGGTCTTTTGGGACAGGTTCCCGAACTCCCATCTAAACTCAAGATATGTATTGGAGTTCATTCCGCCATCTCCAACATAGAAAATCTAAATATTTCCCTTGACATAATTAAAAACCACACTATCAGCATCCTGAAACACCAGAAACTGAACTGGACCAGCCATATAAATACTGTGGCTGCTAAAAGAGCAGGCCAGAGTAGGAAATTCTGTGGTGAACAGCTTGATTCCAGACTCCCCAAAACCTGCCTACCGTACACGATAAGAAGTCTTACAACACCAAGTTAAAGTTCAACAGGTTTGTTTCGAATTACTAGCTTTCGGAGTGGAGCTCCTTTCTCAGGTGAATGAACAGGTAGGTTCCACAAACACAGCATATATAGACAAATTCAATGATGCAAGATGATACTTGAATGCGAGTCTTTGCAGGCCAACTCCTCTCTAATTGTAGTCTCCTTTGTTTAAGCACAAGATACTGATATTGGATTTTACCTTCTCACCCTCCATCTGTATTTTAAATTCAAGATGAAAATCCTGGAATTCCCTCCCCAGAAGGACTATGGGTGTACCTGCACCAGATGGGCTGCTGCAGTTGAAGAAGGCAGCTCATCATCTGCCGCTCAAGGGCAATTAAGGATGGGAAAAATCTGCAGGCCTTAGCAGTCATGTTGACATCCCATGAAAGAGGTTTTAAAAAATTTGTTGCAAAATATGCCTATCGTATGGTTAGGCAGTTCCAGTGCTTTAATATTAAGACATTACGAGCAATGTAGTTCAAGGAATCACAACAGTCTCTCCGTTATTCCAAAGCTTTGAGCCCTAGTCTTTTATTTGCGATTTTGCCAATTCTGTCAGTGGCAAGCTAACTAAGAAAGGTATCGGATTTATTTGGACAGACCAATTGGCTGAGACAGTAGGCTCAGTCATATGCTTTTGTTTCTGGTTCAAATCCAACACTGGGAAAGGAAGTTTAAAATTTTCTCTCATTGACAGCTGTTTAGAGTCTTAAGTGAGCTCAGTTTTGGCAGTCTCAGTCTAATTATCACTTGACTTGTATCCACATTACAACACTGCTTAAATTAATCAGCTTATACTTAGCTGTGAAAGAACTAGATTTGCAAGGGAGAATTGATGATAAATGCATAGTTAATTTGCCCCAAAATGTAATCTAAACAACAAACTTCAGAATAAAAATTACTGAATCAGAAGGGTCTATTGAAATCTTATGCCCTGGAACTTTGATTTGGTGTCCTGACTCAATCAGAGATGGAGCCAGTATTTTTCTGAGATTGATCCATGCTATGGGGATGGTAGATAGAACTAGAAGTTTTATTAGTAGCTGAACTCAGTAATACTAATATATATTTGCTTGTTAGCCAGGTCACTGCACAGGAACAGAACCGATTTCTGGAGATCAGGAAATGTGGTTTAGTGTCAATGAGCTAGTACCTCTATTGAGCCAAGCATAATTAACTAACAGTACTTCTAGACCAGCTTAAGGTGATCTCAATAAAAATAAGTCATAGTTTCAATATAAATATTATAAAGGGTTCAAAGGAAGTCCAAAGTGATTTTCTTTCTGTTTAGAATAGGATTAGCTTCACCGATCTGGAGTTGAAAAATAGAGCTCATGAAGTTTCAGAGACATTTAGTTTTTTTATTGTGGGGAGCTGGCAGCTTCTGCCTCCCTTTCATGCTGAATTCACCAATTCCCCTTGAATTTCAAGTCAAGCTCTCAAGTTCTTTGAGGATGTAACAAGCAGGTTGGATAAATGGAAACCAGTAGACGTAGTGTATTTGGATTTCTAAAAGGAATTTGGTGAAGTGCTGCACAAAAAGTTGATGATGTTAGGATGGTTTATTAGAGAACTGACTAACTCAAATAAGAGAGTTGGGATACAGGGGCATTTTCAGGGTGGCAAATGGTAACTAATGAAGTGCCACAAGGACCAGTGGCAAGGCCTCAATTATTTACAATCGTTATTAATGACTTGGATGAAGGGACCGAATATACTATAACCAGGTTTGCTGACTATATTAAGGTAGGTACAAAATTAACTGTGAGAACAATGCAAAGGCTGGAATCACTTTGACCTGCCTGCAATGGGAAACTTGTTTAATGGGGGAACGTACTTTAGCAGGAGGCCAAAAATCAGTTTCCTGACGGTGGGATGAACTTTTGCAATTGAGTTTTTGTGACTTTAAAAGCAGGCTGAGTTCCTGACGAACAGTGTTGGGAATCCTTTTGCATACATTTGCAAGTCATACATGCTCATTTTTGTGACTTTAAAAGCAGGCTGAGCTTCCTGATGAACAGTGTTGGGAATCCTTTTGAATACATTTGCAAGTCATACATGCTCATTAAGAGACCACCTTACTAGAATTAAGCTCTTCACCAGAGAGAAGTTAGAATGTTCACATTTATGACTGCATTTAAGTGGTGTATGCCTGGTGAGGGAGACTTCTTCCTTGATTACTGGTGAGTAGCCACTGCATTCTCTTCCTGGGGGAGCATCTGAAAATGCCAGCCTATGCTTGAGACTGGGTGGTGACAGTGCAATTTGCGTGGAAGATGACCAAGGGAGAGAGAAAAGGAGGCAGACAAAGCAGGGAAGGGTGGAACTGTGGTGGGTAAGGGAAGCAGGCTTATTGGGAAGGGTTGAGTTCATGCTGTCTAGGGAGAGTTAGTGCAGATTGTCAAAGGAGTGTTAGTGCAGGTTTTCCAGAAAGGGAAATGCAGCCTATCTGGCGAGAGTTAGTGCAGGCTGTCTGGTGAGGATTGTCTGGGGATAATTGAATACTGGAGGGTTTCATTGGAGCAGTTGTATTAAGTCAGGTTAAGGGTGACCTCGAGGACAGGAAGGGTCAGAATGGGCATCTGTGGACATTTAAAGTCTCGCAGGGGATAAAGATGTAAAATATTATCAAGGATAATGGAGGAAGTGCAAGGTGTACAGGGGAAATAAAGGATAATGTGGAATTGGTGAAGGAATTTAAGGCAATTTGGTGGGTGACGGGAGTATAGAAAGCGCTGAATTAATTGCAATGTCGCAACGCAGTCCCACAATGAGAGTCAAGATTCAAAGTGTCAGATGGTCTTCAGCAGGAGGTGAAGTTGCTGGTGTGCCTATTGGTCAACTAAAGTGGCACCCTATAATAATTTGTCAACTGTATGCTCAGTTGTGTTCTTATCTCTAGTCGAGCCCACAAGAAATCAGCAGTCCTGCTTAACTTGTGGGTCTCCTGCAGCTTCATTACAGCAAGGTTTGGAGTAGCAGTGAAGCGTGAACTGAAAGTTATCTCTTCATGACCGAGGCAGGGACAGCTTGAGTTGCTGAGGGAAGTAATGCTCCAGAGGATTCGGGTGAGAAGATGACCCCACTGTGTCAGGTTGGAATCTCGAGGTATCCAATTGGATAATAATGCTGGGTGTTACATCTATGATGGCAAGGACAGAGTCTACCGAATGTGTCTCAAAAAGCTTTGGAGGGAAGCCCAATAGTGTCTTAAGGACACTATAGTGTCAGTAGTGTCTTGGGTGCACGGTATCACAGTGGTTAGCACTGTTGCTTCACAGCGCCAGGGACCGGGCTTGGCTCACACTCTATGCAGAGTCTGCACGTTCTCCCCATGTCTCCGTGGGTTTCCTCCGGAGTGTTCCGGTTTCCTCCCACAAGTCCCGAAAGACGTGCTTGTTAGACGAATTGGACATTCTGAATTCTCCCTCCGTGTACCCGAACAGGCAATGGACTGTGGCGTCTGCTTGGGTTTCCTCCAGGTGCTCCAGTTTCCTCCCACAGTCCAAAAATGTGCAGGTTAGGTGGGTTGGTCACGCTAAATTGCCCCATAGTGTTAAAACGTTAGGTGGGGTTGCTAGGTTACGGGGACAGGGTACAGGTGTGGGCTTGGGTAGGGTGCTCTTTCAGAGGTTGGTGTAGACTCGATGGGCTGAAAGGCCTCCTTCTGCACTGTAAATGATCTGATTGCTTGACGGCTCTGGAGCTGCGGATGGACTCACTTTGGAGCATCCGCGATGCTGAGGAGGTCGTGGATAGCACGTTTAGCGAGTTGGTCACACCGCAGGTGAAGGTTACTGAGGGAGATAAAAAATGGGTGACCAAAAGAAAGAGCAAGAGTAGGAAGGCAGTGCAGGTGTCCCCTGCGGTCATCTCCCTGCAAAACAGATATACCGCTTTGGATACTATTGAGGGAGATGGCTCACCAGGGGAAGGCAGCAGCAGCCAGGTTCATGGCACCGTGGCTGGCTCTGCTGCACAGCAGGGCAGGAAGAAAAATGGCAGGGCTATAGTGATAGGGGACTCGATCGTAAGGGGAATAGACAGGCGGTTCTGTGGATGCAATCGAGACTCCAGGATGGTATGTTGCCTCTCTGGTGCAAGGGTCAAGGATGTCTCGGAGCGGCTGCAGGACATTCTGGGGTGGGAGGGTGAACAGCCAGCTGTCGTGGTGCACATAGGCACCAACGATATAGGTAAAAAACGGGATGAGGTCCTACAAGCGGAATTCAGGGAGTTAGGAGTTAAACTAAAAAGTAGGACCTCAAAGGTAGTAATCTCAGGATTGCTAACAGTGCCACGAGCCAGTCAGAGTAGGAATGTCAGGATAGATAGGATGAATGCGTGGCTCGAGAGATGGTGCAAGAGGGAGGGATTCAAATTCCTGGGGCATTGGGACCGGTTCTGGGGGAGGTGGGACCAGTACAAACCGAACGGTCTGCACCTGGGCAGGACTGGAACAGATGTCCTAGGGGGGGTGTTTTCTAGAGCTGTTGGGGAGGGTTTAAACTAATGTGGCAGGGGGATGGGAACCGATGCAGGAAGTTGGAAGGTAGTAAAACAGGGACAGAAGCAAAAGGAAGTAAGGGGAAAAGTGCAAGGCAGAGAAGACATAGTCAAAAATCTAAAAGGGCGACAGTACAAGGTACAGTGACTGAGGGGAGCTCAGTGAATAGGCCCAGTAATAACAAAAGGAATAAAACTGGAGATGTTAAGATTCAAAACAAAGGTAAAAAAACCAACATAAGTGTACTTTACCTGAATGCTCGTAGTATTCGGAATAAAGTAAATGAGTTGATGGCACAAATCATCGTAAATGACTATGATTTAGTGGCCATTACTGAAACATGGTTAAAGGATGGTCACGACTGGGAGTTAAATATCCGAGGGTATCAAACTATTCGGAAGGACAGAGTGGATTGTAAGGGAGGTGGTGTAGCTCTGTTATTTAAGGATGACATCCGGGCAATAGTAAGGGATGACATCGGTGCTAAGAAAATAAGGGAGAGTATCAAATTGAAGGAAAAAGCATATAAAGCGGCAAAGATTGCTGGGAGATTAGAGGACTGGGAAATCTTTAGGGGGCAACAGAAAACTACTAAAATAGCCATAAAGAAGAGTAAGATAGAGTATGAGAGTAAACTTGCTCAGAATATAAAAACAGACAGTAAAAGTTTTTACAAATATATAAGACAAAAAAGAGTGGCTAAGGTAAATATTGGTCCTTTAGAGGATGAGAAGGGAGTTTTAATAATGGGAAATGAGGAAATGGCTGAGGAACTGAACAGGTTTTTTGGGTCGGTCTTCACAGTGGAAGACACAAATAACATGCCAGCGACTGATAGAAATGAGGCTATGTCAGGTGAGGACCTTGAGAGGATTGTTATCACTAAGGAGGGAGTGATGGGCAAGCTAATGGGGCTAAAGGTAGACAAGTCTCCTGGCCCTGATGGAATGCATCCCAGAGTGCTAAAAGAGATGGCTAAGGAAATTGCAGATGCACTAGTGATAATTTACCGAAATTCACTAGACTCTGGGGTGGTCCCGGTGGATTGGAAATTAGCAAACGTGACGCCATTGTTTAAAAAAGGAGGTAGGCAGAAAGCAGGAAATTATAGGCCAGTGAGCTTAACTTCGGTAGTCACTCGGTTCTTGCACTTTATCAAGGCCCTACTCCATCAAGGAGGTCAGGACCGTGACCAGGGACTGCCCAGTCTGCGAGGAGTGCAAGCTGCACTTCTACTGGCCAGATAGAGCGCACCTGGTGATGGCCTCCAGCATTTTTGAGCGCCTCAGCATGGACTTCAAAGGGCTCCTCCCCTCCACCGACCACAATGTGTACTTTCTCAATGTGATTGATGAGTACTCCCGTTTCCCATTCGCCATCCCATGCCCCGACATGACTTCTGCCACAGTCATCAAGGCCCTGCACAGCATCTTCACCCTGTTCGGTTTCCCCACCTACATCCATAGCGATCGGGGATCATTTTTCATGAGCGATGAGCTGCGTCAGTTCCTGCTCAGCAAGGGCATCACCTCGAGCAGGACGACCAGCTCCAACCCCCGGGGAAACGGACAGGTGGAGAGGGAGAATGGGACGATCTGGAAGGCCGTCCTGCGAGCACTTCAGTCAAGGAATCTCCCGTTCTCTCGCTGGCAGGAGGTCCTCCCCGATGTGCTCCACTCCATCCGATTGCTCCTGTGCACTGCTACTAATGAGACCCCTCACAAATGTGTGTTTGCTTTCCCTAGGAAGTCCACCTTCAGGGCCTCGCTCCCAACCTGACTGACATTTCCTTGGCTTGTCCTCCTCCGGAAGCATGCGAGGAGTCATAAGTCAGATCCCCTGGTTGAGGAAGTCCTCCTCCTCCATACAAACCCACAGTACACCTACGTGGCACACCCTGATGGGCGACAAGACACAGTCTCCCTCCGGGACCTCGCACCCGCTAGGTCCCCTCCCACAACCGTCACCACCCCCGACCTGGTACCATCCCCTCCCCCTCCGGTTGCCTCCCTCGCCCCTGCGCCGCCCACCCTCCCACCAGCGAATCTCACCGCAGCCCCACCCCAGCAGCATCCGTCCTCTCACTGGATCCACTACTGGGTGATGAAGGAGAGGACAACATGCTCCCGGAGTCGAAGGTAACCACATCGGTGCCCATACCACCACCAGGACTGAGGCGATCGCAGCGGAGGGTCAAAGCCCCCGACAGACTCAATCTGTAACATTGTTTTTCACCCCTGCTGGACTTTTTTTTAAACAGGGGGTGAATGTGGTAAACACCACTGGTAACACTCTACACGTATTACGGTACTGCCACTACTACAGGTAATACGGTAAATCCCAGCCTCCTGGCTCCTCTCAGCAGGCGCTGTATAAAAGTGTATGCTCTCCTGCACTGCTTCCATTCTGGTTCCAGCTGCAGGAGGCTCAACATCTTGTGCAATAAACCTCAATAGTTTCACCATTTTCATCTCGTGGTCATTGATGGTACATCACTCCTCCAATCTTCGGTCCTCTGTGCATTGCCTCTGGCAACTCTGCCTCATGTTCCTCTGTCTGTCTCTGTATCTCTAATATATCTCTTATGGCCAAGTCCAGAGAAATGTTATTTATCCGGCGCTCAGTAATGTCTGACATCCAGCAGTCTTCTGAGTGTTAGAGACCTTGGCTGTCACTTTCTCCATCAGCTGTGAACCTGTGTTGGTGATGTTCTCACCAGATTGTGACCCCAAGTCTACTCTAAAACATGCACCCACCGAGGTGAATGCCTCTGTGCTGGTGGAGGGTACAGGTGAACGTTATGATGGGTACTCCTCTGAGGATGAAGAGCCATCATCCTCGGAAGTGGGGATTAGAGATGGAGCTGTTGGTGGGTTGCTTTCTTTTCCTCCTCCTTGGCTTACTGGTACTATGAATGGAGAAAAGAAAGATTTAGTGGATGCTTAATCTGGCTCCCTTATCTAAATAATGTCTCACTTTGTCAGCGCATCTGATAACTGCAAACTGAAGGCATCCTCACAAGGGGAGTCCTATCTTGCCTTCGGCACCAGAACTTTTCCATTCCTCCTCCGATATTTCTGTGGCCTCCTGCTCAGTGGTGAATTGGATGAAATATCTAGAATGCTGCTGCTTATCTTGGCCTGCGACTTTTTATTGTGCGCATTCTTGTCCAGCAGACAGATAGAAGGATTGCATGTCATCTCGATGGGTGCATGAGCAGTTTAGGAACATGCATACTGACAGCAGTTGTAAAATATTGAGAGCATGAAGTGTCTGCAACACATTCAGTGCACATGTCCAATCTACTGCTGAGACCTGCACTCAAACACATATCTTAAATCCCTGTACACTCACACACTTTTACTACCTGACACCCTTATGAGTATCACTTAAAGTGAATAGAAAGCACTGATTATCTTGACAGAGTGCAGCAGATCATTCATCCTTTTTCTAAATTGCTGGGCAGTTCTATTGTGGGCCTCACGGGCACTAACCTCCTCTGTTATCTCCATCCAGACTGCTGTGGTCAGACAGGAGGGCTTCCTGCTGCCATCTCTGGGAAACAGGACCTCCTGTCTTTCCTGTCTTTCCCACCGACAGCTCCATCTCTAATCCCCACTTCCGAGGATGATGGCTCTTCATCCTCAGAGGAGTCACCATCATAACGTTCACCTGTACCCTCCACCAGCACAGAGGCGTTCACCTCGGTGGGTGCATGTTTTAGAGTAGACTTGGGGTCACAATCTGGTGAGAACATCAACACAGGTTCACAGCTGATGGAGAAAGATTCAGGAGAAGAATCTACAGGGAGTCATGGCTGAACCATGGGGCCACATATTGTCTGCTCTGGTACTTCATTAGGGATTCACAACCCTGAACTCCTGGCTTAGATTGACCAAATGGTTGTTGATTGCCCTTTAAAAATAGTGCCAGGATCTTCGATCCTTGGAGTTGAGCGGGGGAATGGTGGATTCCCGTCCAAACCTCAAAATTCCCCGGGCTGGTTTCCCCGATCCCTGACGCCGAAACCGCGTTCGGCGAGGTGGCGGGAGTCGCTGATGATGCCAAAATTGGGGCAGAGCCCCTGAAAAGCGGCGGGGCGGTGTTTACGCCACGCCGGTTGGGACCCGTTGGCAGCAGCCCCTCCAGCAATTCTCCGGGCCCCAATGGGTCGAGCGCCCGTCCGTTTCTGGCCAGTCCCGCCGGCGTGGATTAGACATGGTCTGACACGGCGGGACCTGGCAGGTATTTTGGCTGGGGCAGTCCTTGAGGGGATCCGACCCCGGGGGGCCCCCACGGTGGCCTGGCCCGCGATGGGGGTCCACCGATCTGCGGGCAGGTCTGTGCCGTGGGGGCACTCCTTCCTTCCGCGCCGGCCCCTGTAGGGCTCTGCCATGGCTGGCGCGGAGAAGACAACCCCCTGCGTATGCGCGAGATCACGCCAGCCCTTCGGCGCATGCGCTAACTTGCATTGGCTGGCGCGGCGCCAACCACTCTGGTGTCCACCTAGCCCCCGCCCATTAAGTGAGTGGGCAATAGAGTACAATGTGGGAAATATGAGGTTGTGCACTTTGGCAGGAAGAAAATAAAAAGAATATTATTTAAATGTAGACAGACATTGTTACTATGTTACTACGTTGCAGTACAGAGGGATCAGGGTGTCTTTTTAGACAAATCACAAAAAAGTCATCATGCAGGTACAGCAAATGATTAAGAAGGGAAACGGAATAGTGGCCTTTAGTACAAGGGGGTTGGAGTATAAAAGTAGGGAAGTCTTTGCATAGGTGAGACCAGACCTAGAATACTGTGTAGAATTTTGGCTACCTTACTTCAAGATGAGCATAGGTGAATTGGAAACAGTTCAGGGAAGGTTCACAAATCCTGGGATATGGGCTTTGTCTTATGAGAAAAGGTTGAGCATGTTGGGCCTATAGTCATTGGAGTTTAGTGGAATGAGAGGTGATTTTATTGAAACATGTACGATTCTGAGAGCACTTGACAGGGTAGATGCTGAGAGGATGTTTCATATTGTGGGGAAATCTATATTCCCATTTCGGACGAAAATAAAGAGGAACTTCTTCTTTCAGAGAATTGTTAGTCTTTGGAATTCTCTTCCCTGTGAGCAGTGGAGTCTGGGTCGTTGAATATATTCAAAGCTGAGTTATATATATTTTTTTATCTGCAAGGGTGTCAAGTGTTATGGGGGACATAGCAGGAAAGTGGGGTTAAGGCCAAAGTGGAGTTAAGGCCATAAGAAGATCAACCATGGTCTTATTGAATGGTGGAGCAGGTTTGAAGGGCTGAATGGCCTACCCCTGCTTTTTTTCTTATATTCTTATGTCTTAATTGAAATGACGGAGCTTTAGTTAAATACAGCACAGTTACATACCAGGTCACCTCAATAACTAGGAGCATAGGAGTAGACCATTTGGCCCATTAAGCCTGCTCCAACATTTAAATATATCACGGCTGACCTTCTACTTCAGTGCCATCTTTCTGCACTATCCCTGTATCTCTCTTGATGTCAAAAGTATCTAGAAATCTATTGAACTCAGCTTTGAACATATCCAATGACTAAGCCGCCACAGCCCACTGGGGCAGAGAGTTCCAACGATTCACCACCCTCTGAAGATATTCTTCCTCATCTCAGTCCTAAATGGCCTCGCCTCTGTCCTAAATGGCCTACCTTGTATTCCGAGACTGTTTCCTACTTTTAGGCTGTTGAGATACATAAGAATATTGTGCACTTTAATGAGGTCACTTCTCATTCTTCTAAACTCTAAGGACTGCAGGCTCAATCTCCCCTCAAACGATAATCTGCCATCCATTAATCTGGTGAACGTCCATTGCACTCCATCTATGGTCTGCATATCCTTTATGAGGTAAGGAGACCAAAATTGCACACAACATTCCAGGTGTGGTCTTACCAAAACTGAATACAACTGCAGCAATACTTCCTGACTGGACGAGGGAGAATAAGGAATTGAAGGAAATTAGAATAAGTACAAAGGTTCTATTGGAGAAATTAATGGGACTAAAGGTTGAAAAATCCCTGGGATCTGATGATCACATCACAGCGTCCAGATAGTGGATGCATTGGTGATCATCTCCTGGAACTCTTATAGATTGGAAGGTAACAGATGTCACTCCACTATCTAAGAAGGGAGGGAGAGAGAAAACAGGAAACTACAGATCTGTTAGCCTTACATCAGTAGTAGGGAGAATGCTGGAATATATAAAAATGGACGGTATAAATGAACACTTGGATGTTAATGATATGATTTGACATATTCAACATGGATTTATCAATGGGAAGTTTTCAAAGGAGAGATGAATAGGGTGCAAGCAAGGTACATACCCATGAGAAATAAATACGGGGTATCCAAAGCTTGACCATAAAACCATAAGACATAGGAGCAGAATTAGGCCACTCGGCCCATCGAGTCTGCTCTGCCATTCAATCATGGCTGATATTTTCTCATCCCCGTTCTCCTGCCTTCTCCCCATAACCCCTGATCTCCTTATTAATCAAGACCTATCTATCTCTGTCTTAAAGCCACTCAGTGAGTTGGCCTCCACAGCCTTCTGCGGCAAAGAGTTCCACAGATTCACCACCCTCTGGCTGAAGAAATTCCTCCTCATCTCAGTTTTAAAGGATCGTCCCTTGAGGCTGAGATGGTGTCCTCTGGTTCTAGTTTTTTCTACAAGTGGAAACATCCTTTCCATGTCCACTCTATCCAGGCTTGTAAGTTTCAATAAGATCACTCCTCATCCTTCTAAACTAATGCTACACCTCTACAAATCATTGTTTAGACCACATTTGGAATATTGTGTTCAGTTCTGGACACATTATTTAAGTAAGGATGTTAAAGCCCTGGAGAGAGTGAAGAGGAGATTTACTAGAATGAGGAATTTTAGATACAAGGAAAGATTGCAGTAATTGGGCTTTTTCTCCTTGGAGCAGAGAAGATTAAGAGGCAACCTTATTGAGGTGTTTCTGTTTCCACCAGTTGGTATGTCAATGACTAGGGATCACAATTTCAAGATGGTCAGCAAGAGAGCTGGGAGTGAGATGAGGAGAAACTTCTTTACTCCAAGAGTTGTTGGAGTTTGGAATGCACTGCCTGGGAAAGTAGCGGAGGTGGATTCCATAGGAGGATTCAAAAGAGAGCTGGATGCATATTTGAAAGTGATGAATTTAGAGGGCTATGGAGAGAAGGCTGGGGAATGGGACGAGCTAGGCTGCTCTTTTGGGAGCCAGTGCAGACAAGATGGGTCGAATGGCCTCCTGCGCTGTTAATAAAAAACTAACAAACAAATGTTACAAACAGAATTAATAAAGGGGAGTCAGTGGACATGCTATAATTGGATTTTCAGAAGGCCCCCTTAGCAAAAGAAAAGCACATGGGATAGGTGGTAATATGGCATGGATTAAGGATTGTTTAACCATCAGAAAACAGAGTAGGACTAAGCGGGTCATTCTTATGTTGGCAGGCTGTGACTTGTGGGGCATCCCAGCGATCAGAAATCGGGCCCCAGGTGTTAACAATATATATTTGGATGTGGAGACCAAATGCAATATTTCCAAGTTTGCGGATGACCCAAATCTAGATGGGAATGACTTTTGTGAGAAAGATGCAAAGCAGAGACCCATGGTAATGCTCTGAGGACATGGGTTCGAATCCCGCCAGGGCAGAAGTTTAATGATGACCATGAAACCATTGTTGTTTGTTGTAAAAACCCATTTGGTTCACTAATGTCCTTTAGGGAAGGAAATCGGTCATCCTTGCCTGGCACAGAACCACAGCAATGTTGTTGATTCTTAAATGCCCTCAGGGAAGGGCAATAAATACTGGCATGTGACCACATCCCATGTACGAATAGAGAGAAAAATGTCCTGTATGCCATCTTTAATGCGGCTGAATGCCTGCTGCCCCACAACGAAACTGCCACACCAGTGTCCAGTTCCATGTCCAGTGAATGCTTGTTTACCTGCACAGTGATCCTTATGGAAGCCACCTGGGGTGCTGCCACGCAATTTAACTGCATGCAGTCATCTTTGTCAGGTTCCTCCAATTGGAAGATATGAGCTCTAGGCTGCGCCTGCCTCTAACAGGGCGCCTGGATCTCTGGTTAGTTTGCAGTCTGTGCTCTCCTTTGGGCCGGCGACCACACATCCCGCAACGACCCGGCTCGTCCTCAGTGGATTCCGGGCAAAGTTCTCATTGGGACAACTCAGCCTTTGGCCAACAGGTCGAGCTTTTACGGCGCTCAGTCCAGCGTAGGGTAGCCACCTTGGAAAGGATCCTGCGCCGGGAGGCATTTACTTCCATGCCTTGTATTTCCTGTACCACTCGCCCTGCACTTGCCGGGGACTGCAAAATTTGTATGGCATGTTGTCGATTCAGGGAAGATTCGGCCATTAGTTTCTTTTGGGTGACGGTATTATTAATTATGCATATCAAACGGTCTTGCAGCATTTCGTGCAGGACAGTACTGTATTCGTAAAACTGTGCAATCTTTCACATCCTTGAGAAATACTTGGTGATGAACTCCGCGGTATTAAAATGATACCACTGTACGATAACGGATAGAGTTGGGTTAAAATGCTACCCCACTATAGTCACTAGTTGGTGAAAGGATTGCACATCAGGCACCGCTGGTTGGGTAAAGCTTCGTGTCACTCCGAATGTATGCAAGCCACAGGCAGTCAGATGACTGTCTGCTGGTCAATCTCTGTGATATTGTTGGCCCTGAAAAAGTAGTGCATTCGCTCTCCATGCTCATTCCATTCCATTCTTCCAAGCTGGTGTTAAAGATATCTAACCGTCCGAACAGTGGCAGAATGAAAAGACAGATCTAACCTTTATCCAACAGGGACTGGGAGCTGGCTTATCCTTAAATGTTGGTGTAACGGTGTTGACAGCTATACAGTTTGACCCTCGGCGCCAGTTTCAGATGGCCACGAAGGAGTCCACACTGAGTAGTTCAAAGAAACTTTATTTGTTTACAAAACTATTCTATCGACCACATGGTCGATCCCAACTGGGTCTGACATGCTGGTGCCTAATGGGCCAGGCTTAAATTACCCTACACTTTAATGAGGCCCCCCATCTGGCAGAGAATCAAATGTGGGCTAAAACACCGATTCTGTTCTGACGTTCCAGCCCCCCCCCGCCCTCGCGGCAGCGAAAATACATCCTGCCCCTGCAGGAGGATGCAAATGAGTCAGTTGAAATGAAGCCCAATTCTCCACGTCCTTGTGATGCTCTGGGCCTCTCGGCCTGATTCATACATGTGTGGATTAGTGCAAGACTTTTCAAGCATTTCCCTGACCGGGGGGGGGGGGGGGGGGGGGGGGACCTTGTGATGCCCCAAAGCCCATTGGAGAGTGTAAGGCAACTCTTTTAAATCCTTGTCAGATCCCGGTTTCCCTTTTCAAATCTTCTCTTGCTGGCTGCTTTTAACTACAGACAGTGGTTTTGAACTGAAAGCTCCCCACTGCAAGCTGCTATTTGAACTGGCCCAAGGAGATTCCCATCCATGCAGTGTGCTGTGGGGAAGGATCCCATGATGGCATTTTGATGGACTTGGCTGGCAGCCCATCTGCTCTTTAATTCCGCGTCTTGTTCGATTCTCAGTTGTGATTGGTGGAACCCTTGAAGCTTCTGGAAGATTTCTGGAAAGAAGACAGTTTTCATTTTGTCATTCAGTCTCTACTTAGACCTAGAAGGCAGCACACAGCAAGTCTGGACTCCCTCTATAAACTCTCTGCCTATGATTTAAAATGCTTCCAGCCAGCCTGTGAAAGTTCCACTGGAAGCAAAAACAGATCTATCTCAACTATATACCTTCCTCTTTCTGCACAACCTGGGAGCTGTTGATAAGTAACCATTTCTGTTTTGTTAAGGCAACTGTGAAGCTAGAGCTCTGAATTCTCTCTCACCTGCTGGATTCTTCTTGAGGGTTCAGGATAAAGAGCTGTTTGAAAATCATTTTCAAAAATCATTTCCAATCATGGGGTTTAAAACGCCCATGTTGAGAACTAAAGATTTAGCTCAGTGAGGCTGAAAATCCAACTGGTGGACACAAGCTAGAATTACACAGACCTGAGGGGAATCGTCAGTGTGAAAGCCCTGTTCAATGGAAACGAAGGCGATCCCAGAGGAAGCCTTACAGGCTGAGAGTTAAACCTGAAGGTAGATCCTAAATGATCCAAAGCAACCGATGATTTGAAACACGTCACATTCGAAGACGATGATCACGTACAAATTCCACAGCCTCAGTAACGAAGATATGCATCTCTCATTTCCAGTTTAAACTCTGTTATTTTGAACCTTTCCTATCTACCCACCGTTTGTCTGTCTTTTGTGCGTCTAGGTGGAGGGTGGGACGTGGTTTGGGGAATAATTAGATTAGCAGACCATTCTATTTTTTCCCCCATTACATGTTTATCTCTTGTTATAAATATATATTTTTAATGTTTTACTTACATATCTGGTGCTTGTAAGTCATTGGAGCAGTTGAGGGTTAAAGATCTCAGGGAAACATGAATTACTGGTGAATTCACTTAAGTTGGGACTCCGGGGCCTGTGGGGCTGGAATTGACAGTGCACTAGCTCAGTATGTCATAACAAGACATTCTCCTTCACACGCAAATCCTTCCCACCCCATGTCCATTAGCCCCCTCAAAAGAGACCCACGAGAGACCGCGCCCCCATCATAGATTCCCCCCAACAGAATTCATCAGTTCATAAGTTCATAAGATATAGGAGCAGAAGAGTCTGTTCCACCATTCACAGCTGATCCCATCTTGGCCTTAACTCCTGCCCGTTCTCCTTAAAAATCTGTCTAACTCCTCCTTCAGGGCAGAAGTTTTTTTTCAGTTTGGGCATCATGATCGGCATAGCTTGGAGAACTGAAAGGCTTGTTCCTGTGCTGTACTTTTCTTTTTTCTTTGTTAAATATACTCACTGTCCCAGCATCCACTGAACTCTGGGGTAACAAATTCCACAGATTCACAACCCTTTGGGAGAAGTAGTTTCTCTTCAACTCTGTCTTAAATTTGCTACCTCTTATCCTAAAACTATGACCACTCATTCCAAAATGCCTCACAAGAGGAAGCAGCTGCTCCACGTCTACTTTATTCATACTCTTTATCATCTTGTATACCTCAATTTGATCTCCCCACATTTTTTCTAAACTCTAGAGTACAGGCCTAAACTGTTCAATCTCTCTTCATACGACAAACCCCCCAACCCCCTATGAACAGTCTCCAATGCCACTATATCTTTCCTCAAAAAAGGAGACCAAAACTGTGCACAATACACCAGCTGTGGTCTCACCAATGCAATGTATAGTTGCAACAACACTTCCTTACCTTTTATATTCTTTTCCTTGAGCTATAAATGCCTACATTCCATTTGCTTTCTTTGTTATGAGCTTTGCCTGCATGCTAGTTTTCTGTGACTCATGAACGAGAACCCTGCAGATCCCTCTGCAACGGAGCACTCTGAAGTCTCTCCCCATTTAGATCATTTACCTTCCTACTTTTCTGACTAAAATGCATGACCTCACACTTATCCATGTTAAACTCCATCTGCCACATGTTGGACCACCCTGCTCAACTATTTGTATCCATTTATAAGTTTCTTATTTCCTCATTGCAATTTACAGACCGACCTATTTTTGTGTCGTCTGCAAATTTGGCTACAGAACCTTCCATCTGACTCCCAAAAGTGACCATCCCAACAGAGACCTTGAATCAAACCCTGAATCAGCCCCCCAAAAGAAATTCCCAACAGAGATCATCCCCAACAAATCCTTATCAGAGATCCCCATCAGACCCCTAAAAGAGACACCAAACAAAGATCCTTCATCAGACCCCAAAAGGGACTCCCCCCATCAGATGCCCAAAGAGACACCCCACCCCCACTATCAAATACCCGTGCCTGAGAACTGAAGAGCAGTCCAGGCAGTAGGTTGAAAAATCACTGCATTGTCACTTAGACTGTCCTGACATCTGCTGCATCAGTCAGAAAAATTCAAATCAGAAGCTGTTACAAATGCCAGAGGCTTCCTGGAAAGCCCAGTTTACTTAAAGGGCTTGAAATCTCTTGCCAGCCTTTGAAATGCAGATCATCCATTCAATTTCACACAGTGATGCATTGCATTAGCCAGTGATTGACAATTTTCTTTCAATCATTTACGGGACGTGGGCATTGCTGGTTAGGCCAGCATGTACTGCCCATTCCTAGTTTCCCTACAGAAGGTGGTGGTGTCCCACCTTCTTGAACCGCTACAGTCCCTGAGGTGTAGGTATCCCCACGATGCTGTTAGGGAAGGAGATCCAAGATTTTGCCCCCGCGAAAGTGAAGGAAGGGCGACATATTTCCTCATCGGCGTGGTGAGTAACTTGGAGGAGAACCTCCAGTTGGTGGGGTTTCCAGTTATCTGCTGCTCTTGGCCTTCTTGATGGTAATGGTTGTGGGTTTGGAAGGTGCTGCCTAAGGAACCTTGGTGCGTTACTGCAGTGCATCTTGTAGATGGTACAGGCGGCTGCCACTGTTCGTCGGTGGTGGAGGGAATGAATGTTTGTGGAAGGGGTAGAAATGAAACGGGCTGCTTTGTCCTGGATGGTGCTGAGCTTCTTTTTTTTTTTAAATAATTTTTATTAAGGTTTTCACAAAATATAAACAACAAAACAATATTAACAGAACAACCAAGGTAAAAACCCAAGAACAACACCCACCCCACTACAAAAGCAACTACTAAAGCAAAAACAAAAAAAAAAGCAAACAACAAAAAGGAAAGAGATAATACCCGCCACATCCAACAAACCCATGTACAAACTTCTCCCTCCCACCAAACCCAATCCCGCACCCCCCCCCCCCCCCCCGGGTTGCTGCTGCTGCCGGCCTATTTCTCTAACTTTCCGCCAGGAAGTCCAGGAAAGGCTGCCACCGCCTAAAGAACCCCTGTACTGATCCCCTCAGGGAAAATTTCACCTTCTCCAATTTGATGAACCCCGCAATATCATTGATCCAGGCCTCCACGCTTGGGAACCTCGCATCCTTCCACTGAAGCAAGATCCTCCGCTGGGCTACTAGGGACGCAAAGGCCAGGACACCGGCCTCTTTCGCCTCCTGCACTCCTGGCTCCACTGCAACCCCCAAAATTGCGAGTCCCCAGCCTGGCTTGACCCTGGATCCCACCACCCTCGACACCGTCCTTGCTACCCCCTTCCAAAACTCCCCAAGCGCTGGGCATGCCCAAAACATATGGGCGTGGTTCTCTGGGCTCCCCGAGCACCTAGCACACCTGTCTTCTCCCCTGAAAAACCTACTCATCCTCATCCCAGTCATGTGGGCCCTATGCAGCACCTTGAACTGTATGAGGCTAAGCCTCGCACAGGAAGAGGAGGAATTCACCCTTTCCAGAGCATCCGCCCATGTCCCCTCCTCAATCTCCTCACCCAGCTCCTCTTCCCATTTACCCTTCAGCTCCTCCACCGAGGCCTCGTCTACCTCCTGCATTATGCGGTATATGTCCAAAACCCTCCCTCTTCCAACCCACACCCCCAAGAGCACCCTGTCCCGTACCCCACGTGGGGGCAGCAGAGGGAACCCCTCCACCTGCCGCCTGGCAAACGCCCTAACCTGCATGTACCTAAACATGTTCCCCGGGGGGAGCCCAAACTTCCCCTCTAACTCCCCCAGGCTCGCAAACCTCCCATCCACAAACAGGTCCCTCAACCTCCTAATACCTACCCTGTGCCAGCCCAGAAATCCACCATCAATGCTCCCTGGAACAAACTGGTGGTTCCCCCATATCGTGGACTCCACCGAGCCCCCCCACCTCCCCCCTATGCCGTCTCCATTGCCCCCAAATTTTGAGGGTAGCCGCCATCACCGGGCTCGTGGTATACCTCGTTGGAGGGAGCGGCAATGGCGCCGTTACCAGCGCCTCCAGGCTCGTGTCCACACAGGACGCCATCTCCATTCTCTTCCATGCTGCCCCTTCCCCGTTCATTACCCACTTACGCACCATCGCTGCGCTGGCAGCACAATAGTACCCACAGAGGTTGGGCAGCACCAGCCCCCCCCATCCCTGCCCCGCTCCAAGAACACCCTTCTCACCCTCGGAGCCCATGCGCCCATAAAAATCCTGTAATACTCCTGTTAACTCTCCTAAAAAAGGCCTTCGGGATAAGGATTGGAAGGCACTGGAACAGGAACAAAAACCTCGGGAGCACCGTCATCTTGACGGACTGCACCCTACCTGCCAGTGACAGCGGTAACATATCCCACCTTTTGAACTCCTCCTCCATTTGCTCCACCAACCTTGTGAGGTTGAGCTTGTGCAGGGCCCCCCAGTTCCTAGCCACCTGGACTCCCAGGTACCTAAAGCTCCTCCGATGGTGCTGAGCTTCTTAAATGTTGCTGGAGCTGCACCCATCCGGGCAAGTGGAGAGTATTCCATTATACTCCTTACTTGTGCCTTGGAGATGGTGGACAGGCTTTGATGGATCATGAGATGAGTTACTCGCTGTAGGATTCCTAGCCTTTGACTTGCTTTGGTAGCAACTGTATTAATATGGCCAGTCCAGTTCACTTTCTGATCAATGGTAACTTCAGGATGTTGATTGTGGGGGATTTGGCCATGGTAATGCCGTTGAATGTCAAGGGGTGATGGTTAGATCCTCTCTTGTAGGAGATGGTCAGTGTCTGGCACTTGTGTGGTGTGAATATAACTTGCCACTTGTCAACCCAAGCCTGGATATTGTCCAGGTCTTGCTCCATTTGGATGTAGACTGCTTCATTATTTGAGGAGTTGCGAATGGTGTTGAACATTGTGCAGTTGTCTGCGAACATCCCCACTTATGACCTTATGGTGAAATGGAGGTCATTGATGAAGCAGCTGAAGATGATTGGGCTTAGGACACTACTCTGAAATGAAAATGAAATGAAATGAAAATCGCTTATTGTCACAAGTAGGCTTCAATGAAGTTACTGTGAAAAGCTCCTAGTCGCCACATTCCGGCACCTGTCCGGGGAGGCTGGTACGGGAATCGAACCGTGCTGCTGGCCTGCTTGGTCTGCTTTAAAAGCCAGCGATTTAGCCTTGTGAGCTAAACCAGCCCCTTAGCTAATCCAGCCCCTTGTAATTCCTGCAGTGATGTCCTGGAGCTGAGATGATTGAGTTCGAAACACCACAACCATCTTCCTTTGTGCCAGACATGACTCCAACCAGTGGAAAGATTTCCCCCCCGATTCCCATTGACTCCAGTTTTGCTTGGACTCCATGATGCCATACTCAATCAAATGCTGTCTTGATGTCAAGGACAGTCACTCTCATCTCACCTCTGGCATTTAACTGTTTTGTCCATGTTTGAACCAAGACTGTAATGAGTTTCGGAGCTGAGTGACCCTGGCGTAACCCAAACGTAGCATCCGTGAGCAGGTTATTGCTCAGTAAGTCCTACTTGACAGTAGTGTTGATGACTCATTCCATCATTTTGCTGATGATGGAAAGCAGGGTGGTAATTGGCTGGTTCGGATTTGCCGTGTTTCTTGTGTGCAGAACACATCTGGGCAATTTTCCATATTGCTGGGTAGATGCCAGTGTTGTAGCTGTGCTGGAACAACTTGGCTCGGGGTGTGGCAAGTTCTGGAGCACTAGTCTTCAGTGCTATTGTCGGAATATTGTCAGGGCCCATAGCCTTTGCAGTATCCAGTGCCTTCAGCCGTTTCTTGATATTGTGTGGAGTGAATCGTATTGGCCAAAGACTGACGTCTGTGATACTGGGGAACTCTGGAGGAGACCGAGATCGATCATCCACTTAGCACTTTGGGCTGAAGATTGGTGCAAATACCTCAGCCATGTCAGATGGTGGAATTTGAATTCAATAAAACAAAATATGGAATTAAAAGTCTAATGGTGGCTATGAAACCATTGTGGATTGTTGTAAAAACCCATCTGGTTCTCTAATGTCCTTTAGGGATAGAAATCTGTCCTCCTGACCTGGTCTGGCCTACATGTGATCCAGACCCACAGCAATATGGTTGAATGTTAAATACCCTCAGGGATGGGCAGCAAATGCTGGCCCTGGCAAGGATGGCAAAAAATGCTGGCCGTGGCCAGCGACGCCTACATCCCATGAATTAATTTTTTTAAAACTGTCATGTAAAAACAGATGTACTTTAAAAAAAATATTCGTTTATGGGATGTGGGTGTTGCAGGCTGTGCCAGAATTTATTGCCCATCCCTAATTTACATAGAATTTACAGTGCAGAAGGAGGCCATTCGGCCCATCGAGTCTGCACCGGCTCTTGGAAAGAGCACCCTACCCAAGGTCAACACCTCCACCCTATCCCCATAACCCAGTAACCCCACCTAACACTAAGGGCAATTTTGGACACTAAGGGCAATTTATCATGGCCAATGCACCTAACCTGTACATCTTTGGACTGTGGGAGGAAACCAGAGCACCCGGAGGAAACCCACGCACACACGGGGAGAATGTGCAGACTCTGCACAGACAGTGACCCAAGCCGGAATCGAACCTGGGACCCTGGAGCTGTGAAGCAATTATGCTATCCACAATGCTACCGTGCTGCCCAAATAATTGCCCTTGAGGGGGCAGTTAAGAGTCAACCCCATCTGCAGCAGGCAGTTTTGTTAGGATGAGATCAAATATGTTTTTTCCTCTTGTTGGTTCCTTCACCACCTGGCACAGACCCAGTCTAGCAGCCATGTCCTTTAGAACTCAAACAGCTTGGTCTGTGGTGGTGTTACTCTTGGGCCCTTGCCACCCTCAGTGCTTCCTCCAAGTGGTGTTCAACATGGAGGAGTACTGATTCATGAGCTGATGGTGGATGGTACGTGGTAATCAGCAGGTGGTTTCCTTGCCCAGTTTAACCTGAAGCCTTGAGACTTCATGTGGTCCAGAGTTGATGTTGAGGACTCCCAGGGCAACTCCCTCTTGGCTGTAGATCACTGTTCCGCTACCTCTGTTGGATCTGTCCTGCCAGTGAGATAGGACATACCTAGGATTGGTGGTTGTGTTGCCTGGTACATTGTCTGTAAGGTATGATTCTGTGAGTGTGACTGTCAGGTTGTTGCTTGAATAGTCTGTGAGACAGTTCTATCGATTTAGGTGCAAGCACCCAGATGTTAGTAAGCAGGACTTTGCAGGGTTGACAGGGCTGGGTTAGCCATTGTCGTTTCTGGTGCCTGGGTCGTGCCAGGTGGTTTGCTGGTTTCATTCCATTTTTGTGTTTTTGTAGCGGTTGAATACAACTGAGTGGCTTGCTAAGCAATTTCAAAGGGTATTTCAGAGTCAACCACATTTCTATGGGTCTGGAGTCACATGGAGGCCAGACCATGTAAGGATGGCAGATTTCCTTCCCTAAAGGACATTAGTGAACCCAGATACAGCTGCTTTGTGGATTGTTCAGTGATCTTTCCCTTCACATTTAAATGCATCTCTGTTTTAATGCTAACCACATATTTATTTATTTTTTTAAAATTTAGAGTACCCAATTCATTTTTTCCAATTAAAGGGCAATTTAGCGTGTTCAATCCACCTACCTTGCACATCCTTGGGTTGTGGGGACAAAACCCACGCAAACACGGGGAGAATGTGCAAACTCCACACGGACAGTGACCCAGATTCGGGAACGAACCTGGGACCTCGGCACCGTGAGACTGCAGTGCTACCACTGCACCATCCGGCTGCCCCTAACCACATATTTCTAAACATTTTTGCTACGACTGACAACCCCTCACCACATCAAAAGCAGCTAAGTGCTACCTGTTGTGAAAAAGATTTGATTTGATTTGATTTATTGTCACATGTACTGAAGTACAGCGAAAAGTGTTTATCTGCGGCTGAGGGAACATACACTGCGTACATAGTAGACAAAAGAATAATCAACAGAGAACCTTGACAAAAGGTACATCGACAAACAGTGATTGGTTATAATGCGGGACAAGGGGCCAAACAAAGCAAACACACGAGCAAGAGCAGCATAGGGCGTCGTGAATAGTGTTCTTGCAAGGAACAGATCAGTCCGAGGGGGAGTCATTGAGGAGCCTTGTAGCTGTGGGGAAGAAGCTGTTCCTATGTCTGGATGTATGAGTCTTCAGACTTCTGTACCTTCTGCCTGATGGAAGGGTCTGGAAGAAGGCATGCCTGGGTGGGATGGGTCTCTGATAATGTTGTCTGCCTTTCTGAGGCAGTGGGAGGTGTATACAGAATCAGTGTGGGGATGGCAAGCTTGTGTGATGGGCTGAGTTCACCACACTCTGCAGTTTCTTGCGATCTTGGACTGAGCAGTTGCCATACCAGGCTGTGATGCAGCCGGATAGGATACTCTCTATCGCACATCTGTAGAAGTTTTTGAGAGTTGGTGCAGACATGCCAAATTTCTTTAGCTTCCGTAGGAAGTAGAGACATTTTTGGGCTTTCTTGACTGTTGTATCAACGCGAGTGGACCAGGACAGACTGTTGGTGATGGTGATCCCCAGGAACATAAAGCTATTGACGATCTCCACTTCGGAGCCATTGATGCAGACGGGAGTGTGTGTTGTGCTACGCTTCCTGAAGTCGATGATCAGTTCCTTGGTCTTTTCAACATTTAGAGGGAGGTTGTTTTTGGTACACCATGCAACCAAGTGATTTATCCCCCTCCTGTAGTCTGGTTCGTCATTGTTTGAGATACGGCCCACCACAGTCGTATCATCCGCAAACTTATAGATTGAGTTAGAGTTGAATCTTGCCACACGGTCATGTGTGTATACAGGGCCGCCTCAAGGCACCGGCAACTCGGGCAGTCGCCCGGGGCGCCATGTGTTAGGGGGCGCCAGAGACTCGGGCCCGCGCATGCGCAGTTGGGCCGGTGCCAACCAGCGCATGCGCGGTGGCCGCCCTCCCCCAGGGCTGCCCCCCCGGTCCGCCCCCCCCCGCTCGGTCCACTCCCCCCCCCCCCGCCCCCTCGGTCCCCCCCCGCCCCCCCCCTCGGGTCCGCCCCCCCGCCCCCCCTCGGGTCCGCCCCCCCCGCACCCCCCTCGGGTCCGCCCCCCCTGCCCCCCCCCTCGGGTCCGCCCCCCCCCGCCCCCCCTCGGTCCGCCCCCCCGCCCCCCCCCGGTCCGCCCCCCCCCGCTCGGTCCACTCCCCCCCCCCGCCCCCTCGGTCCCCCCCCGCCCCCCCCCTCGGGTCCGCCCCCCCGCCCCCCCCTCGGGTCCGCCCCCCCCGCACCCCCCTCGGGTCCGCCCCCCCTGCCCCCCCCCCTCGGGTCCGCCCCCCCCTGCCCCCCCCTCGGGTCCGCCCCCCCCCTGCCCCCCCCTCGGGTCCGCCCCCCCCTCGGGTCCGCCCCCCCCTCGGGTCCGCCTCCCCCCTCGGGTCTGCCCGCCCCCTCGGGTCCGCCCCCCCCCGCCCCCCCCCTCGGGTCCGCCCCCCCCTGCCCCCCCCTCGGGTCCGCCCCCCCGCCCCCCCCTCGGGTCCGCCCCCCCCCACCCCCCCCTCGGGTCCGCCCCCCCCTCGGGTCCGCCTCCCCCCTCGGGTCCGCCCGCCCCCTCGGGTCCGCCCCCCCCCCCGCCCCCGGGTCCGCCCCCCCCCTCGGCCCCCCCCAACCTCGGCCCCGCCCCCCCCCCAAGGGCGCCGAAGTTCAGCTTGCCCGGGGCGCCAGCAACCCTAGGGCCGGCGCTGTGTGTATAGGGAGTACAGTAGAGGACTGAGCACACATCCTTGTGGGGCGCCGGTGTTGAGGACTATTGTGGAGGAGGTGCTGTTCCCTATCCTGACATATTGCGGTCTGTTGGTGAGAAAGTCGAGGATCCAGTTGCACAGGGAGGGGTCAAGTACAAGATTGCAGAGTTTGGTTATTAATCTTGTTGTGATAATGGTGTTAAAGGTGGAGCTGTGGTCTATGAACAGCAGTCTTACATAGGAGTCCTTGTTGTCGAGGTATTCGAGTGTTGATCGTAGAGCCAGTGAGATAGCATCTGCTGTGGACCAGTTGCGATGATAGGCAAACTGCAGTGGATCGAGACCGTCTGGGAGGCTGGCAGTGGTCCGTTTCATGACTAGCCGCTCGAAGCATTTCATGATAACAGACATTTAGGGCCGCTGGTCGGTAGCCGTTGAGGCAGGCTACCTTGTTCTTCTTTGCTACTGGTTTTATGGTGGTCTTGAGGTGGTGGGGACCTCAGAGCGGAGGGGTGAGGTGGTGAAGATATCTCCGAATATACTCGCCAGCTGGTCTGCGCAGGCTCTTGAGTGCTCGTGGAGGGACTCCGTCGGGGCCTGTGGCTTTTTGCGGATTCACTTTCAGGAAGGCAGCTCTTACCTCTGAGGCTGTAATAGTGGGTATATGTCCAGGGCTGTTGGGGTGTGTGGCACTGATACATTGGCTGACTGCTCAAAGCGCGCATAGAACTTGTTCAGATCATCGGGTAGGGATGCTCCAGCCTGGCCTTGCTTTATAGCCTGTGATCTTGTGTAGGCCCTGCCATAGTCATCGTGGGTTAGTGTCATTGGCCTGGTTCTCTAGTTTGATGCGGTATTGTCTTTTTGCATCCCTGATGGCTTTCCATACGTCGTACCTGGATTTCTTATAAAGGTCAGGGTCGTCAGACTTGAACGCCTCCGTCCGGAACTTCAGCAGGGAGTGAACCTTTTGGTTGAGCCAGGGTTTCCGATTGGGGAATGCCCGTATTGTCTTCTTTTGTACACAGTCCTCAACACACTTACTGATGAAGTCTGTTACAGTGGTTGTGTACTCTTCCAGGTTAGCTGCCGCAGCCTTGAATATGGACAAGTCCACAGTCTCTAAGCAGTCGCAGAGGATGTCCTCCGATTCCTCGGACAAGCACTGCATGGTATTATTGACTGGCTGAGCACGCTTGAGTTGCTGTTTGTTAGCCGGAAGTAGGAATATCGACTTGTGGTCGGATTTAACAAAGTGTGGTCAGGGATTGGAGCCTTTGATGCTCATGTAGCAATGGTCCAGGGTGTTTACACCTCCTGGTGGAGCAGGAGATATGTTGATGGAGTTTGGGTAGGACCTTCCTGAGGTTGGCCTGGTTAAAGTCTCCAGCCACGATTGTCAGGGCTTTGGGGTGATTTGTTTCTTGGTTGTTGATAGTGGAATGCAGTTCGTCGAGTGCTTTCTTCACTTCCGCCTGGGGTGGATGTAGACAGCTGTGATGAGTACAGTGGTGAATTCACGTGGGAGGTGAAGGGGCGACACTTCACGGTTAGATATTCTAGGTCTGGGGAGCAATGGCACGCTAGGGACACCGCATCCGAACACCAGGAGGTGTTGACCTGGAGGCAAACACCCCCGCCTTGCGACTTGCCTTATACCTTTCTGCGGTCCATTCGGTGGATTGAAAAACCTTCGGGCTGGGTGGCACAGTCTAGTGTGGCCGGAGTGAGCCATGTCTCGGTGAAGCAGAGCACATAGTGGTTTCTCACCACCCTGGGAGACAAGTCTAGCGTTGAGGTCATCCAGCTTGTTCTCAATCGCTTGGACGTTTGCCAAGAGTACGCTGGGGAGAGGAGTCTTGAAGCTGCGTAATTTAAGTTTCACCTTCAGGCCAGCGCGTTTTCCCCTCTTTCTGGCTGCTCTTGGATGGTAGGGCTGGCTTTGCGTAAGGTGAGTTATTGCGCTCAGAGGGGTCATGGATGATGCCCCGTGGTCTAGTCAGGTTGAGTTTGGCCTTGGTGGGGGTCTGGAAAGGTCCCGTCTTTTACATTTTCTTCCTCCAGGGGCCTCAGGATGATGGACAGGCTGAACACCACGTGGTTGGGACAGGTCACGTGGTCGGAGTCTGGAAGGAATGGCCACGTGGTCAGACTCCGGTGTGGGCCTAGTCAGGCCTCCACCGGGGAAAGGATGCAGCAGTTCTCCTGGGCCAGGTAAGTTAAAGAGTTTTTGCTCGAGCCTTGGGTGTTCGCTGGGTGGGAGGGCTCCGGTCTGGTGTTGGTCGCTGCTTGGGGGGCTCACGTCCGGGGTCGGTTACTGGTGGGCGGTCGCTGCTCGGGGGGAGGCTCCTGTCCGGGGTCGGTCGCTGGGCAGGCGGTCGCTGCTCAGGGGGCCTCCGGTCCGGGGTCGGTCGCTGGGCGGGCGGTCGCTGCTCGGAGGTGGCTCTGGTCCGGGGTCGGTCGCTGGGCGGGAGCGGCAGTCCGGCAGCAGTGCGTGTGGAATGCCTGTGGGGTTGTGTCGGGTCACTGGGTCCGGTCCTCGAGGTTCGTAGGATCCTCAGATCTGTACGAAAACATAGAACATTGTAAGTAATTATATAAGAAGAGGAAAATAGTTTTAGTGGGCCAGAATGCTGATAGGAACTAAAAGAAACTCCTCCAAAAGTATAATTTTTCTGAGAGCTACATACGTTTGGTCTATTTTCAAAGCCCTTATCCACCTATCAAAATGACTCTGTTTGAGCCTTTCAAACTCCATGTATGTTTGACCAAATTCTTTCCTTAAATTTATAAACCTTTGTTTGTAGGCTTCAGGCACTAGTTCATATGCACCTAAGATGGATTTTTTTCACCTCCTCATACGTCCCAGATACCTCCTCCGGTAGTGATGCAAACACTTCACTAGCTCTACCTACCAGCTTTTTTTGAATCAGTAATACCCACATGTCCTGTGGCCATTTCATTTGTTTAGCCACCTTCTCAAATGAAATGAAAAAGGCTTCTACCTCCTTCTCGTCAAACCTTGGCAATGCTTGGACATATTTAAATAGATACCCACCAAGCCTTCGACTTTGACGCTCTTTCTCACTATCCTCATCATTATCATCCAACTGTACGTTTCCCTTTACGTCTGCCAATTTTAACTGACTGTCATGTTTCATTGCCATTTTCTGAAGTTCAAACTCTCTCTCTTTATCTTTTTCCCTGATCTGTATCTCCCTTTCACTTTCCTTTTGTTCTGCGAGGGCTATTTGTTCTGTTTTCCTTTCATCTCTCTCTTTTTCCTCTCTCTCCTCTTTCGTATTCGTAGATTACATAGAACATACAGTGCAAAAGGAGGCCATTCGGTCCATCGAGTCTGCACCGACCCACTTAAGCCCCCACCTCCACCCTATCCCCATAACCCAATAACCCCTCCTGAACGCATTTGGATACTTTTTTTTTTCTTTTTTTAAATTTAGAGTACCCAATTATTTTTTCCAATTAAGGGGCAATTTAACGTGGCCAATCCACCTAACCTGCACATCTTTGGGTTGTGGGGACGAAACCCACGCAGACACGGGGAGAATGTGCAAACTCCTCACAGACAGTAACCCAGGGCCGGGATTCGAACCCAGGTCCTCAGCGCCGTAGGCAGCAATGCTAACCACTGTGCCACTGTGCTGCCCTACGCATTTGGATACTAAGGGTAATTTAGCATAGCAAAACCACCTAACCTGCACGTCTTTGGACTGGAGGAGGAAACCGGAGCACCCGGAGGAAACCCACGCAGACACGGGGAGAACATGCAGACTCCGCACAGACAGCGCCCCAGTGGGGAATCGAACCTGGGACCCTGGTGCTGTGAAGCCACAATGCTATCCACTGTGCTACCATGCTGCCCAAATTTAGAGTACCCAATTCATTTTTCCAATTAAGGGGCAATTTAGCGTGGCCAATCCACCTAGCCTGCCCATCTTTGGGTTGTGGGGGCGAAACCCACGCAAACAAGGGAAGAATGGGCAAACCCCACACAGACAGTGACCCAGAGCCGGGATTCGAACCTGGGACCTCGGCGCTGTGAAGCAACAGGGCTAACCCACTGTGCCACCGTGCTGCTTTAATTCTTTCTCCTGTTCCATTTGTTTAAACTGAACTTTTGCTATTTCCAGTGAGTCAAACTGTATCTCAGGCAAGTATAAATGCTTAGCCACCGCCAGAATCACCTCATCTTCTTGCATTTTGTCAGGTAATGTTAACTGCAATGTTTTTGCCAAATCTAACAGTCTGCTTTTAGTCTCTGTCCGTAAGGTACTGCGCGTGACCATCTCCACCCCCAAAAACTTCTGAGCCTCTGACAGAGCCATTGTCTGCAACACATATAACATAGAACCTGGAACATACAGTGCAGAAGGAGGCCATTCAGCCCATAGAGTCTGCACTGGCCCACTTGAGCCCCCACTTCCACCCTATCCCTGTAATCCAATAACCCCTCCTCACCTTTTTGGTCACAAAGGGCAATTCAGCATGGCCAATCCACCTAACCTGCACATCTTTGGACTGTGGGAGGAAACCGGAGCACTCGGAGGAAACCTACGCAGACACGGGGAGAACGTGCAGACTGAACAGACAGTGACCCAGTTTGGAAATCGAACCTGGGACCCTGGCGCTGTGAAGACACAGTGTTAGCCACTTGTGCTACCAGGCTGCCCAACACACTCCCTACGTAAACTAGAATACCACACCTGAAAAGTACCCACAATATGCTCACCCCTTACTGTCTTTAAGTTCACTCAGCCAATCCAATAGATAGACTTTTATCCCCCTCGAGCCCCCAATTTGTTATGGGCCAGGGTTTAGAGAACCCCAAAGTATATCATGGAGTTCACCTGACCCACAACTTTTAATAGATTGTGGTATGGAGAGCACATAGCCCACTCTGCAGGTGTGGTACAGCAGAAATGGAAAAGTATTTTTTAAAGCAAAACAATGTTTATTCTATGAACTCAAGTTAACCTTTTTAAAGCATACAGTGAACATCTTAGCAACCATTAATTCAAATACACATGCTTAATAACTTCCCAAACAACATCCAGAAGACAGAAGAAACACCTTTCAACAGAAGTACATTAGGTTAAAGTCACTACTGTTCTTGGTTTTAAATCACCAGAATCGATTTATGGTTTTTAGTATACAGCGAGAGATTCAAACACCTTCTGGCTGTGACTGCAGCTATCCAGATCTGAAAACGAAACGAAAGCAAACCCTGCAGCCTGCTCAAAAGCGAAAATAAAAAGCTGAGACAGCCCAGCTCCACCCACTCTCTGACATTACTGCAGTAATAAACAACCATTTCTTAAAGGTACATTTCTTCAACACCCATTTCTTAAAGGTACTCTCACATGACAACAGGGCTAAGGGATAAGTGCTGTAAAATGGTATTAGAATGGTTAGGTTGTTGTTTTTGATATGACGGGCTGAAGTGCTTTTTCTGTGCTGTGTTATTCTATGGCTGTTTGACTAATTTGCCACAACACTAACAAAGAAAGGTACAGCACAGGAACAGGTGCTTCGGCCTTCCAAGCCTGCGCGGACCATGCTGCCCGTTGAAACTAAAATCTTCTACACTTCCGGGGTCTGTATCCCTGTATTCCCATCCTATTCATGTATTTGTCAAGATGCCCCTTAAACGTCACTATCGTCCCTGCTTCCACCACCTCCTCCGGCAGCGAGTTCCAGGCACCCGCTACCCTCTGTGTGAAAAACTTACCTCGTACATCTCCTCAAAACCTTGCCCCTCGCACCTTAAACCTATGCCCCCGAGTAATTGACCCCTCTACCCTGGGAAAAAGTCTCTGACTATCCACTCTGCCTATGCCCCTCATAATTTTGTAGACCTCTATCTGATCGCCCCTCAACCTCCGTCGTTCCAGTGAAAAAACTAAATGCAAGTTTATTCAACCTCTCCTCATAGCTAATGCCAAATATCCACCCAAGTCTCCAAACGATCTAAATCCTGCTGTATCCTCTGACAGTCCTCATCGCTATCCGCAATTCCACCAACCTTTGTGTCATCCGCAAACTTACTAATCAGACCAGTTACATTTTCCTCCAAATCATTTATATATACTATGAACAGCAAAGGTCCCAGCACTGATTCCTGCAGAACACCACTAGTCATAGCCCTCCAATCAGAAAAGCACCCTTCCAGTGTTACTCTCTGCCTTCTTTGACCTAGCCAGTTCTGTATCCATCTTGCCAGCTCACCTCTGATCCCGTGTGACTTCACCTTTTGTACCTGTCTGCAATGAGGGACCTTGCCAAAGGCCTTACTGAAGTCCATATAGACAACATCCACTGCCCTACCTGCATCAATCATCTTTGTGAGCTCCTCGAAAAACTCTATCAAGTTAGTGAGACACGACCTCCCCTTCACAAAACCGTGCTGCCTCTCGCTAATGCGCTAATTGCTTACAAATGGGAATCGACTCTGTCTCGAAGAATTCTCTCCAGTAATTTCCCGACCACTGACGTAAGGCTCACCGGCCTTTCCGATAGAATATTCCCTTACTGTCCTTTAAACTTGGATATTTAATCAAGATTGAGTTCTATATCCAACAACAAAAGTGTTGAAGCAAGTTGTCAAATAGGTCTATTCAGTATGCTGAAGGGAGATGTTATTTACCTTCTTATCTCTATTATGGACTCTTGTGTATCTCTGATTTTAATTGTTCTACCTTTGGTAATGAGGCTTCAGCTGTTTACCTCTCTTTCTTTCTTGTAGCTGCTCTTTAAAACCTACCCCATCACATTTAAATATGTCTCAGAATTTGGCAATGCTGCTGTGAAGTACTTTTTGGTGTTTTACTTCATCAAAATCACCGTATGAATGCATATATTCAAGCTGTCGTGTTTTACGTAACTGAGATGACAACTTTGAAACTTGGGATTATGGCTGCAGAGAATTTTAACAAGAAGCTGATCAATAAAAATGGAAGAAGGCCTGTATTTATACAATGCCTTTCACAACCTCAATGTCCGAAGACATTCTTAAATTCATTTATGGGATCTGAACAGTGTATGTTTACCTTCATTGAGTATAAAAATTGGAAAGTAGTGCTGCAGCTGTATAGAACTATAATTCGGCCACACTTGGAATAAAGTCTTTAATTCTGGTCGCCACACCAGCAGAAAGATGTGGAGGCTTTGAAGAAGGTACAGAAGAGGTTTACCCAGATGTTGTCTGGTATGGAGAGCACTAGATATGAGGAGAGGTTGGATAAATTTGGTTCGTTCTCACTGGAACGACTGAGGTTGAGGGGTGACCTGGTAGAAATCTACAAAATTATGAGGGGCATATAGAGAGTGGATAGTCAGAAGCTTTTTCCTCAGGTGGAAGAGTCCATTCTTCGGGGGCATAGTTTACGGTGCAAGGGATGTTTTTTATATCGAGGGTCCCTGGAACATTCTGCCGGAGGACATGGTGGAAGCAGGTATGACAGTGAAGTTTAAGGGGCGAATTGAAAACTACATGAATAGGATGTGAATGGAGGGATAAGGACCCCGGAAGTGTGGAAGGTTTTAGGTTAGTTGGGCAGCATGGTTGGCGCAGGCTTGGAGGGCCGAAGGGCCTGTTCCTCTGCTGTACTTTTCTTTGTTCCTTCTATGTTGTCCTTCAGATGGCGATTGTGGTAAGCCACTGTAATGAACCACTGCAGTTTGTGAGGTACAGGTATATCTATTGCTATTAGGGGTTTTTGATCCAACAACATTGAAGTAACAGTGATATTGTTCCAAGTCCGGAAGATATGTAGCTCGGAGAGGAACTCCCAGGTGGTGGTGTTACCATGCATCTGCTACCCTTGTTCTCCTAGGTGGTAAAGGTCACGAGTTTGGAAGGTATTACTGAAGGAGCTTTGACCACAAAATATGTATAAATGCTTTCTGTATTTCTCTCACTAATCAATAAAGATCCTGTTATTACAGGCTAATTCCTGCCATAGATAAAGACAAAAGTTGTATGCTATTTCACCTGCTTATATGTCTGTGCTTTGGTAATTGTTTCTGTCACTTAACCATATGTCATCCATCAAATATTTAGAAGATACTCATTTCAAAATCCTTTTAAAACCAAGGTGAACACGATGTTTGAAAAAGAAAGTAGGCCTGAAGCTCTCTTGTGACCCAACATGAAAGCCCCTGGCACTTAGTAAATATTTCAGCCCATTCATCAAGGTGACAGGAATCAGCCAATGTGCCGGAAGCATAAATGAATATCAGTGTAAAGATATTGAGGAAACAATACTGTAGTTACTGTGCTATTTATGCCTTTTGGATAACTGGAGACAGCATGATCTTTAACAGAGGTATTGGCAGGCTGGTAGGCTAGTCACAATAATTTTCAGACTTTAGATAATAGCAGACAACAGAAAGGTTCAAATTACAGTCATGAATCAAAAATCACTAACCTTTTACGCCATGGTATGAATAACAGTAGGAAAATTTCTTGATATTTTCTGGGAAAGTAGATGTACATTCTCAGACAGAAAAATTATCAGTCGGTATTTGCTGCAGCGAATACATTGAGACATATCAGGATTTGCAAAAGTTTTTTGGTACTCATCTCTGCACACAGTATGTTTGATTGTCAAAAGCAGCAATAAAGAGGTGAACAAAGACCAATACAGCACAGGAACAGGCCCTTCGGCCCTCCAAGCCTGCACCGGCCATGATACCACCCTTTGCCAAAAACCCTTGTGTCATATTCCTCGATACCCATCCTATCCATGTATTTGTCAAGGCGCCTTTTGAATGCTGTTAATGTATCTGCTTCCACAACCTCCCCTGGCAACGCATTCCAGGGACTCATCACCCTCTGTGTAAAAAACCTGCCTTGCACATCTCCTCTAAACTTTGCCCCATGGACCTTAAACCTATGCTCCCTGGTGACTGACCCCTACACCCTGGGAAAGAGTCCCTGCCCATCCACTCTATCCATGTCCCTCATAATCTTGTAGACCTCTATCAGGTCACCTCTCAACCTCCGTCTTTCTAATGAAAACAGTGCGAGTCTATTCAGCCTCTCCACATAGCTAACACCCTCTAGTCCAGCCAACATCCTGGTAAACCTCCTTTGCACCCTCTCCAAAGCCTCCACATCCTTCTGGTAGTATGGCGACCAGAATTGTGCGCAATATTCCAATTGCGGCCGCACCAAGGTTCTATACAACCGCAGCATGACTTGCCAGTTTTTAAAAATAAATTTAGAGTACCCAATTCATTTTTTCCAATTAAAGGGCAATTTAGCATGGCCAATCCACCTAACCTGCATATCTTTGGGTTGTGGGGGGGAAACCCACGCAAACATGGGGAGAATGTGCAAACTCCACACGGACAGTGACCCAGAGCCGGGATCGAACTGGGGACCTCGGCGCCGTGAGGTAGCAGGGCTAACCCACTGCGCCATTGTGCTGCCCGACTTGCCAGTTTTTATACTCGATGCCCCATACAATGAAGACAAGCATTCCGTATGCTTTCTTGACTACCTTGTCCACTTGTGTTGCCACCTTCAAAAATATATGGACATGCACATCCAGATCTCTCTGACTTTAGATTTTCAGACTTTTTCTATATTGTTAAGTGTTTTGCCATTTACGCTATATTTCCCCTCTATGTTTGAGCTACCAAAATACATTATCTCACATTTTGTCCGGATTAAACTTCATTTGTCATTTCTCTGCTCAAGTCTCCAACCTATCCATGTCCTGCTGTATCTTCTGAAAATCCTCATCGCTATCTGCCACTCAACCAACCTTGTTGTCATCCGCGAACTTAATAATCGGACCATCTACATTTTCTTCCAAATTGTTTATGTACACTACAAACAACAGAGGCCCAAGCACAGATCCCTGTGGAACACCACTAGTCACAACCTTCCATTCAGAAAAATACCGTTCTGCTGCTACCCTTTGCCTTCTGTGACCGAGCCAGTTCTGTATCGATCTTACCACCTCACCTCTGATCCCTTGTGACTTCACCATTTGCAGCAGTCTGTCATGAGGAACCTTGTCAAAGGCTTTACTGAAGTCCACGTAAACAACATCCACCACCCTCCCCTTTTCAATCATATTTGTCACCTCCTCAAAAACTCGATCAAGTTAGTGAGGCACAATCTCCCCTTCTCAAAACCATGCTGTCTATCACGTATGAGTCCATTTGTTTCCAAATGGGTATAAATCCTGACCCTGAGAATTCTCTCCAATAATTTACCTCACCGATGTGAAGCTCACTGGCCTGTAGTTTCCAAGATTATTCCTGTTACCTTTCTTAAACAGCAGTACCACATTAGCTATTGTCTAATCCTTTGGGCTCTCACTTGTAGCAAGTTGTCAGTCAAAGCCCCAGCAATTTCCTCCCTTGCGTCCCTCAATATTCTGGGGTAAATCCCATCTGGCCCAGGAAACGTATCTCCCTTAATATCTTTTAAAAGACCCAATACTACCTCCTTTTTCGATGTCCACATGGCCCAGACTGTCCACACGTTCTACCCAAGAATAATCTTCCACAAAGTCCCTGGACTGGATTCTCCGCCGGCGGGATACTCAATTTTGCTGGGGGTTTCCCGACGGCGTGGGCTGCCCCACAATGGAAACTCCATTGACTGGCTGGCAAAACAGAGCATCCCGCCGGTGAAGTAAAACAGAAACGCGGCGGGGCGGAGAATCCAGCCCCCTTTCTCTGGTGAACACAGTTGCAATGTACTCATTTCGTACCTCGCCCACTTCCTCTGGAACATAGATTCCCCCCCACTATCCTTAAGTGGTCCAATCCTTTCCCTGGCCACCCTCTTGCTTTTTACATATGAATAAAAAGCTTTGGGATTCACCTTGATCTTACTTGCCAAGGACTTTCCATGATCCCTCTCAGACCTCCTAATTTCCCGCTTCAGTACCTTCCTACTTTCTTTATTCTCCTCAAGGGCTTCGACTGTCCCCACCCTTCTAGACTGTACAAAAGTCTCCTTTTTCTTTCTGACAAGGTTCACATTATCCCTTGTTATCCAAGGCTCCCTAAACTTCCCATATTTATCCTTTGTTCTCTCAGGAATGTGACTTTTCTGAATCCTAATCACTGTCGCATGAAAGACTCCCACATGTCTGATGTTGATTTACTATCCAAGCTGCACCCAATCCAAATTCTTCAATTCCTGTCTAATGTTATCTTAATTTGCCTTTCCCAGTTTATCACCTTAACACGAGGGTTACCTTCATCCCTATCCAAAAGTACCCTTAAAAAATTACAGTATTGTGGTCACTACTTCCAAAATGTTCCCCTACTGAAATCTCAACCACCTGTCCAGGCTCATTCCCCAATACCAGATCCAGTTCTGCCCTTCTCTAGTTGGACCATCCACATATTGCATCAAGAAGGCTTCCTGGATACATCTTGCAAACTCTGCCCCATCCACACCCCTAACACTAAGTGAGTCCCAGTCAATATAGGGATATTAAAATGCCTTACCACAACAACACCTATCCAAAATCTCTGTACCTATCTGCCCCACTATCTCTCGCTGGTAGTTGGGGGGGCCTATCATAAATGCCCAACATTGTGATTTCCTCCTTCATGGTTCTTGAGCTCATTGTATGAGCCCTCCAAGGTGTCCTCCCGCATTACGGCTATAATCTCCTTCACCAGTAATGCTACTCCCCCACCCCTTTTACATCCTCCTCTATCTCTCCTGAAGCATCTATATCCTCCAACATTCAGCTGTTAATCCTGCCCTTCCTTTAACCATGTTTCTGTGATCGCCACAGGATCACTTGGATCGTAATTCCAAGCACTAATTAGTTCCCTAACTTCATCTGCCTTCCTGCTGTACTTCTGACATTGAAACAAATACAGTTCAAACCGCTGCGTTTGAGCAGACAGGGTGATGTTGTTCTCTTATTTTTGTTCTCTATTTCCCCTTCAGTTATTACACCTTCTAAACTAGCGCTCTGGTTCCCACCCCCCTGCCAATTTAGATGCAACCTTGTACAGGTCACACCTGCCCCGGACGAGATCCCAGTGGTCCAGAAATCTGAAACCCTCCATCCTGCACTACCAGTTTAGCCACGTATTTAGCTGCACTATCCTCCTATTTCTAGCTTCACTGGCACGTGGCACAGGGAGTAATTCTGAGATCACAACCCTGGAGGTCCTGCTTTTTAGCTTATTGCCTAACTCCCTGAACTCCTTCTGCAGGACCTCATCACTCTTCCTGCCTATGTCGTTGGTACCTATGTGTACTACGACCTCTAGCTGGTCACCCTCCCCCTTCAAGATGTCCTGTGTTCGTTCTCTGAACATTGATGTGTGCACTCTTACTCACATTGCTCTTTTTAAAGGGCAATGAATCAGCTTGAGCTACATTTATGTCATAAATGCACACATAATATCATTATTTAGAGGTGTATAGTCACATGCTATATGCTAGTTACGCAATGGTAATCTAGAGAACACAAATACATATCCAGCCATGGTATCCTTTAGAGGCGTACAGTCACACAATGGTTATAATACAGTAATCTAAAGAACACAAATTGATATGGTATTCTGAAAAAAAATACCATGAAGCTTTCAGATTATTGTAAGAACCAAATTAATTTACTAATGTCATTTAGGAAAGAAAATTGGTGCCAATACCTTGCTTGGCCTGAATGGACCCCAGGCACGCACCCATATGGTTGACTCTGAACTGCCTTCTCAAGTGCCGTAGCAAGCCTTTCAAATTGTACCAAACTTGGGCAATGAGGGAAACAAATCACAATGCCCATATTGCAAGCATGAAGAAATAAAATCTTTAAAATTTTGCATGCGATGGCAGCCAGCAAGTGGTCTTTTTCGGTTTTATGCCATGCAGATGAATAATTTCAGTTACAGAAGTTACAATTTTTAACAATAATAAAATGTCAAGTTTTTGCTTAACTCTTAACTGTAGAAATGAAGTATGATGTGTTCATACAGCATTATTAAGCTTAAAGTTTTTTTTTACTTTTGGTAGTGTGTAGTCAGCTGTTCTTTTTATTCTTTCATGGGATGGAGGTGTCCCTGGCTAGGCCAGCATTTTTATTTCACATCCCTAAATGCCCCTGGTAAAGCTGCCTTCTTGAACCGCTGCAGCCCATAGGTGTAGGTACACCCACAGAGCTGTTAGGGATGAGTTCCAGAATTTTTACCCAGTGACAATGACGATATAGTTCCAATTCAGGATGCTGTGTGACCTGGATGGAAACTTGTAGGAGGTGGTCTTCCAATGCAACTGCTCTCTTTCCCCTTCTTGGTGGTAGAAGTTGTGGGTTTGGAAGGTGTTGTCGAAGGATCCTTGGTGAGTGCATCTTGTAGAGGGTACACACTGTGGACTCTGTGCCTCCTTGGTGAGGGACTGGCTGTTGAAAGTGGTGGATGGGGTGCCAATCAAGCATACTGCATTGTCCTTGATATTGTTGGAACTGCACTCATCCAGGCAAGTGGAGAGTGTTACATCAAATTCCTGATTTGTGACTTGTAGGTGGTAGACAGCCTCTGCGGGGTCAGGAGGTGAGTTACACTCGACACAATTCTCTCTCCCCCCCCCCCCCCCCCCCCAGCCTTTTATATGCTCTTGTAACAACAATACTTATATGGCTGGTCCAGTTCAGTTTCTGGGCAATGGAAGTCTCCAGGATGTTGATAATGGAGGATTCAGTGATGGTGATGCCAATGAATGTCAAGAGGAGATGGTTGGATCCTGTCTCTTGTCGGAGATGGTCATTGGCTGGCACTTGTATGTCGCAAATGTAACTTGCCACTTATCAGCTCATGTCTGAATGTTGTCCAGGTGTTGCTGCATATGGGCACAGACTGCTTCAGTATCTGAGGAGTCTGTGCTGAACATTTTGCAGTCATCAGCGAACATAACCACTTCTGACCTTGTGATGGAGGAAAGGTTATTGATGAAACAGCTGATGGTTGAGCATAGGTCACTACCCTGGGGAACTCCTGCAGTGACATATGAACATACAAAGCAAAAGTAGACCATTTGGCTCCTTGAGCCTGCTCCTCCATTCAGTAAAATCATGGCTGATTGGTTTGTGTTTCGTATTCCACTTTCCCACTTAACCCGGATAACGTTTGATTCCCTTGCCTAACAAGAATATATGAACATACAAAATAGAACATCCTGCGACTGAGATGATTGATCTCCAACAATCTGAACCATCTTTCTTACCAGTGGAGCGCTTTCCCCCAATTACTATTGACTCCAGTTTTGCTTTAAGGTTCCTTAATGCTAAAAGCAAGGAGAGAGCATGAAAAGAGATAGAAGTGAATCCTTCTATAAGCGTATAAGTAAAAAAAGAGTGGTAAAAGAGACAGGCCAATTAGCGATGAAAATGGAGACTTTCACATGGATGCAGGAGAAATACAAGTGGTATTCAACAAATACGTTGCATCTGACTTTACACAGGAAAAAGGTGAAAGAGAAGGTAACTGGTACACTAGAAGAAGTTACAGTTGAGCAGGAGAAGTTGTTTCAAACATTCTCTTTTACTTACAATTGATTAGGTATCAAGATCGAATGAGATGCATCCAAGGGTACTGAGGGAAATGAGAGAGGAAATTACAGAGTCGCCAGTGATAATCTCCCAGTCTTCCTTGAGCACAGGGGTGGTGCCAGAGGACTAGAGAATTGTGAAAGTTACACACTTCTGCTAAAAGGAGTGCAAGATTAAAGCTTGAGTAGATGGTAAGGAAACTTCTGGAAATTATAGTTTGGGACAAAATCGTCACTATCCAGAGTTTGGCAGGAATTTCTTCTCTGTCCCAAATTTTCAGCATCAGCTGATGGAGATGACGGGTGATCTCTTCTGCTCCAAGTTTGAAAATCTCCACTAGGATCCCATCCACTCCTGCGGCTTTTCCATTCTTCATGTGTTTAATGGCTGCTTCTAGTTTGTCTATGTTTGTTGGGAGTCCAAGATAATCTTTAATGGGGAGTTGGGGAATTTCCTCAAACATTTCTCATCTATGGTTGTATCATGGTTCAGAAATTGATTTTGAAGTGTTTTCTCTATTGTGGGCCAATGTTTTCATGGTCTCTCAAGAGGATTCCGTCCTGACCCCGCACCAGTTAGAAGCCTCGTGTATTGGGTCCATATTTTGCCTTGGTGGCACTGAAGAAGACCCGGGTGTCATGCTTGTCAGTGAGGAGTTGCAGCTCCTTAGTTTTCTCAGTTCACCTTTGATTCTTGATCTCCCTAGTTCTTATATGCACCTCCACCTTGGCTAATTAATGAGCTCTCCTCTTTGCCTTGCTGGCTATGTTGTTTTGCCAGGCATGGAGAGCTTTCCTCTTCTTGTCGATGAGGACTTGGATGGTCTTGTAGCCAATGGCTTCTTCACAACTTGAAATGGTGGCTGTCTCCTCCACCTCCATGGGTAAGGACACTTTGGAGATTTTGTAGAAGACATTGTTGGAATTTCACTGGAATGTTAACTTTTGAAGCTGCTCAACGTTGATATTTTTTCTGAGCTATTTCTTCATCTTCCGCTGCTTCTGTTCAGGTTTGATGGACATAGAGGAGAAGATGCGCCAGTGGTCTGGCCAGCAGTCACCTGCACTGGTCACCACTTTGGTGATGAGGGTACCTTTTGGTCTTGAACTTGCCTTTTTGGCCGACCAGTTGTTAGCAATGACAAGGCTGGTGTTCTGCCCATTTAATGAGCAGGAGAACCCCATTGGAGTTGCAATTACCAACTCCTTCGTTTCATGATTTTGGAATCCTTTTCAACCCTGGCACAGAAGCCCCCAAGGAGGAATTTCTTATCTTCCTGAGGAATGTTGGAGAGTATGGTGTCCAGGGTGGGGAAGAAACCTATGAACTCATCATTGGCATCAAGGGTTGGGGCATTGTCACTCACGACTGCTGCCTGCTGGTTCTTGGCAAGTTGTAGATGGAGTCATAGAGGTCTACAACACAGAAAAGGCCCTTTGATTCATCGCGTCTGCGCGGGCCGAAAACAACACCCTAAGCATTCAGATCCCATTTTCCAGCACTTGACAGTTGAAACGGTCCAGCCCAGGCAGATTGCAGATCGCAAGAGCACATCCAAATACTTCTTAAATGTTATAAGCGTCTCTGCCTCCACTAACCTTTCAGGCAGTGAGTTCCAGACTCCCACCACCTTCTGGGTGAAAAGGTTTTTCCTCACATCCCCTCTAAATCCCTCTGAACCTCCTGCCCCTTACTCTAAATCTATGCCCTCTGGTTATTGATCCCTACGCCAAGGGGAAAGGTTTCTTCCTGTCGACTCTATCTATGCCCCTCAATTTTATGCATCTCAATCAAGTCTCCTCAGTCTCCTCTACTCCAAAGAAAACAATGCCAGCCTATTCAATCTCTCTTCATAGCTAAAATTCTCCAGTCCAAGCAACATCCTGGTAAATCTCCTCAGCACCCTTTCCTGTACTATTACATTCCTTCTATAATATGGATTCCAGAACTGCACATAATACTCTTGTGGAGGTTCATGATGTGCTCATTGATGCCGACAGGGAGCTTCGAGAGTTGGTTGACGAGTAGTTTGTTCTTGACAGCAAAACCAATTCCATGCATCCTGGCCGGATCATTGGGTTTTCCTCTCCAGAAGAAGGTGTAGCCACCACCATCTTCCCTCAGCTGCCCTTAACCTGCTCTTTGGGTCTCTTGCAGGGCAGCGATGTCAGTGTTGAAGTGCCTGAGTTCATGGGCAACAAAGGCAGTTCTCCATTCCGGTTGATTGTTTTGCTCATTATCCATGAAGGTTTGTACATTTTAGGTTCTGAAATTCAGTTTAACTTTGATTTTCTGAGCACAGATAAGATGATTTTGCTGTTTTCTAGCCAGGTTGGGATGGGACAGACTATTTTTACGGCATCTTTTCTAGCCCTTTCCCCATATAGGGTGAGCAGAGTGGATCCTGAAAAGGGCTGCTCTGTCGTGAATAAAGCTGCTGAAAAGCTCTCTTGTTCCTGTTACAGGAGTGAGATGCCTATGTGCAGGTCCGAAGCTATGGAATTCTGGATCTCACGGTCCTGCCCTCGTCACGTCTCACCGATCAGCACAGGGCTTGTCTCTGTGAGGGTTGTACTGGTTTCCTCTAGGTAGACGTCTGGTGCAGGACATCTTTTAATGTGGGAACACGATTGCACATCAGCAATTACATGATCTTGACAAAGGGTAGGTCCATTTCCAGTAGCAAGGGAACCTCGATGACTGGGGATCTCCCTACTGCTTCAGCTTTAACTCATCATCACAGCCATTGATACTAGACAGGTATCTTCCACCTGAACTGCTGTTGAGGACATGTTTTGGTTTGCATTATCTTTGGTTGCTCCCCTCTGACCTTACCATCACGGGTGACCCTGCCAGGAGCTCAAGTCTTCCGATGCCATTGCTCTCGGGATCAATGGAATATTCATGCTTCTCCACCCCTGCAAGGTGGCAATCCAAGGAAAGGTAAAGGAAGGATGCGATTGCACTAGAAAAGATGTGGCGGAAATTCACCAGGATGTTGCCTGGACTGGAGCGCTTCAACTGTGAAGAGACTGTTGGATAGGCTGAAGTTGTTTTCCTTAGCGTAAGGGGGGTGCGCGCGGCCTGATTGAGAGGTATAAATTTATGAGGGATATCGATACAGTAAATAGGAAGAAACATATTCCCTTGATAGCGGGGTCAATAGTCAAGGGGTATAGATCTAAGATAAGGAGCATGTGATTTAGAGGGTATTTGTGGTAAAAAAACCTTTTCATCCAGAGGATGTTGGGAATCCAGAACTCACTACTTGGAAGGGTGGTAAAGGGAGGAATCATCACAATATTTAAGAAGCATTCAGATGAGCACTTGAAAAGCCATAGCGTACAAGGTTACGGACAAAGTGCTGGAAAATAGGATTAGAATCGATAGGTGATTGATGGCCGGCACAGACATGAGAGGCTGATGGGCTTCTTTCTGTACTGTAAAACTCTATGATTCTATAACTGACATGTGAGCGAATAGCTCATGAAATAAAATGGAAAGAAGGTACTTTAATAGGAAATTGGCTGAGTGACAGGAAACCGAGAATAGTTGTTTACCTGATTGGAGGAAGATTTGTCGTGGAGTTTTTCAGGGGTTAGAGTTGGGACTCTACTCTTCTTCATATATATTAACGGAGGCGGGTTTAGTGAAGTTGGCTGGATAGCTGGTTTGTGATGCAGAATGAGGCCAACAGCACGGGCTCAATTCCCGTACCGACTGAAGTTATTTATGAAGGCCCACCTTCTCCACCTTGCCCCTCACCTGTGCTGTGGTGATTCGCAGGTTAAATCACCACCAGTCAGCTCTTCCCCTCAAAGGGGCAAGCATCTGGGACTATGATGACTTTACTTTTTTTTACTATATATTAATAAACTAGAGTGTGGTGTTCAGTGCATGATTTCAAAATTTGCAGATGATACAAAAATTGGAAATGCTCTAAACTGTGATGAGGATAGCTTTGAACATCAGAAGGACGTAGACATGTTGGTGGATTAGGCAGACAACTGACAGATGAAGTTCAATGCAAAGAAGTGTGAGGTGATTCATTTTGGCAGGACGAATATGGAGAGACAGTATAAAATAAAGGGAGAAATTCCAAAGGAGGTGTACGAACATAGGTGTATATGTACATAAGTTATTGAAGATGGCAGGGCATATTGAGGAAGCAGATCATAAGGCATATTTTTTCTTAGGCTTTATTAATAGTGGTGGAGTACACAGTAAGGGGTTATTATTATTATTATTATTATTATGTTGAACTTGTATAAGAGTTGGACCTCACGAGAATACTGTGTCCAGTTCTGCCATAATACGTGAGGAAGAACGTGAAGACATTGGAAGAGTACAAAGTAGATTCACAAGAATGATTCCAGGTATAAAAAAACAAGAGGATAGATTGGAGAGCTGGAGACTGTTTTCCTTGGAGCAAAGAGGGCTGAGAGGAGACGAGACAGAAATACTCAAGATCCTGAAGGATAAGGACAGGGTAAATAGTGAGAAACTGTTCCTGCTCAAGAGAGCATCAAGAATTATAGGGCACAGATTCAAAATAATTGACAAAAGGAATAAAAGTAATGCGAGGAAAAAAATGTCACCCCAAGGGTGGTTGAAGCCTGAAACAAACTTCCTGAGAGGGTGGTGGAGGCTGGTTAATTGAGGTATTCAAAAGGGAATTACATTGATATCCGATGAGCAAGAATGTGCAAGGTTACGGGGACAAAGCAGGGGATGAGACTAGGTAGAATGCTCTTTCAGTGTCAGTGCATACTCGATGGGCTGATTGGCCTTCTTCTATGATTGATATGAAAGCAGTGACTCTCACCTCATCTCTTCAGTTCATCACCTTTGGTCATATTTGGACTAAGGCTATAATGAAGTTAGGTTTTGAGTGGGCATGATAGAACCCAAACTGAGCATCAGCAAGCAGGTTATTGCTGACTAAGTGCTGCTTGATAACACTGTCGACCACCAATTCCACTAGTTTGCTGATGATCGAGAGTAGATTGATTTAAGCAGTAATTGGTTGAGTTGAATTTGCCCTGCTTTTTGTGGACAGGACAAACCTGATCAGTTTTCCACATTGCTGGATAGATGCCAGTGTTGTATCTGTCCTGGAACAGCTTGGCTAAGGGTGTAGCTAGTTATGGAGGATAAGTCTTCAGTACTATTGCTGGAATGTTGACTGGGCCCATAGCCGTTGCAGTATCCAGTGCCTTCAGCTGTTGCTTGATATCACGTGGAGTGAATCAAATTAACTGGAGACTGGCACCTGTGATGCTGGAGACCTCGGGAGGAGGCCGAGATGAATTATCCACTTGGTACTTCTTGCTGAAGACAATTGCAAACGATTCTGTCTTGTCGTTTGCACCAATGTGCTTGGCTCCCTTATCATTTAAGGATGTGGATATGTCCCCCAGTTGGTTGTTTAATTGTCCACCACCATTCACAACTTAATGTGAAAGGGGAAAGAAGTAATGATAGCAATAGTCGTGACAGCAAGAGCAAGAAAATAAATATTACAATTGCAAGGGAAGTGGTACTTCGCAAACTACTGGAACAACAGACAGACAAAAGTCCTGATGGATTTCATCTTAAAAGAAGTGGCTTATGAGTTAGTTTGTGTTGGTTTTAATTTTCCAAAATTGACTTTATATGGAAAAGGTGCAGTTAGATTGTAAAATAGCTAATGTTACTGCTTTATTCAAAAAAGAAGGCAGACAGAAAGCAGGAAACAATAGGCCAGACCGCTTAACAGCTGTCATAGGGAAAATTCAAGAAGTTTTTTAAATTTGTTTATGGGATGTGGGCATTGCTGGCTGGGCCAACAGTTGTTGGGCATCCCTGAGGGCATTCAACCACATTGATGTAGATCTGGAGTCACATGTCGGCCAAACCACATAAGGACGACCAATTTCCTTACCTCAAGGACATCAATGAACCAGATGATTTTTCAGGACAATTGACAATGGTTCCATGGTCTTTTAATTCCAGAATTTTATTGAATTCACATTTCACCTTCTACCATGGTTGGTTTTGAACCGGGTCCTGAGAGCATTACCCTGGGACTCTCGATAACTAGTATTAAAGATGTTAGTGGATTTTTCAGCATTTCTCCCAGCCAAGTGTTTTGCAGCATCAGGGATGGCCTGTCATTGGCTGTCGGTGTGATCTTACGGTCTCACCGCTGTCACACAGTTTCCCAGTGTTCACACCTCTACCTCCGGGAACCTGCAGTGCAGGGACGCCTTCAGCTGGAATGGAAGAACCTCTCTGGCAGGAACAGCTGGAAAATCCTGCCCACAATAACGGTGGATTTAGATAAATTCAAGGTAATAAGGCAGAGTCGGCATAGTTTTGTGAAGGGAATCCTGTTTAACCAACTTCTTATTTTACTTTGAGGAAGTAACAGGTGCTGTGGTTGAAGGGATACTGGTAGATGTACTGTACTTTGATTTTCAGAAGACATTTGATAAGGTACTTCATTGTGGAAAATAAAAGCTCATGTGCAGGGTGTAACATATTGGCATGGATAGGAAATTGGCGAGCTAACAAGAAACCAAGAGACGGCATAAATGGGTAATTTTCTGGCTGGCAAGATTATGAATCAGATGCCACAGAGATAATTGTTGGGGCTCAATTCTTCGAGAATCAGAGAAGTTTACAATATGAAAACAGGCCATTTCGCCCAACTTGTCCATGCCGCCCAGTTTTTATCACTAAACTAGTCCCAATTGCCTGCATTTGGCCCAGATCCCTCTATACCCATCTTTCCCATATAACTGTCTAAATGCTTTTTAAAAGACAAAATTGTACCCACCTCTACTACTGTATTATGGGTCAGGGTTCAGAGAAACCCAAAATATATCATGAATTTCACCTGATCCACAACTTTAAATAGATTTTGGTTACGGGGAGCACAAAGACCCACTTTACAGGTGTGATACAACGTAGTACTAAAAGTATTTTTAAACAAAAACCAGTTTATTCTATGAATCCAGTGAACAGTTTATAAACACACAGTAAACAGTTTATCAACTACCAACCCTGATAACCCCCACAAAAAGGTACAGTATTATATAGGTAACCCTTAGTAACTTCCATAACAATATCCATTAGTTAAAACCTTTTTAAACAAAGACAGCAGGTTTAAATTCTCTCCAGAAACAGGTATTACTTTGAAATCATCAATGAGATGAAGACATTCTTTAGATTGCAGAGAGAGAGATCATAGCAACTTATTGCTGTGAATGCAGATCTCCAATTCTGAAAACTAAACTAAACACACTGATGCTGCCAACTCAAAACAAATGTAAAAGCAGAGCCAGAGCTCAGCTCCACCCACACAATTATATCACTGCAGCCTTTTGAAGAAACACACTTTTCTTAAAGGGATTCTCACATGACAACTGCCTCTGGCAGCTCGTTCCAGATGCTCACCACCTTCTGTGTGAAAAAATTGCCCCCTGGACCCTTTTGTATCTCCCCCCTCTCAACATAAATCTATGTCCTCTAGTTTTAGATGCCCCTACCTTTGGGAAATGATGTTGACTATCTACCTTATCTATGCCTCTCATTATTTTATAGACCTCTATAAGATAACCCCTAAGCCTCCTACGCTCCAGAGAAAAAAGTCCCAGTCTATCCAGCCTCTCCTTATAACTCAAACCATTAAGTCTTGGTAGCATCCTCGTAAATCTTTTCTGCACTCTTTCTAGTTTAATAATATCCATTCTATAATAGGGTGACCAGAACTGTACACAGTATTCCAAGTGTGGCCTTACTAATACCTTGTACAATTTCAGTAAGACATCCCAACTCTTGTATTCAATATTCTGACCAATTAAACCAAACATGTTGAATGCCTTCTTCACCACCCTGTCCACCCGTGACTCCACTTTCAAGGAACTATGAACCTGCACCCCTAGATCTCTTTGTTCTTTAACTCTCCCCAGCTCTCTACCATTAACTGAGTATAGAAATAGAAATAGAGAAATACAGCACAGAACAGGCCCTTCGGCTCACGATGTTGTGCCGAACTTTTCTCCTAGGTTAATCATAGAATTTTGGACACGAAGGGCAATTTATCATGGCCAATCCACCCAACCTGCACATCTTTGGACTGTGGGAGGAAACCGGGGCACCCGGAGGAAACCCACGCACACATGGGGAGGATGTGCAGACTCCACACAGACAGTGACCCAAATCGAAATCGAACTTGGGACCCTGGAGCTGTGAAGCAATTGTGCTATCCACAATGCTACCATGCTGCCCTTGAGAAGAAACTAATCTACACTCCATTATTCTACCCTAATCCATGTACCTATCCAATAGCCGCTTGAAGGTCCCTAACGTTTCCAACTCAACTACTTCCACAGGCAGTGCATTCCATGCCCCCACTACTCTCTGGGTAAAGAACCTACCTCTGACATCCCCCCTATATCTTCCACCATTTACCTTAAATTTATGTCCCCTTGTAATGGTTTGTTCCACCTGGGGAAAAAGTCTCTGACTGTCTACTCTATCTATTCCCCTGATCATCTTATAAACCTCTATCAAGTCGCCCCTCATCCTTCTCCGTTCTAATGAGAAAAGGCCTAGCACCCTCAACCTTTCCTCGTAAGACCTACTCTCCATTCCAGGCAACATCTTGGTAAATCTCCTTTGCACCTTTTCCAAAGCTTCCACATCCTTCCTAAAATGAGGTGACCAGAACTGTACACAGTACTCAAAATGTGGCCTGACCAAGGTTTTCTACAGCTGCATCATCACCTCACGTCTCTTAAATTCAATCCCTCTGCTAATGAACGCTAGCACACCATAGGCCAGGGGTGGGCAGTGGGCAAACTACGGCCCACGGGCCGCATGTGGCCCGCCAAAGGTCTTTATGCGGCCCACCAAGGTCAAGTCATAAAAAAAAATAAAAAATTTTTTTTTAATATAAAGTTAATGGGGGGGGGGGGGGGGGGGCTGTTGGGTTACTGGTATAGGGTGGATATGTTGACTTGAGTAGGGTGATCATTGCTTGGCACAACATCGAGGGCCGAAGGGCCTGTTCTGTGCTGTACTGTTCTCTGTTCTATATGAGGCGCCCAGAATCATAACCGGGTGAAGCGCCATTTTTGAAAAGTAGAGAAAAAGAGGTCTAAAGGCAGGATCCCGCCAGGGGAAGCGCTGAGGTATATGCCGCATGCTAATTGGTTACAACCGGGACTATTAATTAATATACTATGCGGCCCTTTAAAATTGTGAATTTCTGAATGTGGCACTTGCATGGAAAAGTTTGCCCACCCCTGCCATAGGCCTTCGTCACAGCTCTATCCACTTGAGTGGCAACTTTCAAAGATCTATGTGCATAGACCCCAAGATCTCTCTGCTCCTCTACATTGCCAAGAACCCTACCGTTAACCCTGTATTCCGCATTCATATTTGTCCTTCCAAAATGGACAACCTCACACTTGTCAGGGTTAAACTCCATCTGCCACTTCTCAGCCCAGCACTGCATCCCATCTATGTCTCTTTGAAGCCGACAACAGCCCTCCTCACTATCCACAACTCCACCAATCTTCGTATCATCTGCAAATTTACTGACCCACCCTTCAACTCCCTCATCCAAGTCGTTAATGAAAATCACAAACAGCAGGGGACCCAGAACTGATCCCTGCGGTACGCCCTGGTAACTGGACTCCAGGCTGAATATTTGCCATCCACCACCACTCTGTCTTCTATCGGTTAGCCAGTTCGTTATCTAACTGGCCAAATTTCCCACTATCCCATGCCTCCTTACTTTCTGCATAAACCTACCATGGGGAACCTTATCAAATGCCTTACTAAAATCCATGTACACTAGATCCACTGCTTTACCTTCATCCACATGCTTGGTCACCTCCTCAAAGAAGTCAATAAGACTTGTAAGGCAAGACCTACCCCTCACAAATCTGTGCTGACTATCCCTAATCAAGCAGTGTCTTTCCAGATGCTCAGAAATCCTATCCCTCGGTACCCTTTCCATTACTTTGCCTACCACCGAAGTAAGACTAACTGGCCTGTAGTTCCCAGGGTTACCCCTATTCCCTTTTTTGAACAGGGGCACGACATTCACCATTCTCCAATCCCCTGGTACCACCCCTGTTGACAGCGAGGCCAAAAAGATCATTGCCAACGGCTCTGCAATTTCATTTCTTGCTTCCCATAGAATCCTTGGATATATCCCGTCAGGCCCGGGGGACTTGTCTATCCTCAAGTTTTTCAAAATGCCCAACACATCTTCCTTCCTAACAAGTATCTCCTTGAGCTTACCAGTCTGTTTCACACTGTCTTCTCCAACAATATGGCCCCTCTCGTTTGTAAATACTGAAGAAAAATACTTGTTCAAGACCTCTCCGATCTCTTCAGACTCAATACACAATCTCCCGCTACTGTCCTTGATCAGACCTACCCTCACTCTAGTCATTCTCATATTTCTCACATATGTGTAAAAGACCTTGGGGTTTTCATTGATCCTACCCGCCAAAGATTTTTCATGCCCTCTCTCAGCTCTCCTAATCCATTTCTTCAGTTCCCTCCTGGCTGTCTTGTATCCCTCCAGCGCCCTGTCTGAACCTTGTTTCCTCAGCCTTACATAAGTCTCCTTCTTCCTCTTAACAAGACATTCAACCTCTTTGGTCAACCATGGTTCCCTCACTCGACCATCTCTTCCCTGCCTGACAGGGACATACATATCAAAAACACGCAGTACCTGTTCCTTGAACAAGTTCCACATTTCACTTGTGTCCTTCCCTGACAGCCTATGTTCCCAACTTATGCACTTCAATTCTTGTCTGAGAGCAACCATTCCCCCAGTTGTAAACCTTGCCCTGTTGCACGCAGCTATCCCTTCCATTACTAAAGTGAAAGTCACAGAATTGTGGTCACTACCTCCAAAATGCTCCCCCAGTAACAAATATATCACCTGCCCTGGTTCATTACCAAGTACCAAATCCAATATGGCCTCCCCTCTGGTCGGACAATCTACATACTGTGTTAGAAAAGCTTCCTGGACACACTGCACAAACACTACCCCAACCAAACTATTTGATCTAAAGAGTTTCCACTCAATGTTTGGGAAGTTGAAGTCACCCATGACTACTACCCTGTGACTTCTGCACCTTTCCAAAATCTGTTTCCCAATCTGTTCCTCCACATCCCTGCTGCTATTGGGGGGCCTATAGAAAACTCCATCAAGGTGACTGCTCCTTTCCTATATCTGACTTCAACCCATATTACCTCAGTAGGGAGATCCCCCTCGAACTGCCTTTCTGCAGCTGTTATACTATCTCTAATTAACAATGCCCCCCCCCCCCCCCCCACCTCTTTTACCATCCTCTGTTTACCATCCTAATCTTGTTGAAACATCTATAACCAGGGGCCTCCAACAACCATTTCTGCCCCTCTTCTATCCAAGTTTCCGTGATGGCCATCACATCGTAGTCCCAAGTACCGATCCATGCCTTAAGTTCACCCACCTTATTCCTGATGCTTCTTGCATTGAAGTATACACACTTCAACCCATCTCCTTGCCTGCAAGCACTCTCCTTTGTCAGTGTTACCTTCCCCACTGTATCACTACGTGCTTTGGCGTCCTGAATATCGGCTTCCTTAGTTGCTGGACTACAAATCCGGTTCCCATTCCTCTGCCAAATTAGTTTAAACCCTCCCGAAGACTACTAGAAAACCTCCCCCCCCCCCAGGATATTGGTGCCCCTCTGGTTCAGATGCAATCCGTCCTGCTTGTACAGGTCCCACCTTCCCCAGAATGCGCTCCAATTATCCAAATACCTGAAGCCCTCCCTCCTACACCATTCCTGCAGCCACGTGTTCAACTGCACTCTCTCCCTATTCCTAGCCTCGCTAACACGTGGGGCCGGCAACAAACCAGAGATGACAACTCTGTCTGTCCTGGCCTTTAACTCCCTAAACTTGGTTATTACCTCCACACCCCTTGTCCTACCTACGTCGTTGGTACCAATGTGCACCACGACTTCTGGCTGCTCACCCTCCCCCTTCAGGATCCTGAAGACACGATCCGAGACATCCCTGGCTCTGGCACCCGGGAGGCAACATACCTTCCGGGAGTCTCGCTCGCGCCCACAGAATACCCTATCTATTCCTCTAACCATTGAATCTCCTATTACTATTGCTTTTCTACACTCCCCCCTTCCCTTCTGAGCCCCAGAGCCAGACTCAGTGCCAGAGACCTGGCCACTAGGGCCTTCCCCCGTGGTCATCCCCCCCAACAGCATCCAAAACGGTATACTTGTTTTGAAGGGGAATGGCCAAGAGGGATCCCTGCACTGTCTGCCTGTTAGTTTTCTTTTCCCTGACTGTAACCCAGCTACTCTTGTCCAGTACCTTGGGTGTGGCTACCTCCCTGTAACTCTTCTCGATAACCCCCTCTGCCTCCCGGATGACCCAAAGTTCATCCAGCCCCAGCTCCAGTCCCCTAACACTGTTGCTCGTTTTACTGGAGTGTATTAACACGCCTCCGTTTAAAGGCTGTGTGCTTAACACTACTATGGCTCTGTGTATGTAATTATGCTCAGGAGTCGCCAGGTGCCGTATTTAGACACCTCACAAGTATATCAAGGTCAGGTTCAAAGTAATAAATCTGTACACCGATTAGTAAGTCCAAACGATTGATATTTATTATGACAAATATAATAAATAAACATGCATACGCTAAAGAGACTAACTTACTTCTAATACTAAACAACTAAAATACTTATCTAGACAGGAACAGGCAAGGTCAGGGGACAAGGCCTTCGTCCCGTTCTTGGTCTGCAACTCTCAGGTACTTAAAGTTGTCAGGATCTAGCAAGGTCTGGATCACGTAGCGATCGTTGTATTGGCACTTACAGTTCGATGGCTGATGGCTCAACGGCTGGTGATGGAACTGGAGTCAGGATGCGATGTATCAGCAAAGCGGAGCCGGAGCAAAAGTAGCAGTCAGAGCCGGAGCCAAAGCAGACCGAACCATGTGCGGGGTCTACTTTTATAGTTCCTAGAAGTCCTTGCCCCTTCAGGGCGGGCCTTTTACCTGCCATGTATTGATTGGGCCTTTCCCAATCGATATCTTCTAAACCCCCCAATCTGAGGGTCGTCCCTCGATGGGTGGGCTGTCCCTATGGTTCTTTGTGTTGGATACTGTGGTGCCGTTCTGTCTGGGCGTCTACTCAAAAGTATCCATTCATACTTAAATGTTTCTATTTTGCGGGGTCTGGATCTGGATCACCTCATTACTATGTAGATCTTGTTGCCATTTACACCTTTGGCTGAAACTCTGCACCTGGCCAAAAACTGGTTTCTGTATGTGCAGAATGCTAATTAGTCTTCTGCAAACTGCTTGTCTTCACTAAGACTGTTTTTCCCTGCAGCCTTAGCAGTTCTCTATTTTGTAGCCCAGTGTCCATCTTAGGTGGCTACATTCCCTCCTTGTGATCCTCACAAGAAATTGTGAAGGATCACCTATGCACGTTTCTTCGAGTGCCTTTGGGTGCCCTCTTTGTGTTCCCTGACCGTAGCAAGTTCCTGGGCGTCTACACTGTCTTTAACTATGGCAAAAAATTTTATCTGGCATTTCTACTTGGCGCTATGTCAAAGGGGACATGCATTACCAATAACCGGGAACCTCTACCTATCACAAGTACTATCCTTATCTTACTTTAAACATTTTATTACAGTCTAAAAACCTTATCCATTCACACCACATTACATATCACTTTCTGACTCGGCAGTCGAGTTCAGAACAATATAATACATTGGTATCCTTTATTAACATGGTGCTTTATTCATTTCCTAGGCATCAAGGGGTTGGGGGGATTGATGAAAACCGAAAATAGGGGATTGAACTCCGTAGATGGTTGAGGGGCAGGAACGGGAGGCTCTCCTTTTCCATTTCCTCAACCTGAGGGTCTGTACAATTACGCAGAGGATTGCAATCACCAGCAGTGATTCAATCACGTACGACACTGAATACCATGTCATAAATTTTGTGTCCCAGGTCTGAACTTCGCTGATCAGAGCTGAGCACGGGGAAGTTGGTGTGAGGGAAACATTGACGGCGGGGGTTGTGGGGGAAAAGTGACTTTGTTCCACATATACAAATACAACATTTAACAGTAATAGGTAGGCTTCCATCATTGTCTTCTCTTCGTTCTCTTTGTCCTCTGTATGGCCGATCCTTGCCGTGAACCCTCTTTCGACTCTTCGAAAGCTATGGGATCAAGCACAGTATCTGTCAATACACAGTTTAATATCCGTACTTGCTAGTGTATCTGTCCCATTTTTTTTTTCAAATGCGAATTTTAGGAGCAGAATACACATAACAACGTTCCTCCTGCGAGCCGTCTCGCAGGCTTTTTGCTAATTTACCATCCGAATGTTCCTGGATGTAAATAGCATGTGGGATGGCGGCCTAAGGGCTACCTAACGAAAAATGAAACAAATTTTGAAACGAAAAAGATCGAATGGGTTGCGTATGGGCCGCTACGGGTAAGATTTGGATGGGATCCCCGGGTAAGGCGTGCTGTGCCGTACCCGAGCTTGGCTGACCAAAGTGGGTTCTCAGACAGGGCGGGTCCTCAATGCCGTTTCTCCACTGCCTGAGTAACCTGGAATGAACGGGCAAGAATGTGTAAACCGTGGGTTTGCAGCCTCTATTCACCGAATAGAGGGGCACCTAAAAACAAGGGAGGAGCCAAGATGCTCCTTGTGAAAAGTTGAGCTGTGCTCCAGACATTTTTGCCGATAATGTGAGCTGGTCACAATCTTTTCAGCTGAAAAGATCTGCAATCAAACCTTTAACATATCAACAATCAAACAAACATAAACTAACAAACAAAACATACGTGCAGGTTCCATCAGAAAGGATATCGCTTCCCTCAAGCGATTCCTATTTTACATCATCTGGACACCTCACTTTTCCTCTGCCTCTGTGAACAGGGTCACAAAGGGGTTGCCGTATCGGGAGTCAGACACCGTGTCGTCCTGCTCTCCCGGATCCCACACCCTTGTGTGGATCAGGCATGCAATTTTGGAATTATGTGACCGGGGGTCACTTTCATCGTTACGGACAAGTCTGTATGAATTGTCCCTGTGCCAAAGTGTGGGGTCCAAACTTAAATGGGCATTGTCGGGGTAGTCGGGGTCGGGTGGTGGGTCTGGGTTTTTAACGTAGGTGACTTCCATGGGGTCACTGGAGTCGGGGTCGTAGTCGCTACAGTGTGGGCTGTAGGGTTGTGTGCTGTGTCTGTCCTCAAAGTCAGTGTCAGTATCGCTGTCTCTGCTGTGGCAGCTTGTGGGCGTTTCGGGGCGTGGTCTGTTGTGGTCATTGGGCGGAGTCGTGGGCGAGTCCGATGATGAACTGGTCTGTGAGGGGGATGGTGGAAACGTGTCTCTAGTGGGCGGGGCGAGGTGTTCTGCTGCGTCTAGCAGGACATGGTGTGCGTGGTTAGACTGTGTTCCATATGCCTTCAGTTGGTTAATATGGAACCACGCAGTCTTTCCATTGGGGTGTTTTATCCTGTAAACTGAGGGGCTAATTTTGTCCGAAATTGAATATGGGCCTGAAAATTTTGGTGACAAAAAACTGCTGGGGTTATACACAGATAGCATTACCTGTTGCCCAACTTGGAATTCTGTGGGGTGTACGTTCTTATTAAAGCAGGCTGTGCTTTGTCTGCGTTGTTTTCCTAGTTGAACTGCGGCTGCGATCTGTGCAGACCTCACAGTCTCAACTAGGTCTTTAACAGCTTTCTCATGAGTGAGGGCCGTCACTTCGGGGCTAGTCATGTCCAGTCCTAAAAGGAATTCTGTACCTTTCATAGGTCGTCCGGTCATGAGTGTGTGTGGGGTGAATCCTGTTGATGTTGAAACCGTGTTTCGGATAAACATTAGTGCAAATGGGAGTACTGAATCCCATGTAGAATTGTTCTCTTGAACCATTTTTCTAAGGGTCGATTTTAGGGTCCGATTCATGCGCTCTACAATCCCGCTGGACTGTGGGTGATACGCAATGTGAAAATTTTATTTAATGCCGAATATGGTCAGGACGTTTTTCATGACACGTCCTGTGAAGTGAGATCCCTGGTCCGAATCTATACTTCTAGGTAAACCCCATCTCGTGAAGATGTGGTGGGTCAGGATCTTTGCAGCTGTCTTAGCTGTATTCGTTCTTGAGGGGAATGCCTCCACCCATTTGGTAAAGGTATCAATTACAACCAGCACGTATTTATAGCCATTCCTATAAGGGGGCAATGGTCCTATAAAGTCGATCTGGAGGTTTGTCCAGGGCCATTAACTGGTCGAGTATGCCGAAGCTGTGCCTTCTTGGAATACCTCTCCGGGTTATTCTGAGCGCAAATAAGGCAATTCTCAATGTAATGGGTTACATCGGTCCTTAGGTTAGGCCACCAACAGAGTTGCCTGAGGTGCCTCGTGGTCGGGTCGATCCCTTGATGTCCGTGTCCGTCATGGAACAAGGCAATCATTTGGTTTCTGTCCTGCTGCGGGACTACATAAAGCTGGTCCTTGATGATCACACCCTCATGTGTGGTCAGAGCGTGTCGGAACTTATCATACTGGGGCACAAAATTCCTTTTAAAAATCTCCCTGAGATCTTCATCTTGCTTCTGTGCCTCTGCTAAATCCTTAATGTCTGTCAGTGAGACTTGAACTGCACTCACAGGGACGCTAGCTGGTGCGCTAGCTGGGGGTGTCCAAAAGTGTCCTCGCCTGGAACCTGCTTTAGCCAGTGCGTCGGCTTTTACATTTCCAGGGGGGGATGACCTATGGTGGCTTCTAACCTTTATAATGCCAAAGGTCCTATCCTTCGCTTTGTCTAGGATGTGGCGGAGTAAAGGGGCTGATGGAAGGGGTTTCCCGTCTGCGGAGACAAAACCTCGTGTCCGCCACAGGGGTAGAAAATCTGTTAAGCTGTTGCAGACGTATAGACTGTCCGAGTATATGTCTGCCGGGCTGGGGAAAGAATCGGGGTGGTCCACCATGTAAGCTATGGCTGCGAGCTCTGCTGCCTGCGCGCCTAAGTGACCTGGCAATTTTAGTGCTATTTCTTCGAATGCGCGACCCTGCGCGTCCTCGACATAGATGCCGCATCCAGTGATACGCTCACCATCTAAAACCGTGGATGAACCGTCCACATATATCTTCAGTGGGCCACACATGTCTGTGTGTTGGGGGCTTTGTCCTGGGTTCCCTATCTTCCTGGGGGGTGTCTTCGCTATGAAGGGTCCTGTGTTGTGTAGGGGTGCTACAATTTCAAATTCATGGGGTTGTCCTGGATATTGGAGGTTGTCGGCTAAAAATGTGTGTGTCCGGGTCCGTTTTACCGTAATGTCGCGTCCTTGTAAAAGTAGTGTCCACCTAGCTGCCCTAATCTGGCTAACTGAACCGTCCTTCAGTCGACCGTCTAGGAGTAACTGTGTGGGGGTGTGCTCGGTCAAAATGGTGATGGGGTTGAGTCCGGTAATGTAGGAAAAGTATTGAACTGCCCAGAAAACTGCTAGGTGGTGCCTCTCGCAGGCTGAGAATCCTTGTTCTACTGGGTCTAAAAGTCGGGAGGCATAAGCCACTGGTCTTAGCTGCTTGTGCCGTTCCTGAAGTAACACGGCCGAGAGGGTAAGATCTATGCTCGCTACCTCTATTGCATAGGGGGAAAGTTGGTCTGGGACTTGTAGCGCGGGTGCTGCGCTAAGGGCTCTCTTTAAATCTTCCACAGCCTCTGTATGCTGCGGAAGCCATTCCCAAGGTGCTCCTTTCTTAAGGAGGTCTGAGAGTGGGGCTGCCTTTGTCGCGAATCCATCGATATGGTTCCGACAGTACCCAACCAGTCCTAAAAACGACCGGAGGGCTGAAACATTCTGGGGAAGGGGCAATTTGACAATCGAATCGATCCTTTTGAATTCGATCTCGCGTTTGCCGTGCGTGATGACTGTACCCAAATACATCACTTTATTTTCCAATATCTGGGCCTTTCTTGGGTTAACTTTACATCCAATTGAGGTTAAAAGTTCCAGGAGCTCGGCCAGAAGCGTAATGTGCTCTGCCTTCGTGTCTGTCTGCAGTAATAGGTCGTCCACATACTGTACCAGACATTCGGGTCGGGAAAAGTTTTCTAAACCATTCGCCAGCTGTCGGTGGAAAATGGAAGGGGAATTGTGGAATCCTTGTGGGAGGCATGTCCACGTATACTGCTGTGCTTTGAATGTGAAGGCAAATTTGTACTGGCACGCCTTTGCCAATGGGATTGACCAGAAGCCATTGCTAATGTCCAATACCGTGAAATATTTGGAGTGGAGTCCCTGTTTGAGCATGGTCTCGGGACTTGTTGCTACCGTGGGGGCTACTGCTGGGGTTACTTTATTGAGCTCCCGATAATCAATGGTCAGACGCCATGATCCGTCGGGCTTTCTCACTGGCCAAATAGGAGCATTATTGGTCGAGGCTACTGTTCTAAGTACCCCTTGCTCCAATAAGCTACCTATTACTTTCTCTATTTCTCCCTCTGCTACTAGGGGAAATCTGTATTGTTTCTGTGGTCGGGGGTCAGGTCCGGTAACGTGAACTTGTCCAGTCATTCTGCCGCAGTCGTGCCGGTGACTGGCAAATGCTGTCGTGTGTTTGTTTAAAACTGCTCTCACTTGTCTGTCCGTGTTTAGTGTAGTCAGGTCAAAAGAATATTCGCCTACTGTGCTAATCCGATTAGCGTACTCTCCTACTGTGAGAGTAGCGGGTGCTCTGTCTGACCTTGCCATTCACCAGACACACTGGTTTACTGGGTCGAACGACAGGCTATGGGCATTCATAAAATCTATACCCAATATGTGTTCTGCTGAACGGGGAAGATTTACTAAAACAACTGGGTGTCTGGTGGAAATGTTCCCTAGCTGGATTGCTACGGGTGCTGTAATGTGTCCCTGCTGCGAGTGTCCTGTGAAACCGTTAAGTGTGATGGTGGAGGTGGTCGGCCACGTGTCTGCCTGTGCCGTGGTGGTGGAATTAATTGTGGTGCGGGACCCTCCTGTCCCAAAGTAACTCTATGGGCTTCCCTCTAACCTTTGCCGTGACTACCGGTCTTCCGGATTGATCCCAAAGAGTGTCACAGACCCAGTGGGGGAGCCAGAACACCGTCAGTCCGTCCCGTCCACATTGGTCTGTCCTGACTGTATCCCTATACTATGGATCGGCTTTGCTTTATTTCTATTCAGAGTGCCTGTCTGCTGGCCTCTCTGTGATCTTTGGGGTGCATTGCATTCCTTAGCCCAATGTCCTAACTGGCCACAATTGTAGCATTCGAGCGACTTCTGTGGAGGGCTGTTCTTTCCTTCATTTACCCATGCGGGGCTTTGGTGTGCTCTCACTGCCTGAATGTCCGCTGCAGCCTGAGCTTCCTCTGGGGACTTTACTTTGCCTTTGCCCTGAACTGATTGCTCTCAAGCGCGGGACAATCTTTTCAGGACCCATTTCTCATTGTGGGCTTCTTCTGAGGGGTCATAACTGTTGCAAATACTCTGTCCTGCATCTGTGGCATGGGAAATTATGGTGCGCGTCCATTTAACCATGTTTTCACGGTTCAAATGCGCTCTATTTAAATCGCCAAAAACTGCGTTAAAATGGATCCACAGCCTTCCTGCAAATGCTGTGGGATGCTCTGTTTTCTTTTGTCGGCACTTGTTAAGTCCTTCGACTGGGTCACCTCGGTTATACCCTATGGCATCTGAAATGGAGGTGTGCATTTCCTCTAGTGCGCCTCCTCCAACGTTCTGTGGGTCGGGCAGGGCTGCTACAACCGATTGGTCTAAGCTCAGAACCATGAGCTTAACCTGCTCTCTCTCGTCCGGGCTTCTTCTGAGGGGTCATAACTGTTGCAAGCACTCTGTCCTGCATCTGTGGCATGGGAAATTATGGTGCGCGTCCATTTAACCATGTTTTCACGGTTCAAATGCTCTCTATCTAACTCGCCGAAAACTGCGGTGAAATGGATCCACAGCCTTCCTGCAAATGCTGTGGGATGCTCTGTCCTCTTTTGTCGGCACTTATTTAGTCCTTCGACTGGGTCTCCTCTATTGTATCCTATTGCATCTAAAATGGCGGTGTTCATTTCTTCTAGGGTGCCTCCGCCAACGTTCTGTGGGTCGGGGAGGGCTGCTACTACAGACGGATCTAAGCTCAGAACCGTGAGCTTAACCTGCTCTCTCTCGTCCAGGCCGTACATGGTAGCCTGTTGTTTCACTTTCGCGAAAAATTGGTGGGGGTCTGCGGTGGGGAGAAACGGAGTGATTTTCTCACACGCGTCCCTGAGTTGGGTTACAGTTAAGGGGGTGGTGTAGGTGATATCGGGTGCGCCTTCTGTGGTCGCTTTCCTTTGGGTGGTGACTGGATTCATAGGTGCGGTAGCTATTTGATCTGTGGGGGGTTGGGGTGCTTTCCTTTTCTGTTGCGCTGCTGGCGCACATGTTCCTTGAACATAGCGCTGCGCTGTCTCACTTAATTCCTGCTAGTCTGGGGCATTCTCCTCATCTAGCTGTGTTCCAAAAGTACTTTGGAACCCATTCTGCACTGAAAGCAGAGATTGCAGCTCCGCAATCTGCTTCCTACACTTGGCATGATCCACTGTGCTCTGTCTTTGTTCTGTGGTGGCAGCATGGAGTGCTCTTAAAGCTGCCTTAAGGTCAGAGCATTGCCTCTGCAGTGCCTCTACCTGCTTTTCTGATTCTTCTCTTATCAGGACGGAACGTTGCACGTCCTGATAGGCCTTTTCATACTGGGTCTGGGAACTGCTCAGATGGGCTAGACATGACTGATGTGCCGTCTTGGCATCATCCACCTCGCTACCCTTCTCTGCCAGCTTCCCTCTAAGTTCCATATTCTCCTTCTCGATGTCCCTGACATCCACTTTGCTCATCCTATTTTGTTCTTCTAATTCTGCCCGGAGCGTCTGAACGACCTCCTCAGTGCCTCGCAACTGTGCCAAACAGGACACGATTGCCATCGGCTTGCGTGATTTACTAAGGTTTTTCTTATGAATTTGGGAGAGGTTCTCCCACTAAGTATGTCCTATACTTCCGGGACCTGTCTCCTCATTCATACAGAACTCTGTCCAAAGGGGCCATCCCTTTCCTTGCAGATACTTGCGGAGTTCCAGCTCCCACACGGGACACTGACCTACTCGGCTACTGCTGGTCGCTGCGACCACAAACCGTTCTGGGTTCATGAGGCGTTCCATTGCCTGCATGGCCATTTTGTCTTTCTCTTAAATTTGGAACAGGGGGTGTTGAGGTTATGTTTTACAAGACGGGTAAGGCTTACGCTATGTTCCGTTCACAAAACTCCCGACAGTTCGTCGCAACAGAAGCTCTCAGGTTTTCCTTACAACCCTGTTAGTACGCATGCACAAAACACACTTCCGAATTATCTTCATTCGTTTGAACACCTTTTCCTTTTTCTTTACTCAGATTTCTAATTCAAATTTCTGGGTCCTCGACGGAGTGGGGGTGCCACTTGTAACCGCGTCCCGTCAGGATGTCGCCACTAAATGTTGCTCGTTTTACTGGAGTGTATTAACACGCCTCCGTTTAAAGGCCGTGTGCTTAACACTACTATGGCTCTGTGTATGTAATTATGCTCAGGAGTCGCCAGGTGCCGTATTTAGACACCTCACAAATATATCAAGGTCAGGTTCAAAGTAATAAATCTGTACACCGATTAGTAAGTCCAAACGATTGATATTTATTATGACAAATATAATAAATACACATGCATACGCTAAAGAGACTAACTTACTTCTAATACTAAACAACTAAAATACTTATCTAGACAGGAACAGGCAAGGTCAGGGGACAAGGCCTTCGTCCCGTTCTTGGTCTGCAACTCTCAGGTACTTAAAGTTGTCAGGATCTAGCAAGGTCTGGATCACGTAGCGATCGTTGTATTGGCACTTACAGTTCGATGGCTGATGGCTCAACGGCTGGTGATGGAACTGGAGTCAGGATGCGATGTATTAGCAAAGCGGAGCCGGAGCAAAAGTAGCAGTCAGAGCCGGAGCCAAAGCAGACCGAACCATGTGCGGGGTCTACTTTTATAGTTCCTAGAAGTCCGTGCCCCTTCGGGTCGGGCCTTTTACCTGCCATGTATCGATTGGGCCTTTCCCAATCGATATCTTCTAAACCCCCCAATCTGAGGGTCGTCCCTCGATGGGTGGGCTGTCCCTATGGTTCTTTGTGTTGGATACTGTGGTGCCGTTCTGTCTGGGCGTCTACTCAAAAGTATCCATTCATACTTAAATGTTTCTATTGTGCGGGGTCTGGATCTGGATCACCTCATTACTATGTAGATCTTGTTGCCATTTACACCTTTGGCTGAAACTCTGCACCTGGCCAAAAACTGGTTTCTGTATGTGCAGAATGCTAATTAGTCTTCTGCAAACTGCTTGTCCTCACTAAGACTGTTTTTCCCTGCAGCCTTAGCAGTTCTCCATTTTGTAGCCCAGTGTCCATCTTAGGTGGCTACAACACGGTCTCTGAGGAGCTGGAGTTGGGTGCACTTCCCGCAGGTTCAGTCAGCGGGGACACCAGTGGTATCCCTCACCACCCACATCCTACAGGAGGAGCATGCAACTGCCCTAGCCTCCATCCCCTCTTACTTTACAGAATTAGCAGCCCCGTAGATCAACTGGACCTCTGCCCTCTGACTCTGCTTCCAGTCAGCTGTACTCTAAACTCCTGGCTCCCTTCATGGTCTTTGATAAATATAGGAAATGAAATGTAAGGAGCACCTTACTCCCTCCTCACCTAACTCTGTCAGTCACCAAACTCTCACTGTAGCACTCAAATGCAACCAGTTCAGCACTCCCTCAATCACCAAACTCTCACTGTAACACTCAAATGCAACCAGTTCAGCACTCCGTCAGTCACCAAACTCTCACTGTAGCACTCAAATGCAACCAGTTCAGCACTCCCTCAATCACCAAACTCTCACTGTAGCACTCAAATGCAACCAGTTCAGCACTCCGTCAGTCACCAAACTCTCACTGTAGCACTCAAATGCAACCAGTTCAGCACTCCAGTGCAAACAAAGTCTGCACTGTAACTAGCTCAGATTTATACTGTGACTCTAGCCTCTGAAAACTGGCCTAATCTAATTAACTAATTAACAAGCTCCAGCTGCAAGTAGAACCTTCTACAAGTAGAACCTCGTTTAAAGCTGATTCAAAATTCACCTTCTTATAGACCAAACAGTAACTTTCAAGTTAATTAACTAAATAAAAGAAATACTAGACTTTAAATAAAAATGAACCCTTATACTCCCTCAGTCACCAGACTCTCACTGTAGCACTCAAATGCAACCAGTTTAGCACTCCAGTGCAAACAAAAGAGGTCCTGTCACAATTCAATCTACCAAAATGCATCACCTAACATTTATCTAAATTAAACTCCATCTTCCATTCATTGGCCCACTGCCCAATTGATCAAGATTCCGTTGAATCCTAGATAACCTTGTTCACTGTCCACTGTGCCACCAATCTTGGTGCCATCTGTAAACTTACTAACCATGCCTCTTAAATTCTCATCCAAATCATTAACATCAAGAACAAATAACAGTGGACCCAGTACTGATCCCTGAGACACACCGCTGGTCACAGGCCTCCAGTTTGAAAAACAACCCTTTACAACCACCTTCTGTCGTCAAGCCAGTTTTGTATGCAATTGGCTACCTCACCGTGGACCCCGTGAGATTTAACCTTATGCAACAACCTACCAGAAAGGTTAATAAACAAGCATCAGCATGTATGATGTGAGGGATCCGTAGATAGCAAGCACTTATGGAAGTCTTCAACCACTTTTGTTAATATGTGCAATCTTCCTTGTTGCTACCTCTCTGTGGCTCCCCGCTCTCATTAGATTTCTCCATAAAGTGCCACTAAGACAACTGTTTCCATCTAATACTGAAAGGCTGGATGCTGATATACAGAACTTCCTCAAGCTTCTTGTTGCTATTCCCTCATAGTGATGGGGCACTGTCATGCTCGTGTCAGCCAGGTAGTGAGGATCTCCCCGACAATGGTTAGAGCCACCACTCAGCCCAGTCACTGGGAAAGTCAGATCTCAGTACAATGAACCCAACAACTCCACCCTTGTGAGAATGGTGCCTCTGGCACTGGTTACACTGATGCTCAGGATCTAACTAAGGATGAACCCAAGGATGAGATGGGTTTCTCTGTTAATTAAAGAAGGCATTGGTACTGTAGTCAGAGATGACCTTCGATCCAAATATCAAGATGTAGGGTGTGAATAAACCAAAAAGTTTTTAAGTGTGATAGTGAGTGGGAACTGCTGCTGCTACCGCCATAAATCGTTGATTGGTCCACTTAACAAGCTCCCAAGTGCTTCCCGCCGCAAATGATGGCACAGCCAACTGATTTGCCAGGACCCGCTCCCCAGCCCCCTGTTAACAAGGGAGAGCAGCACTTAAACCACTCTTGTATTGCCAACCCCACACAGCTCACAGCCATTCCTCTGAGAGGATCAGCCCCATGATTTGGGGATGCAGATCTGGGCAGATTATTGGATGCGGTCGAGATGGGATGCCCTGTTTCCCAAGGGCTCGGAAGATCAGCCAGTGCCGCCTGGGAGGAAGTGACAGCGCTGTCAGCTTGGGGAACGTGACCAGGAGGACCGGCACCCAGTGCCTTAAGTAGATTAACTACCTCCACCGGGCTGCACGGATGGGATGATACCGCACCCTTGAACCCTCCCCCACCTCTGCCACCGCACCTGCTCGGCATGGTTCCGTGCCCCGGTCCACCCATGGCCAGAAGTGCTACCCAGGCTGCCACTTCCATCCCCTCATATTCACCTTTCCTCTCCCAGACTCCCCTCCCCGCCCCATGATAAACAATGCCTATGGCTAATGATGCCTACTCTGTGTCCCCACAGCAGTAGTTGGCCCACAACAGACTGAAGAGGGCTTAGGTGGGCGTTGGGGTACCGGACATCCGGGTCCACACCCCCACGAGGAACGGGCCCTGGAGGTCGTGGCGGTGGCCAAGGACAGAACTGTCACCAATGTAGAGATCAGCATAGGGTGCAGAGCTGAGGGTCCACGGCCCCCACGCAGATGAACTGTCACAAGTTGATAATGCCTTGCAGAATCACCCATCCCTCCCACTGAACCCATGCCCATTATCCCGCAGAATCCTCAGCCGATGGTGCTGGCCCATCCAGGGGGGTCCCACCCGCCTCACATGAGAACACCTCCGAGTACAGGTCCGTGGATTTCACCGTTAGTGAGTCACAGCTATCATCCCACCCTCCACCAACGCAGACAGACCTTGGTGGGCAATGGTAGTGGACAGGCTTCTAGGTCACATTCTTTTTTAAACAAAATTCTAATTAAGAGGCAATTTAGCGTGGCCAATCCACCTACCCTGCACATCTTTGGGTTGTGGGAGTGAGACCCACGCAGACACTGGGAGAATGTGCAAACTCCACACGGACAGTGTCTCGGGGCCGGGATCAAACCCGGGCCCTCAGCAGTGTGAGGCAGCAGTGCTAACCACTGCACCATTGTGCAGCGCTTCTGGGGCACATTCTGACAAGCACCACACAGTTGCTGATGCACATCAGGGGAGTCAGGAACGCCCAGGCGAGGCAGCAGTTGGTGGTCTGCTGCATCCCAGGGCCCAGCTGGGTCCCTGTCAGAAGCTGAGCCTCTGGACCAGGTTTAACTGGGGCCGATGGAGACACTAGGGTGCGGCCGTGTGATTCAGAGGGGGTGTCATCAGCCTTCCAGCAGGTCCACAGCTGATTGGAGTAGTCTCAGAGACTACGGGCACAGATGGGGCCGGCAATACATGGCATCGACGCCAACATTGATAGGGTGGCAACCTCAGTGGAGAGCCTGGTGTACTCCATCGGCAGCATGAGTGGAGATGTCCAAAGCGTGGCTCAGTCGGTGAAGGACATGGCTGAGTGCCTCAACAGCGTGTCCCATTTGCTGGAGTCGTGATCCAGTACCAGGTGGATCTTGATGAAGCACTGCGGAGCATGTCACAGTCTCAGCTGGGCATTGCTTTGGCCCCCCAGAGCACGTCCAGGTCGTTAGGGGAGGTCACCCAGCCTTGGGCGGGCATAGCCGAGGTGTGGCAGAGCATGTCCCGGTCACTGGGAGATATGTCCCAGTCACAGGTGGGTTTTGGCGGGAGGCTCCAAAGCATGTCCCAGTCACTGAGGAGCATCAGCGAGGAGGTCAACACTGTGCTGCAGGCTTTGGGAGCCACTAGGGCTGGCAGAGCCAGATGACGCAGAGGCAGCTGGGGCTTGATCCATCCATCATGAGGTGACCCCAGGTGTGGGGTCGCACCATTGGGTGATTGGGGCAGTTGGGGACACGTGTATATTCGTAGAAATCGTTGACCTAGGCCAATATGATGCCTCTGGCACTTTCTTCTGCAATGCGGACATAGCACCAATCCCATGGACCATCCCCCTGGACATAGAACATAGAACGATACAGCGCAGTACAGGCCCTTCGGCCCTCGATGTTGCACCGACATGGAAAAAAAAACTAAAGGCCATCTAACCTACACTATGCCCTTATCATCCATATGCTTATCCAATAAACTTTTAAATGCCCTCAATGTTGGCGAGTTCACTACTGTTGCAGGTAGGGCATTCCACGGCCTCACCACTCTTTGCGTAAAAAACCCACCTCTGACCTCTGTCCTATATCTATTACCCCTCAATTTAAGGCTATGTCCCCTCGTGCTAGCCACCTCCAACCGCGGGCGAAGGCTCTCGCTGTCCACCCTATCTAACCCTCTGATCATTTTGTATGCCTCTATTAGGTCACCTCTTAACCTTCTTCTCTCTAACGAAAACAACCTCAAGTCCATCAGCCTTTCCTCATAAGATTTTCCCTCCATACCAGACAACATCCTGGTAAATCTCCTCTGCACCCGTTCCAAAGCTTCCACGACCTTCCTATAATGAGGTGACCAGAACTGTACGCAATACTCCAAATGCGGCCGTACTATAGTTTTGTACAACTGCAACATGACTTCATGGCTCCGGAACTCAATCCCTCTACCAATAAAGGCCATCACACCATAGGCCTTCTTCACAACCCTATCAACCTGGGTGGCAACTTTCAGGGATCTATGCACATGGACACCGAGATCCCTCTGCTCATCCACACTACCAAGAATTTTACCATTAGCCAAATATTCCTCATTTCTGTTATTCTTTCCAAAGTGAATCACCTCACACTTCTCCACATTAAACTCCATTTGCAACCTTTCAGCCCAGCTCTGCAGCTTATCTATGTCCCTCTGTAACCTGCAACATCCTTCCGCACTGTCTACAACTCCACTGACTTTAGTGTCGTCAGCAAATTTACTCACCCATCCTTCTGCGCCCTCCTCCAGGTCATTTATAAAAATGACAAACAGCAACGGCCCCAGAACAGATCCTTGTGGTACGCCACTCGTAACTGAACTCCATTCTGAACATTTCCCATCAACCACCACTCTCTGTCTTCTTTCAACTAGCCAATTTCTGATCCACATCTCTAAATCACCCTCAATCCCCAGCCTCCGTATTTTCTGCAATAGCCGACCGTAGGGAACCTTATCAAACGCTTTACTGAAATCCATATACACCACATCAACTGCTCTTCCCTCGTCCACCTGTTCAGTCACCTTCTCAAAGAACTCGATAAGGTTTGTGAGGCATGACCTACCCTTCACAAAACCATGCTGACTATCCCTAATCATATTATTCCTATCTAGATTATTATAAATCGTATCTTTTATAATCCTCTCCAAGACTTTACCCACCACAGACGTTAGGCTTACCGGCCTATAGTTACCGGGGTTATCTCTACTCCCCTTCTTGAACAAAGGGACCACATTTGCTATCCTCCAGTCCTCTGGCACTATTCCTGTAGCCAATGATGACCTAAAAATCAAAGCCAAAGGCTCAGAAATCTCTTCCCTGGCTTCCCAGAGAATCCTAGGATAAATCCCATCAGGCCCCGGGGACCTATCTATTTTCACCTTGTCCAGAATTGCCAACACTTCTTCCCTACGCACCTCAATGCCATCTATTCTTATAGCCTGGATCTCAGCATTCTCCTCCACAATATTATCTTTTTCCTGAGTGAATACTGACGAAAAGTATTCATTTAGTATTTCGCTTATCTCCTCAGCCTCCACACACAACTTCCCACCACTGTCCTTGACTGGCCCTACTCTTACCCTAGTCATTCTTTTATTCCTGACATACCTGTAGAAAGCTTTTGGGTTTTCCTTGATCCGACCTGCCAAAGACTTCTCATGTCCCCTCCTTGCTCGTCTTAGCTCTCTCTTTAGATCCTTCCTCGCTTCCCTGTAACTATCAAGCGCCCCAACTGAAACTTCACGCCTCATCTTCACATAGGCCTCCTTTTTCCTCTTAACAAGAGATTCCACTTCTTTGGTAAACCACGGTTCCCTTGCTCTACCCTTTCCTCCCTGTCTGACTGGTACGTACTGATCAAGAACACGCAATAGCTGTTCCTTGAACAAGCTCCACATATCCAGTGTGCCCAACCCTTGCAGCCTACTTCTCCAACCTACACATCCTAAGTCATGTCTAATGGCATCATAATTGCCCTTCCCCCAGCTATAACTCTTGCCCTGTGGGGTATACTTATCCCTTTCCATCACTAATGTAAAGGTCACCGAATTGTGGTCACTGTCTCCAAAGTGTTCACCTACCTCCAGATCTAACACCTGGCCTGGTTCACTACCCAAAACCAAATCCAAAGTGGCCTCACCTCTTGTTCGCCTGTCAACATATTGTGTCAGAAAATCCTCCTGCACACATTGTACAAAGAACGATCCATCCAATGTACTCAAACTATATATTTTCCAGTCAATATTAGGAAAGTTAAAGTCTCCCATAACAACTACCCTGTTACTTTCGCTCTTTTCCAGAATCATCTTCGCCATCCTTTCCTCTACATCTCTAGAACTATTAGGTGGCCTATAGAAAACTCCCAGCAGTGTGACCTCTCCTTTCCTGTTTCTAACCTCAGCCCATACTACCTCGGAAGAAGAGTCCCCATCTTGCATCCTTTCTGCCACCGTAATACTGTCCTTGACTAGCAGCGCCACACCTCCCCCTCTTTTGCCCCCTTCTCTGACCTTACTAAAACACCTAAACCCCGGAACCTGCAACAACCATTCCTGTCCCTGCTCTATCCATGTCTCTGAAATGGCCACAACATCGAAGTCCCAGGTACCAACCCATGCTGCCAGTTCCCCCACCTTATTTCGTATACTCCTGGCATTGAAATAGACACACTTCAAACCACCGACCTGAACACTGGCGCCCTCCTGCGAAGTCACATCTGTGCTCCTGACCTCTCTACTCTCAATCTCCCGTGCCCCAAAACTACAATCCAGGTTCCCATGCCCCTGCTGAATTAGTTTAAAACCCCCAAAGAGTACTAACAAATCTCCCCCCCAGGATATTGGTGCCCCTTAGGTTCAGATGTAGACCATCCTGTCTATAGAGGTCCCACTTTCCCCAGAAAGAGCCCCAGTTATCCAGAAATCTGAATCCCTCCCGCCTGCACCATCCCTGTAGCCGTGTGTTTAATTGCTCTCTCTCCCTATTCCTCATCGCACTATCGTGTGGCACGGGCAACAACCCAGAGATAACAACTCTGTTTGTTCTCGCTCTGAGCTTCCATCCTAGCTCCCTAAAGGCCTGCCTGACATCCTTGTCCCCTTTCCTACCTATGTCGTTAGTGCCAATGTGGACTACGACTTGGGGCTGCTCCCCTTCCTCCTTAAGGACCCGAAAAACACGATCCGAGACATCACTTACCCTTGCACCTGGGAGGCAACATACCAAACGTGAGTCTCTCTCGCTCCCACAAAATCTCCTATCTGTGCCCCTGACTATTGAGTCCCCAATTACTAATGCTCGGCTCCTCTCCCCCCTTCCCTTCTGAGCAACAGGGACAGACTCCGTGCTAGAGTCCCGTACCCCATGGCTTACCCCTGGTAAGCCATCCCCCCCACAAGTATCCAAAACGGTATGCTTGTTACTCAGGGGAACGACCGCAGGGGGTCCCTGCACTGACTGCTTCTTCCCAGTCCCTCTTACAGTTACCCATCTATCTCCTGTCTTTGGTTTAACTACTTCCCTGAAGCTCCTGTCTATGACCACCTCTGCCTCCCGAATGATCCGAAGTTCATCCAACTCCAGCTCCAGTACCATAACTCGGTCTTGTTGGAGCTGGAGCTGGCTGCACTTCCTGCAGGTAAAATCAGCAGGGACACTAACGGCATCCCTCACCTCAAACATCCTGCAGGAGGAACATTGCACTACCTTCCCTGCCATCCCACTTAATTTCAACTCTCTGAACTCCCGCTGCTTTATGGGCTCTCTCTGTCTCTGAACTCCCGCCGCTTTCTGGGCTCTCTCTCTCTCTCTGAACTCCCGCCGCTTTCTGGGCTCTCTCTCTGAACTCCCGCTGCTTTATGGGCTCTCTGTCTCTGAACTCCCGCTGCTTTATGGGCTCTCTGTCTCTGAACTCCCGCTGCTTTATGGGCTCTCCCTCTGTCTCTGAACTCCCGCCGCTTTCTGGGCTCTCTCTGTCTCTGAACTCCCGCCGCTTTCTGGGCTCTCTGTCTCTGAACTCCCGCCGCTTTCTGGGCTCTCTGTCTCTGAACTCCCGCCGCTTTCTGGGCTCTCTGTCTCTGAACTCCCGCTGCTTTATGGCTCTCCCTCTGTCTCTGAACTCCCGCCGCTTTCTGGGCTCTCTCTGTCTCTGAACTCCCGCCGCTTTCTGGGCTCTCTGTCTCTGAACTCCCGCCGCTTTCTGGGCTCTCTGTCTCTGAACTCCCGCCGCTTTCTGGGCTCTCTGTCTCTGAACTCCCGCTGCTTTATGGCTCTCCCTCTGTCTCTGAACTCCCACCGCTTTCTGGGCTCTCTGTCTCTGAACTCCCGCCACTTTCTGGGCTCTCTGTCTCTCTCTGGGCTCTCTGTCTCTCAGGACATGGAGGTCCTGGATCCTCTTTCCCTACCTCCTCAGCTCCCCCCATCCCCCCCCCCCCCCCCATTCCCCCCCCATTGCGCCCCTCCTCCTCATTCCTCTATTCCCCCCCCCCCCCGCCACATCCTCTGCCATCCTGCTCCTGCACCTCTATCTACCGGACCCTACACCCTGTACCCCAGACATCCGCATGTAACGTTACTTAGACTGGACGCAGGTCCTCTTCCCCGGTGCAAATGCCCACCCTCTGGTTGCCGAAATATCCCCAGTGCTGGAGCCCAGCCCCTGGGCGCTCGGATGATGTTAGCCTCCCGCAGTGTTCAGGCACAGTGTTCAAGCATCACGTCTGACTGGGATGCTAGGCAATAACTCCCACATGCTACATGGCACGCTTACCCACGAGAATCCACTTGGGAGGTGTGAAGTGCTCATTTAACCCAATTGGCAATATGAAAATGAAATGAAATGAAAATCACTTATTGTCACGAGTAGACTTCAATGAAGTTACTGTGAAAAGCCCCTAGTCGCCACATTCCGGCGCCTGTCTGGGAAGGCTGGTACGGGAATCGAACCATGCTGCTGATCTGCTTGGTCTGCTTTAAAAGCCAGCGATTTAGCCGAGTGAGCTAAACCAGCATCTAGCCTTCAACTGCACGGCCAGAGGCCTCCGCGGTCAGTGGGAATTATGGTCAGTGGGGCTGGCGGGCTGGGCTAGGGTTGCCCCAAGGATGGGAACGTGTGGGCTGGCATGACGGATCCGCAGCATGGAGATAGCCATCCCCCCCTCCCCCCCATCCGAGGCCATGGGTGGCCACCCCTGCTCTGCAACACCGCCTCCCCCCAGATGCTGTCCCACCCCGACCAAGGCCACTCCCTTGGGGGTCACCCACCCTCCTATGAGCTCGGGAGCTGCAACCCCAGTGCCCCCGTGCTCATTGCCCAGGAGCAAAGATGGCCTTCACAGCGACAGGGTTTGAGTTTGGGAAAAGAGATGTTTTACTGCAATTGGATAGGGCATTGATGAGGCCACACTTGGAGTATTTTGTGCAGTTCTGGTGTCCTTATCCAAGGAAGGATGTTTTTGCTATGGAGGGAGTGCATACCAGACTGATTCCAGGGATGCAGGACTGTCATATGAGGAGATACTAAATCGGTTAGGATTATACTATATGGAGTTATAATATATATACATATAGGATTATATGGAGTTTTGAAGAATGAGAAGGGATCTCATAGGAAGGTATAACATTCAGGATTAGACAGAGTACATAGAACATAGAACAGTACAGCACAGAACAGGCCCTTCGGCCCTCGATGTTGTGCCGAGCAATGATCACCCTACTTAAACCCACGTAACCCGTATACCCGTAACCCAACAATCCCCCCATTAACCTTACACTACGGGCAATTTAGCATGGCCAATCCACCTAACCCGCACATCTTTGGACTGTGGGAGGAAACCGGAGCACCCGGAGGAAACCCACGCACACACGGGGAGGACGTGCAGACTCCACACAGATAGTGACCCAGCCGGGAATCGAACCTGGGACCCTGGAGCTGTGAAGCATTGATGCTAACCACCATGCTACCGTGAGGCCCCTAAGATTCAGAAAGTAGATTCAGAAAGAATGTCCTTGATGGTGGGGAGTCCAGAACCAGGAGTCATAGTTTGAGGTTAGGGGGTAAACCTTTTAGGACTGAGGTGAGGAGAAATTTCTTCACCCAGACAGTGGTGAATCTGTGGAATTCGCTACCACAGAAAGTAGTTGAGGCCAAAATGTTGTGTAATTTTAAGAAGGGGGGGATGGCGGGATCAGGATATTGAACTTGGTGATCAGTCATGATCATAATGAATGGCGGGGCAAGCTCAAAAGGGCTGAACAGCCTCCTCCTGCTTCTATTTTCTATGTTTCTATGTTTACTCACCTCCATGGATCCCTTTCCACTAGCTTTACGTTCTTAAAGTGTACTAATCGGCACCCATGTGACCACTTGCTGGGGAGGCCGTTAGATAGGGGGTCGTTCCTGTTAATTGTATTGAGATATGTCTGGAGGATGGCCTTAATTGGTGAGTATTGGTTTCTCGCCACACTACAGCAGGATTCTGATTTCGCCAACGAGGGCAGACTTTTAGATCGCAAACACATCGGCCCGGTTCAAAATTTTGGCCTCTGCCATGATCTAACGGCCTCATCGTGCTCTCGCTTAAGCGCAACAAGACCAGTAAGTCATGCCCCTAGAATCTGTTTGGGTGGAACTAAGAAACAGCAAGGGGCAGAAAACATTGGTTCAAGTTATTTATCTGCGAGCAAACAGCAATGTATTGTAAATCATAATATAAATCAGTAAATTAGAAGTGCATGTAACAAGGGTAATGGAATAATTATGGTCATTTTCAATGTGCATATAGACTTGGTAAGCCTAATTTAGTTTGAATGCTGTGTGGATGAATTCTTAGAATGAATGCATGATGGTTTTTGAGAACAGTCCAATAATAATAATTGCTTATTGTCACAAGTAGGCTTGATTGAAGTTGCTGTGAAAAGCCCCTAATCGCCACATTCCGGCACCTGTTAGGGGAGGCGGTACAGGAATTGAACTCATGCTGCTGGGCTTGTTCTGCATGACAAGCCAGCTTTTACCCACTGTGTTAAACCAGCCCCTACATTGACAAACGAACAAAAGAATGGGGTATTTAAGAGCGAGTATTGTGCAATAAAAACGGCTTAATTACAAAAGGAACGTTTAGGGAGTGACCACAATATGATAAGAGTTTTACCTTAAGTTTGAAAGTGATGTAGTGTTGATAATTGTGTTCCCTCTTTATTTGGCTCTGTTTATGGCAGTTAATATGGTCGCCTTCCTTAATTCTAATTACGTTTGCTCAAGAGTCGCCAGGTATCTTTCGATACCGCCACAAGGTTCAAAACCGAATACTGATCAAAGACTCGATACACCAGTTTGTAAGTTCGAAATCAATGCTCATTTATTTACACACACAGTCAAATATACTCATGCACAAAACTCCAGCAACTATACTATCACTACTACTAAAGCCTATACTTAGCTTCGGGCACCCACTCAGTCAGAGGAACAATGGCCGTTGTCCGGTTCTGAGGCTGCTGGGGTTGAGCTGGTACGGAATAGCAGCTAAGATCGTCTGTCTCGTAGCGTGCATTGACTTTGGACTTACTTGTTCTGGTGCAGCTGCTGGGCAGGTCTCTCCTCGCTGAGAGCCAAGGCCAAGAGAGCGATTCTCTCTTGGGGACTTCTTCTTATACCCAAAAGTGGCTTTGCGCGCTTTTGGGAGGGCCTTGAACTTGGCCCCAATTAATTGGACCGCATCTTGATCATTCCTATCGATTTGCTCCAATAAAGGGGTGGGTGCCCTGATTGCTGGGCGTGTCCTAGGTGGCCGTTGGCCTGCTTTGTTCTAGTTTCCTCTGGCGCCTGGGTGTCTGCCTTAGTATCGTTTACTTAAATGTTACTCTTTTGTCCCCGGAGATGGCTCATTAGTATGGTAATGGCTTTGCAGTATCGGTCTTGTCTGGGAGCTACAGCTCTAATCAACAGACAAACCTTGCACCTGCTTGCTTTCTCAGTATTGTCCATTTTCCCTGCGTTCTTTGCAAAGTGTCCATTTTGTAATCGACACGTGGCCATCCCAGATGGCTACAGTAGTTCAATCGGGCAATAGGGTCTTAATTTAAATGAAGGAAACTGTAATTGAATGAGGGGAAAATTGGCTATTATGAATGGAGAAACTATGTTAAAAGCAATGATGGTGGACAGGCAATGGCTAACATTTAAAAAACTAATACATAGTTTGAAACAAAAATACATTCCGTTAATACACAAAAGTCAAGAAAGGAAAATGTTCCAACTGTTTGCTGACAAAAGAAATCAAGTATTGTGTTCGATCAAAGGAAGAGATGTTTAAAGTTGCCCAAAAAATGGTAAACAGAGGAATGGAAGCATTTTTAGAAATTTGCAAAGGAGTACCTAGAAAAAGAAAGGGAAAGTAGAATATGAGAATAAGCAGCTTTTGAAATACAAATCTTCCATTCAATTTAATTTTTATTACTCCAGAGACAGGTGCTTGGAAAAATAGCTTTTGGCAGGCTGTAATTGACCTAGTAATAGCATCCAGATAACCAGTTGTCAGGCGTGTTTATTTTCAATTCCCTTCACACTTGAATGCATCTCAAGTACCCTGATTTGAACCTAACCACAATTCTTATACACATCTAGGAGTTAAGTGCTTTCACTTCCTCTTTTTCTCATCAGGAAGCACATAACCACCATTTGGGGGGTCTCTGATATGTGGGAAGAGGTCATTGACTGTGAGGGGGTCTGGTGAAGGGGATCGGATTGGAGGCTGCAAGGTGGGGTGGGCAGAATTTGCATTATGGGGAGAGGGGTGCTCTCTGATGGACTTTGGGGGGCACTTAAGTACTTACCCCATTGCCCACCGCAAGGTCCAGTGTGTCAGGGCCATGTTGGCAAATACTTGTACTGATCCATACCCGAGTAAATTCCGGCGGCGGAGTCCGGAGCATCATGGAGGCCCGGAGAATTCGGTCTTCAGCCTGCCGATAGAGTCAACCCTTTTGTATCCTCCCGCTGACGTGGGGCTCCGACCTCAATGTCGCCATCTGCAGGGGACTGGAGCATTGGAATAGGATTGGTGCCTGCCGCCAATCCTGATTTTTGCCCAACGTGTGATTCTCTGTCAGATTGGGAACTCCGCTACCACCGGCGGGCGGCGGAGAATTCCCTGCCATAATCTTCATTGCTCAATTGGCTGACTGTTGATTGTCAGACCAGCAAACGTTTTATGACATGTCCAGATGCTTTCTATAACCAGCCATCAATCATGTTCAAAGATTATTTTTTAACAGGCACAATTATTTTTTATTTGTCACAACAATAACCTGGATTTGTTTTTTATGCCTGGACGCTCCAGAGCAATTCTGAAAAGTTTGCTCAACCAAGTGAAAAACTGTCGGTGACAGATTGCCCATTGCACATTAATTCTCTTTCCTTTTTTAAAAATTGATTGATGTGGCCGTCGCTGGCTATGCCAGAATTCATTGCTCATCACTAATCACACTTCAAAAGATGGTGCTAAACTGCCTCTTTTAACTCCTGCAGTCCCTGAAATGTAGGTACATCCATAGTGCTGTTCGGGAGTGAATTCCAGCTTTTTGACTGAGCAGCAGGGAAGGCACAGTGATATATTTCCAAGTTGGGTTGGTGAGTGACTTGTGGGGGTGGGGTGGGGTGGGGGGGGGGGGGGGAGTGGGGGGAGGAAACCCATGGTATCTACTGCTCTTGTCCTGCTGGATCCTGCTGACTAATGTGTTTATCAATTAAAATGTCTCCCGTTATTTCATGAATGTTTGATTGGATCTTTAGTGCCCAGAAAATCATTACGGCTAGCTGCATAATATACAATCAATCTCTTGTTGGACGCATTTCTTTAGAATGTGATGATGAGCAGCTGCAGTAACTGAGAAATAATGAGATGGACGGTTAATGTTCAAATAAATGGGAGAATCATGCATCAACCATTGAATGATTCATTTTCCTAGTGGGGGCTAACATTAGGTGCTACTAAAGATCTTTGTTCTATATTGCTGCCATTATGAGTTTATCGGAGGAAAAGTGCACATGTTGCACAAAGTATGTAAATTCTTGATTCATGGTTAGAAGCATAGAAATAAGAGCAGTATTTCAAACCTGATTCACCATTCAATATCATCATAGCCGATCCTCCATTTCAACATCATACTCCAGCGCTCCCCAATACCTCTTGACATCCTTAGTTTCAAAATCGATCGATTTCAGTAGTAAATGTTTCAGTAACTTGACTTCCACAGCCTTCTGTAGCAGAGAATTCCATACGTTCACCACCCGCTTGAGTGAAGAAATTTATCCTAATATCAGTCCTAAATGGCCTACCCTGTATCCTAAAACTGTGACCACTTGTTCTGGATCCTCCAGCTAGAGGAAACAACATCACTGCATCCAGTCTGCCCAGCCCTGTCAGAATTTTATACAATTCAATTCTATCCCTTTCATTCTTCTAAATTCAGTGAATGCAGGCCTAGTTGACCCAATCTCTCCTCATACGGTAATCCTGCCATACCTGGAATCTCCGATGAATCTCCACTGAATTCCCTATATGACAAATATATCCTTTCTTAGATAAGGAGACCAAAACTGCACACAAACTCCAGGTGCAGTCTCACAATGGCCCTGCATAGCTATAGTAAGACATCCTTGCTCCTGTACTCTTTTTGCAATGAAGGCCAGCATACCATTTGTCTTCCGAACTGCTTGCTGTACCAGCATGCTTCCTTTCAGTGACTGGTGTACTAGTACTCCCATGTCCCCTTTGTTCAGATACTAGATAAGAACCCCAAACACTTTTATTAATTTTAAAACTGTGAGGAAAGGATATTTAACTCCAGGAGTGATTACACTGACCAATAGGTATTGTTTATATTAAAACAAACTTTATTCTTAACACAGGATGAAACATGTCAACATCACAAAAAATCGCTTTTCAATTAGCAGTTAAATAATTCTTATAATAAAAGAAAACCTTTTTTACTACGAATTTATACCTTCTCTATCTCCAGTTAAGCAAAGCCAATCAAAAGCCACTTCTAAACAAATTTGACAAACACAGACTTACTTGCTGTACACTTGAATAGAGATTTCTTGGAAAGACTGCTTGAAGAGAGAAAGTGATTCTTTACGAATACAGCCTACAGATCCTTCTGTCTCTGTCAGACTACTGCTTAACCTGACAATATTTGGCAAAAGCTGCTGCTCAGCTAAAGCTCCTAGCAAACTTAAAAAAAACTAAGCTGCCTGGTATAGACCTGGCTTCTCCCATTAATTACATCATTTTGTTTCCCACTCCAATCTCCTGACCTGCTAACCTACGTCGAAGCACAATGGGCACGATTCATAGACCGCATTTTGCCCAGTGCGGATACGGGTGAATAGTGGGAGAGGGCAAAATTGAGATTTGCGGCAGACGCAAATCACTTTGTGATCCACCTGTCCTGCTCGCAATGGTGAGTTCTGGGTCACGTCCAAAAATGGAGAGAATATAATTAATCCTCATTTGCATTCATTTCAATCTCATGAACGAAATTGAAGTCAAATGCAGTGGCCTCCTGGGTATTGCCTGACTTCCCAGCGAGAAATCATGCAGGCGTCGTTTAGTATTCCTTTTCAAAAGTGAAGCTGGCGCGATGGGTACTGAGGGGATGTGAGAAGGTGAGTAGCCATTTCCATTTTCTGGCATGCAACTCAAGGCCAGCCGAGCTGCTGCCCCAGTGCTTGGGAGAAGGGGGGGGGGGGAGGTTGAAGCAGGTCAGGGATCACCCCTGGACATCTGTGAGGCCTTCAAGCTATCGTTAAATATTGTGGAGACTCATAACAGGGGAAACCACAGCTGCAACCAATACGTCCGACCACATACTTCCAGGATAGAGCCCTCTCTGAAAAAGGGTTCTATTCTGAAATTGAATTTCACTTCCATTGACTGTGAGCAGTCACTAGCTTCACATCTGAAAGCTATTTTAAATGAGGAATTAGCCTTGAGTTATGAGAGCACTTCACAGCTGCAGGTTGTGTTTTTTGCTTGCTCCTCCTGGTGGATGCAGATGCCTGGTGGCTGCTGTTGCTGTTTGCTTCCTTTCTGTAGCCAGAAAGAAGGACAATATTTTTTCCAAGATACCTGGGCACTAGAACATTGGTCTTAGGGGGATTTATGCGTCCAGAAGACAATCCGGTTTGAAGCAAGAAGACACTGCAGGACCTGGTGCACGACATTGTTTTTAATGGGCCACCTGCTAAGGCCGTTGAAGAAATGCTTTCACAGATTACTAATGCTTTTGTTGCTGGTGTGGTGAGTGCTGCATGTAACTGGCACGTCACCGTGGGTTAAACACATTGAAAGGCAAAGATGCTTAACTGTACCTTGGGCTCCAGTGGAATATGTGGATTCCAGAATTTAGCTCCGAGATTGGGCCAGATAGGAGAGTGAAGGATCTTATGATTGCGAAGTTTATTCAATTCAGGGTTACCGGTTGTTCTTGTACATTGCTGAAACTCAGTAGAAATTCAAGTTTTAAACTTGTCAGGTGCAAATAAGAATTGGTTTATTTGGAGTTCATTGGTTACAACTTGAAAATAATTTAAAAGGTAGTTTGTAGACAATTTGATTTTCTTCAAAAAATCACAGGAATTATCTTCTTTTTTTTTTTAAAATAATTTTTATTGAAATTTTTCGATACAAACATTTACCCCTATTACATTTTAAATTATAACACCACAAGTCCCCCCTGGAAAAACCTCCCCACGCCCTCCCCCGCGCGCACCCCCCCACCCTCCCTCCCCCCCCCCCCCCCCCCCCCCGCGCTATCAGTCTAGCAACCAAACCGTTTTTCCCTTTCTGCCGATGGCCTCGGGCAGTCCTTGCCCGCGACCCCCCGCTGACGTGCTCCCTTCGTTGCTATCCCCCCCCCCCCTCCCTTCCCCCCCCCCCCCCCTTTTCTCCCCGGGTTGCTGCTGTTTCGGCCTCCGGTTCCTATCTCTGATCCAGAAAGTCAAGGAAGGGCTGCCACCGCCGGAAGAACCCCTGTACCGACCCTCTCAGGGCGAATTTGATTCTTTCCAATTGGATGAAGCTTGCCATGTCGTTTAACCAGGTGTTAACGCTTGGTGGCCTTGTGTCCCTCCACTGAATCAAGATCCTTCTCCGAGCTACCAAGGACGCAAAGGCCAATATTCCGGCCTCCCTTGCCTCCTGTACTCCTGGCTCCACCCCAACCCCAAAAATCGCTAGCCCCCACCCTGGTTTGACCCTGGTTCCCACCACTCTCGATACCGTCCCCGCCACCCCCTCCCAGAACTCTTCCAGTGCCGGACACATCCAGAACATATGTACATGGTTCGCAGGGCTTCCCGAACACCTAACACACCTGTCCTCCCCCCCGAAGAACCGACTCATCCTAGTCCCCGTCATATGGGCTCTGTGCAGCACCTTAAATTGGATGAGGCCCAACCTTGCGCACGACGACGACGAATTGACCCTCTCTAGGGCATCCGCCCATGTCCCATCTTCTATCTGCTCTCCCAGCTCCGCTTCCCACTTGTCTTTCAGCTCCTCTATCGGTACCTCCTCCACCTCCTGCATTATTTTGTAGATGTCCGAGACCTTCCCTTCTCCGACCCAGGCCCCTGACAGCACAATATCACTCGCCCCTCCATCGGGAAGCAAGGGGAATCCTTCCACCTGTCGTCTGGCAAATGCCTTCACCTGCAGGTATCTAAACGTGTTCCCCGGGGGGAGCTCAAATTTCTCCTCCAGCTCTCCCAGGCTCGCAAACCTCCCCTCTATGAACATGTCCCTCAGTTGCCTGATGCCCGCCCTGTGCCAGCTCTGGAATCCCCCGCCAGTGTTCCCCGGGACAAATCTGTGGTTCCCTCTCAGTGGCGCCGCCATCAGACCCCCCACTTCCCCCCTGTGTCGCCTCCACTGCCCCCAGATTTTAAGGGTGGCCGCCACTACCGGACTCGTGGTATACCTTGTGGGGGGGAGCGGCCATGGTGCCGTTACTAGCGCCCCCAGGCTTGTATTGCCGCAGGACGCCCTCTCCATACGTTTCCAAGCTGCCCCCTCCCCCTCCATCACCCACTTGCGCACCATCGATGCGTTCGCCGCCCAGTAGTATCCGGAAAGATTGGGTAGCGCTAATCCTCCACTGTCCCTACTCCGTTCCAAGAAAATCCTTCTCACTCTAGGGGTGCCATGCGCCCACACATAGCCCATAATGCTGCTAGTTACCTTCTTGAAGAAGGCCCTGGGGAGGAAGATGGGCAAGCACTGGAACAGAAACAAGAACCTCGGGAGGACCGTCATTTTGACTGACTGCACCCTCCCTGCTAGCGACAGCGGTACCATGTCCCACCTCTTGAACTCCTCCTCCATCTGCTCCACCAGCCTTGAAAAGTTCAGCTTGTGGAGGGTCCCCCAGTTCCTTGCCACCTGCACCCCCAAGTACCTGAAGCTCTTTACTGCTCTCCTAAAGGGGAGCCGCCCAATTCCCTCCCCCTGATCTCCCGGGTGTATCACAAAGACCTCACTTTTACCCACATTTAATTTATATCCCGAAAAGTCCCCAAACTCCGCTAGTATTTCCATTACCTCCGGCATTCCCCCTTCCGGATCCGCCACATACAACAACAAATCATCCGCATAGAGTGATACCCGATGCTCCTCCCCTCCCCTTGTCAGTCCTCTCCAACCCCCTGAACCCCTCAGTGCCATCGCCAACGGTTCGATCGCTAATGCAAATAGTAAGGGGGATAGGGGGCATCCCTGCCTGGTACCTCGATGGAGCCCAAAATACTCCGACCTCCTCCCGTTTGTAACCACACTCGCCATCGGGGCCGAATACAGCAGCTTCACCCACTTGATAAATCCCTCCCCAAACCCAAACCGTTCCAGCGTCTCCCACAGGTATTCCCACTCCACCCTATCGAATGCCTTCTCCGCATCCAGTGCTACCACTATCTCAGCCTCCCCCTCCACTGCTGGCATCATAATTACATTCAACAGCCTCCGGACATTTGTATTAAGTTGTCGTCCCTTTACGAAACCCGTCTGGTCCTCATGGATTACCCCTGGCACACAATCCTCTATTCTGGTTGCCAGGACCTTTGCCAACAGTTTGGCATCTACATTCAAGAGGGAGATAGGCCTATAGGACCCGCACTGTACAGGGTCTTTGTCCCGCTTCAGGATCAAGGAGATCAGGGCCTGTGACATTGTCGGGGGCAGAGCCCCCCCCTCTCGCGCCTCATTGAAGGCTCGCACCAGCACTGGACCCACCAAGTCCACATACTTCTTATAAAATTCCACCGGGAACCCATCCGGCCCTGGCGCCTTCCCCGCCTGCATCTGGCCTATCCCTTTAACTAGTTCCTGCAGCTCTATCGGCGCCCCCAGCCCCTCCCCCCGTTCCTCCTGGACCTTTGGGAACCTCAATCTATCGAGGAAGTTCTCCCTTCCCCCCCTCCTCCTGGGCGGCTCAGACCGGTACAATTCCCTGTAGAAATCCCTGAAGACCCCGTTCACCTCTTGCCCCTTCTGCACTACGTTCCCTCCCTTCTCTCTCACTCCCCCAATCTCTCTGGCTGCATCTCGCTTGCGCAGCTGGTGTGCTAGCATCCTGCTCGCCTTTTCCCCATACTCATAGACCGCACCCTGTGCCCTTCTCCATTGCGTCTCCGCCTTCCTAGTGGTCAGTAGGTCAAACTGGGCCTGTAAACTGCGCCGCTCCCTCAACAGCCCCTCCTCTGGTGTCTCCGCATATCTCCTGTCCACTTCTATAAGTTCCCCCACCAGTCTCTCCCTCTCCTGCCTCTCCTTCCTTTCTCTGTGTGCCCTTATGGAGATCAGCTCTCCTCTGATCACTACTTTCAGGGCCTCCCATACTACCCCCACCTTCACCTCGCCCGTGTCGTTCGTGCCCAGATATCTCTCAATGCCCTTCCGGACCCTTCCGCACACCTCATCGTCCGCCAGCAGCCCCACATCCAGGCGCCACAGCGGGCGCTGGTCCCGTGCTTCCCCCAGTTCTACCTCTACCCAGTGTGGTGCATGGTCCGAAATCGCAATGGCCGAGTACTCCGTGTCCTGCACTCTCGAAATCAGCCCCCTGCTCAGTACAAAAAAGTCTATTCTGGAGTACACCCTGTGGACGTGGGAGAAAAAAGAATACTCCCTCGCCCTTGGCCTGCCAAATCTCCAAGGGTCTACCCCCCCCCCCCCCCCCCATCTGCTCCATGAACCCCCTTAGCACCTCCGCCGCTGCCGGCCTCCTATTCGTCCTGGAACTCGATCTGTCCAGCCCAGGGTCGAGCACTGTGTTGAAGTCCCCCCCCATGATCAGGCCTCCTGCCTCCAGACCCGGAATGAGGCCCAACAGGCGCCTCATAAAACCCGCGTCATCCCAATTCGGGGCATATACATTTACCAGCACCACATTCTCTCCCTGCAGCCTACCCTTCACCATCACGTACCTACCCTCCTTATCTGCTACCACCTGCGCCGCCACGAACGACACCCTCTTTCCCACCAAAATCGCCACCCCCCCGGTTCTTTGCGTCCAAGCCTGAGTGGAACACCTGTCCCACCCACCCCCTTCTCAGGCGCACCTGGTCTACTACTCTCAAGTGAGTCTCCTGCAACATTGCCACATCCGCCTGCAGTCCCTTTAGGTGTGAAAAAACCCTTGATCTCTTGACCGGTCCGTTCAGCCCCCTCACATTCCAAGTAATCAACCGGGTCGCGGAGCGACCCGTCCCTTTCCCCTGTCTATTAGCCATGTTCTGTCCCCTGTTCGCCCCGGGTCGACCCTCCCCTTCTGACCCGTTCCCCATGGCGATGGCCCCCCCCCCTCTCTCCTCCCGTTCTTCCCTTCCCGTCCTCAGCCTTTCCAGCAGCAACCCGGTATCCCCCCCTAACCCCCCTTCACCCCCCCCCCCCCCCCGGCTAGGACCCCTCCTAGCCGCAGTGTATCCACCATCGTACTCCCGAGAGTCAGCTGGTTTTCGCTGACCCGGCTGCCCCTGCCACACTCCGACTCCTCCCGATGTGTGGGGGGAGGGGCCTCCCCCCCCCCCCCTTGCCATCCCTCTCTGACTCCGCTTCAGCGCGGGAAAAGCCGCCATTGCTGGCCACACCCCACTCTTCTCTCCTCCCCCTTCCTCCGTCCCGCGCGCGGGAAACAGGGGAGAGCCCGCGCTTTCGCCCGGCCACACCCTACCCCGCCATCTTCAATTCCACCCCCGTCCCCATCCACACCGATAACAAAGCCCCCTTAAAACGAGAGGAAGAAAAAAGAGAAAAAGAAAACACGCATAACCCCCTTGCTCCCCCCCCGTCCCGCCTCCCCAACTTAACAATATAACAATATAAATAACAAATCGCAAATAAATACATAAATACATAACTATGCCTGCATAACTAAATAACTAAATAACTACCCAATAATAACGTACTTAACCAACAGTAACCATAACCCTTAAAGAACAGATCAAAAAACAGTAAAAAAGCCCCCCCTACAACAACAATAATTAAGGGAAGTTGGCAACGGGAAGAGACACACAAAAAGGAACAAAGAAACCCCCCATAACACAAGTTTCAAAGAAACCAAACGATCCATCAACTTTAACCAAGTTCCGACCTGGCCTAAGAAAGACATGGGCCACTTGATCAGTCAAGGGTACTCGGGCGGCCTCGACCGCCGGCGTTCCCAAGTTCTAGTTCAGTTCTAGTCCAGCTTTTCCTCCCGAACAAAAGTCCATGCCTCCTCTGGGGTCTCAAAGTAATGGTGCTGGTCCTTGTAGGTGACCCACAAGCGCGCTGGCTGCAGCATTCCAAACTTGATCCTTTTTGCGTGCAGCACCGCCTTCGTTCGGTTAAACCGGGCCCGCCGCTTTGCCACCTCCGCACTCCAGTCCTGATATATCCGCACCGTCGAATTCTCCCATTTGCTGCTTTTCTCCCTCTTGGCCCACCTCAGCACTTTCTCCCGATCGCAGAGACGCTGGAACCGCACCAGCACCGCCCTCGGGGGCTCGCTTGCCCTAGGCCGCCTAGCCATGACCCGATATGCTTCTTCCAGCTCCAGGGGCGATGGACCGGCCCCCTCTCCCATCAGGGAGCTCAACATCTCCGCTACATATTTCGGGAGATCAGGCCCCTCCAGGCCTTCTGCTAGGCCCAGGATCCTCAAGTTCTTCCGCCTCATTCGCGTGTCCAGCTCCTCAAAGCGGCTCTGCCATTTCAGGTGGAGTGCCTCGTGCACCTCCACCTTTCCCACGAGGACCGTGGCTTCCTCCTCCCTCACCGCCATCTCCTGCTGCAGCTCTCTTATCGACGCCTCTTGGGTCGCCTGGGCCCCCATCAGCCTTGTGGTCGTCGCGTTCATGGACTCTAAGAGTTCCACTTTCAGCTCCGTAAAACACCGGAGGAGAGCGGCCTGCTGCTCCTCCGCCCATTTTCTCCAATCTTCTAGTGCACCACCGGCCGCCATTTTGGTCCTCTTCCCCCGCTTTTTTTGGGGAGCTGCTGCCGCTTTTTTTGTCGCCCCTCTCCGAGTACCGACCATAAAGTTGGTCTCACTCTCCTCAGGGAGCCTTCCCCCACCGGGATTCGTCTTTACAGTACCGTCGGGGCCCTCCAATCGGCCCTTAAACACCTTTGTCGCAGAAGCTGCCAAATGTGCGACTTAGCTGGTCATAGCCGCAACCGGAAGTCCAGGAATTATCTTCTGAGACAATAGCCTGAACACAACTTTAAAAGTCAAAGTCTGAAGTCAAAGTCTGAAAATGAAATATGAATACAGAACTCTTTTCTAATTCACTTCCTTTCCTTTCTGTCTGTCTCTCTCTTTCTCTTTCTCTCTCTGTCTCTCTGTCTCTCCCTTTTCCTTTCTTTTCTTTTTCTTTCTCTCTCTCTTTTCCTTTCTCTCTTTTTCTTTCTCTCAAAATGGTGGCCAAATCGTCCATGGATATACTATTTCATATCTGTCTTAAGCGATCCGATCACACCCCAATATAATCCTAATTGGTTTGGGTTAGACTCAAACACATTTGATTTGATAGCAAGCTGTCCATCTTCACGATGTATCATTACTTCCAATTGTTGCCTGCTTGGATATTTTTCATGGGATATCGTGCTTTATCAAAACCAGCAAAAACTGGTCTAATGCTGACCTACCTATTGCCACAATGGAGACCTCATGCTGACCTCACTGCTGCAACAATGGAGACCTTTTGTTATTTCGTCATGCCACGCTGGGCACAACTCCGAAAATATAATTCAAACTGTCTTTTATAAGATTGTTTCAATGAGAATGTTGGAATCAAATACATATATATTATATTTGATTCGATGTTTTAACTGTCCATTTATTAAAAACAAGGCAACACAGTCTAAAATGTTTCAGCTTGTATAATCATGATTCACCCTAATCTCAAACGGCGTGAGAATCGTGCAATCGTTCATTCTTATTCCTCGTTGCCATGGATTCAACCCTTGTCCTTGGAAAAATGTAATGATCTTATCAGACTTCTGTGTTTTGCAAACTCATGACTGAGTTTGGAAATTATATAGTTTCTTTCATTTTAAATCTGGGAATTAATATTTATGCTTTAAGCAGCTTTTTACCTATATTAAGTGTATTTAAAATACCTGGCTTCTACAGAGAGCTTGCACAGCTGCAGCTCCTGGACGGAGAATGGCACTGATACAAAGAGAAAGTAACACATTGATGGACAGATCATTTTGATGACAAAATTCTGGACATGATAACACGTTGTCAGGCTTATCCTCTGTTTTTGTTGAGCACGAGAGGAGCCGGAGATTCAAAAGAGCGCGGGAGGAGCCGGAGATTCAAAAGAGCATGGGAGGAGCCGGAGATTCAAAAGAGCGTGGGTGGGGGGGGGTAACAGGTGATTCAAAAGAGCGCGGGCAGAAGAAGCCAGTGATTCAAGGTGGGCAGACCATCAGAGTAGTGAGTATTGGGGATTCCACTGACAAAAGTGACGTCACAGGAAAGCTGTGACCTAATTGGCTGATAGGGAATCTGTGCTAAATTAAAAAAACACACTGCAAAACAAATTAATTATCTAACTATTGGTAGCTGGGCCGGCGATGTGCTGTAACTGGATGATGTGGGAGCTTGCAGATCCCATTGCGAGCTGCAGTGGCCACATCTGCCGCAAGTGTTTGTTGTTCGATAAATTTTGGCTCAGAATTGATGAGCTGGAATCTGAGCTTCAGACTCTGCGGCACATCCGGAAGGGGGAGAGTTACCTGGACCATTTGTTTCAGGAGGCTGTCACATCCCGTAGATTAAGTACCTCAAATTCGGCAGTTGTTGCGGGCAGCAGGGTGTGACTGCGAGTGAGGCAGGTAGAGGGATTCTGAATTCAGAAATGGAGGAGGCTCAGCCCTTTGACCTTGTCCAACAGGTACGAGGTACTTGCTCCCACTGTGGATGAGGAAAAGGACCGTAGGGAGGATTAGCTAGCTGACCACTGCACCATGGTACAGGAGGCCATTCAAGTTGGGGGACCAAAACGACAAGTGGGAGTTTAGGGGATTCTAAACTTGTCTTTTTGGTCCCCCAACTTGAATGGCCTCCTGTACCGTGGTGCAATGGTCAGCCAGCTGTATTAAGAAATTATATTGGCACTCAGTGCTAAAACGTGAATCAATCCGGGAGGAAATAAAAAACAAAGGAAAAAAACACCTTTGTCGGACTAATTTACAAGCCCCCGATCAATACTTCCCAAGTGGGGCATAGTATAATAAGAAATAATGTGAATTTATGAGAAGGGCACAATAGTAATCATGGGTGATTTAAGAATGCATATTGACTGGATTAATCAAATTGCCAAGGGTAGCCTCGAGAGAGATTTCATAGAGTGCATGAGGGATTGTTTCTTGGAGCAATATGTAATGGAACCAACCAGGGAGCAGACTATTTTAGATGTAGTATTATGTAACGAAAATATTTTGTTCAGGATTCTCTTGGAAGGAATGATCACAGCATGCTAGAATTTCAAATTCAGATTGAGCGAGGGAAGACAGAGTGCCATCCTCAAGTTTTAGCATTGGGCAGAGGTAATTACACAGGTCTGAGGAAGGAGTTGGCCCAAGTTGACTGGGGACAGATAATTTAGGGTAGGAGAGTTCAGGAACAACGGCGGATGTTCAGGGAGATATTAAATTCTACTCAATCAAAGTGCATTCCTGAGAGGAAGCAAAATTACAAAGGGGGAAAATAGTTCCAAAGCTAAACAAGGAAGTCAAGGAAGGCTAAAATTAAGGCATACCATACTGCAAAACCTGGTGGTAAGCTGGAGGATTGGGAGAACTTTAAAGTTCATCAAAAGGCTACTAAAAATCAAATCAAAGTTGCTAAGATGAACTGTGAAATGAAACTAGCAGAAAACATAAACACGGATACCAAAAGCTTCTATAAGTATCAGAGGAAGAGAATAGCTAAAGAGGACAATACCGGTGAGGTAATAATAGGGAACACAGAGATGGCAGAGGCACTGAACCAATATTTTGCCACTGTCTTCACGGAAGAAGATAATAATTTTCCAGAAACTACAGTTGATTGCAGAGGAACCTGGTGCAATAACCATCACTAGGGAGACGGTATTGAATAAACTGATGGGATTAAGGGCAGATAAGTCTCCAGTACCTGATGGATTGTGGTATTAAGGGAGGTGGCAGCGGAGATGCTGGATGCATTAATTATGAAAATTCAGAATTCCCTGGATTATGAAAGTATCCTGGTGGAATAGAAACATGCTAATGTGACGCCCTTATTCAAAAAGGGAGAGACACAAAAAACAGAAAACTATAGACCGGTTAGCTTGATTTCTGTGGTGGGGAAGTTGCTGGAATCAATCATTAAGAAGGAGATGACTGAACATTTGGAAAGACAAAGCTCAACACCACTGTCAGCATGGTTTTATGAGGGTTAAGTCATACTTGACGAACTTGCTTGAGTTCTTTGTGGATGGAACCAGCAAGGTCTATAATGGGAACCTGTGAATGTGGTATATCTAGACTTCCAGAAGGTGTTTGATACGGTGCCGTGTAAGACATGGATCCAGAAGGTGAGATTGCAAAAGATTTGGGGTAGAATACTAGATTGGTAGCTCAGTAGATTAGTACCAACGGAAAGAAAAGAGTGGGAATAAATGGGTGGTTTTCTTGTTGGCAATCAGTAGCTATTGGTGTTCCTTAGGGATCAGTGTTAGGACTGCAATTGTTTACAATTTACATAGATGATTTAGAGTTGGGGACCAAATTAATGTGTCAAAGTTTGCAGATGACACTAAGATGAGTAGTAGAGCGAAGTGTGCAGAGGAAGCTGAAAGTCTGCAAAGGGATATAGATAGTTTAAGTGAGTGGGCAATGGTCTGGCAGATGGAGTACAATGTTGGTAAATGTGAGGTTAACCATCTTGGTAGGAATAACCGCTAAATGGACTATTATTTAAATGGTAAATATTGCAGCATGCTGTTGTGCAGAGGGACCTGGGTGTCCTTGTGCATGACTCGCAAAATGTTGGTTTGCAGGTGCAGCAGGTAATTAAGAAGGCAAATGGATTTTTGTCCTTCATTGCTAGAGGGATGGAATTTAAAAACAGGGAGGTTATGTTAATAATAATAATAATCACTTATTGTCACGAGTAGGCTTCAATGAAATTACTGTGAAAAACCCCTCGTCGCCATATTCTGGTGCCTGTTCAGGGAGGCCGGTACCCAAAAGAGAAAATGCTGGGAAAACTTAGCAGGTCTGGCAGCAGGAGAGGAAAGAGCTAATGTTTCGAGTCCAGATGACCCTTTGTCAAAGCTAAAAGACAAAGGGCGAAATTCTCCCCCACCCGGCGGGGCGAGGGGTCCCGGCGTAGCGGAGTGGCGCCAACCACTCCGGCGTCGGGCCTCCCAAAGGTGTGGAATTCTCCGCACCTTCAGGGGCTAGGCCCGTGCCGGAGTGGCTCCCGCTCCGCCGACTGGCGCCAATGGCCTTTGGCGCTACGCTGGCCGGCGTTGGGGCTGGCCGAAAGGCCTTCACTGGTCGGCGTGAGTCTGCGCATGCGCCGGATCGTCAGCGGCTGCTGACGTCACCACCGGCGCATGCGCGGTGGAGAAGGTCTCTTCCGCCTCCGCCATGGTAGAGGCCGTGGCGGCAGCAGAACAAAAGGAGTGCCCCCACGGCACTGGCCCTCCCGCCGATCGCCCCGCAAACCCCCCCCCCAGGACCCCGGGGGCCCGCTCACACCGCCAATCCCGCCAGCACAGAGGTGTTTTTTTTTAAATAATTTTTATTGGAATTTTTTGAAAAATATATAGCAACAGAACAATAATAATAATAACAATAATAAACACCCCCCCGGCACCCGTAACAACGCATGAAACGAAGCCCCCCAACCCCCCCAAACCCAATAAACAAGAAATTAATTAAGAATAAGCAAATGAACTTAAACAATACCCCCCTGTGACCCCCCCCCCCCCACCCCCCCTCTCCCACTTTCCCCCCCTCCCTCCCGGGTTGTTGCTGCTGCTGACCTAGTTCCTTATCGTTGAGCCAGAAAGTCGAGGAAAGGCTGCCACATCCTAAATTACCCTTGTACCGACCCCCTCAGGGCGAATTTGACCCTCTCCAGCTTAATGAATCCCGCCATGTCATTGATCCATTCGGAGGTCTCGCATCTTTCCATTGCAGCAAGATCCTCCGCCGGGCTACTAGGGACGCAAAGGCCAAAACATCGGCCTCTTTCGCCTCCTGCACTCCCGGCTCCACTCCAACCCCAAATATCGCGAGCCCCCAGCCTGGCTTGACCCTGGACCCTACCACCCTCGACACCGTCCTCGCCAACCCCTGCCAGAATTCCCCCAGTGCCGGGCATGCCCAAAACATATGGGCATGGTTCGCTGGGCTCCCCGAAAACCTAATGCACCTGTCCTCACCCCCAAAAAACCTGCTCATCCTCGTCCCGGACATATGAGCCCTGTGCAGTACCTTGAACTGGATGAGGCTAAGCCTCGCACATGAAGAGGAGGAGTTCACCCTCTCCAGGGCGTCCGCACATGTCCCCTCCTCAATCTGCTCCCCCAGCTCCAACTCCCACTTAGCCTTCAGCTCCTCTACCGACGCCTCCTCCACCTCCTGCATCACCTAGTAGATGTCAGACACCTTCTCATCCCTGACCCACACCCCCGAAAGCATGCTATCCCTTGCCCCCGCGGGGGCAGCGAAGGGAACCCCTCCACCTGCCGCCTAGCAAACGCCTTGACCTGAAGGTACCTGAACATATTCCCCGGGGGGGAGCTCAAACTTCTCCTCCAGCTCACCCAGGCTCGCAAACCTCCCGTCAATGAACAGGTCTCCCAACTTCCTAATGCCCGCCCTGTGCCACCCCAGGAACCTGCCATCAATGTTCCCTGGGACAAACCGGTGGTTCCCCCGCAGCGGGGCCTCCACCGAGCCCCCCACTTCCCCCCTGTGTCGCCTCCACTGCCCCCAAATTTTGAGGGTAGCCGCCACCACCGGGCTCGTAGTGTACCTCGTTGGAGGGAGCGGCAACGGCGCCGTTACCAGTGCCTTCAGGCTCGTGCCACCACAGGACGCCATCTCCATCCGTTTCCATGCTGCCCCTCCCCATCCATTACCCACTTGCGTACCATCGAGACATTAGCCGTCCAATAGTACCCAGAGAGGTTGGGCAGCACCAGCCCCACTCTATCCCTGCCCCGCTCCAAAAAGACCCTCCTCACCCTCGGAGTCCCGTGCGCCCAAACAAATCCCAGAATGCTGCTGTTCACCCTCCTAAAAAAGGCCCTCGGAATGAAAATGGGGAGGCACTGAAACAAAAACGAAAACCTCGGGAGCACCGTCATTTTAACGGACTGTACTCTACCCGTCAACGACAGCGGCAGCATGTCCCACCTTTTAAACTCCTCCTCCATCTGCTCCACCAACCTAGTAAAATTAAGCTTATGCAAAGTCCCCCAACTCCTAGCAACCTGAACCCCCAGGTATCTAAAACTCCTTACTCTCCTTTTTAGCGGGAGCCTACCAATCCCGTCCTCCTGATCTCCCGGGTGTACAACAAACAGCTCACTCATGCCCAGGTTCAGTTTATAGCCCGAGAAACTCCCAAACTCAGCAAGAATCTCCATCTCCTCCGGCATTCACGGGCAGCACGGTAGCATGGTGGTTAGCATAAATGCTTCACAGCTCCAGGGTCCCAGGTTCGGTTCCCGGCTGGGTCACTGTCTGTGCGGAGTCTGCACATCCTCCCCGTGTGTGCGTGGGTTTCCTCCGGGTGCTCCAGTTTCCTCTCACAGTCCAAAGATGTGCGGGTTAGGTGGATTGGTCATGCTAAATTGCCCGTAGTGTCCTAAAAAAAGTAAGGTTAAGGGGGAGGTTGTTGGGTTGCGGGTATAGAGTGGATACGTGGGTTTGAGTAGGGTGATCATTGCTCGGCACAACATCGAGGGCCGAAGGGCCTGTTCTGTGCTGTACTGTTCTATGTTCTATTCCCCCCACCGGGTCTGCTACATACAGCAGCAAGTCATCTGCATAAAGCGACACTCGGTGCTCCTCCCCACCCCGCACCAGACCCCTCCACCTCCCCGACTCCCTGAGAGCCATGGCAAGAGGCTCAATTGCCAACGCAAAAAGCAAGGGGGACAGGGGGCACCCCTGCCTCGTCCCACGGTGGAGCCTGAAGTACTCGAACCTCCTCCCATTTGTCGCTACACTTGTCATCGGGGCATCGTACAGCAACCTCACCCATTTAATAAACCCCTCCCCAAACCCGAACCTCTCTAACACCTCCCACAGGTACCCCCACTCAACCCTATCAAAGGCCTTCTCCGCATCCAATGCCACCACAATCTCCGCCTCTCCTTCTGCCGCCGGCATCATTATCACATTTAGCAGCCTTCGCACGTTAGTGTTCAGCTGCCTCCCCTTCACAAAACCCGTCTGATCTTCATGTATCACCCCCGGCACACAGTCCTCTATTCTAGTGGCCAAGATCTTCTCCAGCAACTTGGCGTCCACATTCAGCAGTGAAATTGGCCTATATGATCCACACTGCAAGGGGTCCTTATCTCGCTTCAGGATCAGGGAAATCAGCGCCCGTGACATCGTCGGGGGCAAAGCACCCCCCTCCCATGCCTCGTTAAAGGTCCGAACCAACAGGGGGCCCAACAGGTCCGCGTATTTCTTATAAAATTCAACCGGGAACCCATCCGGTCCCGGCGCCTTCCCCGACTGCATGTGGCCAATCCCTCTGACCAGCTCCTCCAACTCGATCGGCGCCCCCAGTCCCTCCACCTGCTCATCCTGCACCCTTGGAAATCGCAGCCTGTCCAAAAAGCTCTCCATTCCCCCTCCCACCACCGGCGGCTCCGACCGTTACAGTTCCCTGTAGAAGTCCCTAAAGACCCCATTGACCTCTGCCCCCTGCCGCACCACATTCCTACCCCTATCCTTCACTCCACCAATCTCCCTAGCCGCGTCCCGCTTGCGAAGCTGATGCGCCAGCATCCTGCTCGCCTTCTCTCCATACTCGTAGACCGCTCCCTGCGCCTTCCTCCACTGTGTCTCCGCCTTTCTGGTGGTCAATAAATCAAACTTGGCCTGCAGGCTACGCCGCTCCCCCAGCAATACCTCCTCCGGGGCCTCCGTATACCTCCTATCTACACTCAACAGCTCCCCCACCAATCTCTCCCTCTCCCTCCTCTCCCCCCTCTTCCTATGGGCTCGGATGGAGATCAGCTCCCCCCCTAATCACTGCCTTCAGAGTCTCCCACACCATTCCCACCCGGACCTCCCCAGTATCATTGACCTTGAGGTACCACTCGGTACATCCCCGGACCCTCCTGCACACCTCCTCATGAGCCAACAACCCCACGTCCAGTCGCCAAAGCGGGCGCTGGTCCCGCACCTCCCCCATCTCCAGATCCACCCAATGCGGAGCAGGGTCCAAAATCGCTATAGCCGAATATTCAGCCTCCTCCACCCTCGGGATCAGTCTCCTACTCAGGACAAAGAAATCAATACGGGAATAAACCCTGTGCACGTGGGAGAAAAAAAGAATACTCCCGAGCCCTCGGCCTCCCAAACCTCCAGGGATCCACCCCTCCTATCTGGTCCATAAACCCCCTCAACACAGCGCCGGCCCTAGGGTTGCTGGCGCCCCGGGCAAGCTGAACTTCAGCGCCCTTGGGGGGGGGGGGGGGGAGGGGGGCCGAGAGGGGGGCGGGGCCGAGGGGGGGCGGGGGGGGCCGAGAGGGGGGGGGGCGAGGGGGGGCGGACCCGAGGGGGGGGCGGACCCGAGGGGGGGGTCGGACCCGAGGGGGGGGGGCGGACCCGAGGTGGGGGCGGACCCGAGGGGGGGGGCGGACCCGAGGGGGGGGGCGGACCCGAGGGGGGGGGGGAGGACCCGAGGGGGGGGGGGCGGACCCGAGGGGGGGGGGCGGGAGGGGCGGACCCGAGGGGGGGGCGGGGGGGGCGGACCCGAGGGGGGGGCGGGGCGGGCGGACCCGAGGGGGGGGCGGGGGGGGAGAGAACCGAGCGGGAGAGTGGACCGAGCGGGGGGGGCGGACCGAGGGGACGGACCGGGGGGGGGGGGGGGGGGGGAGTGCGGCCGCCCTGGGGGAGTGCGGCCACCGCGCATGCGCTGGTTGGCGCCGGCCCAACTGCGCATGCGCGGGACCCGAGTCTGGTGCCCCCTAGCACATGGCGCCCCGGGCAACAGCCCGAGTTGCCGGTGCCTTGAGCCGGCCCTGCCTCAACACCTTGACTGCCGCCGGACTCCTGCCTGTCCTTGAACTGGAACGATCCAGTAGGGCATCCAGCACCGTATTGAAGTCCCCCCCCATGATCAAGCCCCCCACCTCCAGGCCAGGAATGCAGCCCAACATACGCCTCATGAAAGCAGCAGCATCCCAATTTGGGGCGTACACATTTACCAACACCACCCTCTCCCCCTGCAGCTTACCGCTCACCATCACATATCTGCCGCCACTATCAGCCACCACCTCAGATGCCTCAAACGCCACCCTCTTCCCCACCAGGATCGCCACCCCCCCCCCCCCCCCCCCCCCCCCCCCGGCTAGGACCCCTCCTAGCCACGACGCTCCCTCCATAGTACTCCCGTGAGCCAGCTGACTTCTGCTGACCCCAGCAGCTCCCGCCCTAACTCCGACCCCTCCCGATATGGGGTCACCCCTCCCCCCCTGCATCAGCTCCTTGGCACCGCTTCAGCGCGGGAAAACGGATCTGATATCCACGCCCCTTGCCTCCAGCTCCACCCCCCTCGTCCCGCAGCGCGGGAAACCAGAGGAAAGCCCGCGCTTTCCCACTGCCCCACCCCACCCCCTGAACGCAACTCCCAAATAGCAGTCTCACCCTATCCACCAACCCCGTACAAACAAAAACAGATCAACCACAGACCCCAACACCCCTCTTAAGACACAAAACCATAACCAACATCATCCGAAAGCGAGAGAAAAACAAACAAACAGCATAAACAGTGATACAAAAAACCCCCACATCCCCCAATCCCTAGTTCGAGTCCAACTTTTCAGCCTGCACAAAGGCCCACGTCTCCTCCGGGGACTCAAAATAGTAATGCCGGTCCTTGTAGGTGACCCACAGGCGCGCAGGCGGCAGCATGCCGAACTTCACCTGCTTGCCGTGGAGCACCGCCTTCGGCCGGTTGAACCCGGGCCTCCGCTTAGCCACCTCCGAACTCCAGTCCTGGTAGACGCGCACTATTCTCCCACTTGCTGCTCCTCACCTTCTTGGCCCATCGCAGCACACACTCCCGGTCACTGAACCGATGGAACCGCACCAGCACCGCCCGCGGGGGTTCATTCGCCTTAGGCCGCCTGGCCAGTACTCTGTGGGCCCCCTCCAGCTCCAGGGGCAGATGGAAGGATCCTGCCCCCACCAGCGAGTTCAGCATCACGGCCACATAGGCCGGCAGGTACGACCCCTCCAGCCCCTCCGCGAGGCCCAGGATCCGCAAGTTCTTCCTCCTTGATCGAAACTCCATTTCCTCGAAACGATCTTGCCACTTTTTGTGGAGCGCCTCGTGCATCTCCACCTTCCCCACGAGGGCCGAGACCTCATCCTCGCGCGCAGAGGCCTGCTGCTGCAACTCAAGTATCGCTGCACCCTGAGTTGTCTGGGTCTCAATCAGCTTACTTGTCGTTACCTTCAGGGATTCCAGCAACTCCCCTTTCAGCTCCGTAAAATAGCGCAGAAGGGCCACCTGCTGCTCCTCCGCCCACTGCCTCCATTCCTCAGGGGCTCCACCGGCCTCCATTTTGTCCACCTTCCCCCGCTTTTCCAGGGGAGCTGCTGCTGTTTTACTCCTCGCCCCACTCCGGGTCCGCACCATAAATCCCGGGGGGTTTTGCTCCAGACCCCTTTATCCACCGGGAATCGTCGAATCAGCGCCGTTTGGGGCCCTTAAAAGAGCCCACAAGTCCTATTAAAGTGGGAGCTGCCGAACGTGCGGCTTAGCTCCGCATAGCCGCAACCGGAAGAGCACAGAGGTGGTTTAAACCACGTGGGCGGGAGAGGCCTGACAGCGGCGGTACTTCGGCCCATCGCGGGCCGGAGAATCACCGTGGGGGGCCCGGCGATCATCGCGGGGGGCACGCCGATTGGCGGGGTGTGATTCCCGCTCCTGCTGATTCCCTTGTGGCGGAGAATTCTGGCCACGGCGGGGGGGGGGGGGGGGGGGGGGGGATTTACGCCGGCCCCGGGCAATTCCCCGACCCTGCGGGGGGTCGGAGAATTCCGCCCAAAGAAAGTGGGAGATATTTATACGATTGGGTGGGGAGTGAAAGATGAGTCATAGCCACAGAAACCAAGGGAAAAGAGTATTAATAGCCACAGAAACCAAGGGAAAAGAGTGCTCATGGCAGTCCCCTGAGAGAATAGAAGGTGTGAAAGGCCAAACAGCAGGGAAACTAAAATCCGAGGCGAAGCTGTGTGATGTAGATGTGGGGGGAGGGAAGACATTGGTGAGAGAGAGGGGAAGGGGGAGGCAATGGGAGAAAAGGTAAGGAAGGGGGGACAAGATTGGAGGAAATATATATAAAGAAAAACAAAATAGAAATAAATGGTAAAAGTCAGTTAAAATGAAATGGAATGAAAACAAATGGGTTGAGGTGGGGAAGAGCTAATCATCTAAAGTTGTTGAATTCTGTTTTTGTAAATCCGCCACTCTGTCTTAGAATTCCCCCTATACCAAAAAGGGCCGATATTCCAAATGGTGAACAGGGATTCTCACTCCCTGACTCCGATGCAGGCTTCGGTGGGTGCTATTCAGGTCAAACTATATTTTCAAGTTATTCCCCGGTATAACCCATACCTTCACCGAAGAATTTTACCTACTTACCCCTTAGTAGCATCGATGTCCTGGGTCCTGCATTGCTAAGGAAGTGAAGTAAGCTAATAACCACTTTTTCAGGTTAAGTTATTTTATTATTATACTTTTTTTTCTTTAAGTTGCAAACACTTTCTTTACAGAAAGGAAAAACGATTAGTGATTCTGGATGCTGCTGGGTTGTTGTAGGGACCTTCAGACTCTCTCTCTCTTGTAGTTCTCCTCCCCTTCTCTCCTGTTGCTGTTTCTCTCTCTCTCTCTTTTAGTTCTCCTCCTCATTCTTGCTGGCGTTGATCTTCGAGCCTTCCACCTCCTTGAGGGGAGCGGAGCTCCCCCGGGCCGTGCTCCGGCCGCCAGCTGTTGCTGCTTCGCGTTCTGCTGCTCTCTGTTTCTGCCTCGCGCGTGGGGGGAGGGGCGAGGGGAGCCCGCGCTTAGTGCTTTTTGGCGGGAGAGATCGGGACCTCCGATAGGGGATGGGCTACGGGGCTTAAAGGGGCATGGTGGGACACAACCAGGCCAATGGGTCCCCCTCTATTCAGTACATCACAGTGCTTCAACACAGCACAAAGAAATCTATGAAAACTCCCTTTTTCTTTTTCCCTTTCTCCTGCTGCAGGTTGTAATAACAATTCTGACAGACTGAAATTGACTGCATTTTTGACAGAAGAGCTGGCCACAGTTTCTACTCTTTTCAGCTGCCACCAACCTCTTGTGGGATCTTTCTCTGCACTCTCCCAGACCAGATATTGGCAGACTTCTATGTTTCAAATGACACATTCTGTATTTTCCAGAACAATTCGATGTTCAGACTGGAAGGCTGCTGCATGCCTAACTGGAAGATGAGATGTAATGTTGCAGCAGGCCAAGGACAGACATGTGGGCATGGGAGCAGCGTCTGTGTTAAAATGTCAAGCAACGGGAAGGTCAGGGTCCTGAATGCGCACAGACCGAAGGTGCTCAGCAAAGTGATCACCCAGTCTATATTTGGTCTCTCCGATATAGAGGAGGCCACATTGGGAGCAGTGAATGCAATAGACCAAATTGACAGAGGTGCAAGTGAAACGCTGCTTAACCTGGAATGAATGTTTTGGGCCTGAGATGTTAAGCATGGAAGAGGTTAAGGGGCATGTGTTACACCTTCTGTGATTACATGGGAAGGTGCCATGGGTGATGAGAGAGATGTTGGGTATGGTGTAGGAGTGGACTAGATTATCTCGGAGGGAGCTATCTCTGCAGAATGCTGACAGAGGGAGTGAACTTAGAACATAGAACATACAGTGCAGAAGGAGGCCATTCGGCCCATCGAGTCTGCACCGACCCACTTAAGCCCTCACTTCCACCCTATCCCCGAAACCCAATAACCCTTCCTAACCTTTTTTTTTAACTCTGAGGGCTTGGCCAAATGCAAGGCCAATCCACCTAACCTGCACGTCTTTGAACTGTGGGAGGAAACCGGAGCACCTGTTGGAAAAGCATGAAGACACGTGGAGAATGTGCATACTCCGCACAGACAGTGACTGATGCACTATCAATTGACCACAGAAGCGAAGTTGTAGTCCGAAACTGAAGGCTTTAATAGACAAGATGTTTCCCCAGCAACTCAGGTACAGAAAGGAAGCTGTGGGGAACACACGGGCTCTTATACCCCACCTTACAGGGTGGAGCTATCTTACAGTTCTAACCAATGGGTGACTAGTGTTACATACCATTGGGCCAATGAGCAGCGAGCCTTCTCCACCAATGGTCTCTCAGCATTGCTAGTTACCGTAATACCTCTAGTCACACTACCACAGTGACCCAGCGGGGAATCGAACCTGGGACCTGTCTTGTTATGCTCTAGGTGTAGCATAAGCGGCTTCCTTGTGGTGCACTTGACAAAGGAAGGTTCAGACGTGGAGATAACTTCAACACGTTTATTAAACTATTTACACTTCTGTTACTCGGGTTCGACATGACTGTTAATCCTTCTATAGCTACTCAGACTGACTAACCAGTCTGCTACAATCCACGTGGTGGGAGTGATATTGAATCAACCCTGTGCCTCTACTCACTGACTGTCTCCACTGGAAAGAAGCAGATCATGTGTGTGGTGTCCTTTATATATGGGTTGGTGTAATGCCCTCCTGCGGCCGTGTCACCTCTGAATGCCCATTGGTCGTGTCCTATCTAACTGTTGGTTGAGTGTCTGTGTGTCATGTTTCTGGTGCTCCCTCTAGTGTCTAGCTAGTCTACATGTATTTACATTAAATCCTTGTGTATAAATGATGCACATCACCACATCCCCCTTTTTTACATGTTACATATTTTCTGTACACTTAAAGAAAATTGAACAAAAGACAGGCAGATAAGTTATGGTATGTACAAGTCAGGAAAACAGTGATTAAACAATAAGTCCAAATCATTTGTCTGAGTCCAAAAACCATCAATCATTATGGTCAAATGTCTCTTGGTGGGTTGGTGAATATGATGGTGGCATGTCATTATGAACGCCATCAACGTCCCTGTGCAACAGGAACCAAGAAGTGGTCAAATCACTTCACTGTCTGATTTGGAGTCCCCCTTTTTTTTTCGATGTTTGTGATGGTGATGTTGGATGGCATCTTGCAGCTGATAAGGTATTGACGTTGAAGAGGTACCATCAACAGTATCATTCAAGATCATGTATGTGCCATATGTTGAAGTTGGATAATACTGTGCATACCGGTTTTGGCCAAATGCTGTGTAGGAAGAGTAATCGTGATGAGAACTGTTCAAGCTTGTCGAATTGGAAACAGAATTGCTGCTCGCATAAATACCGGGTGATGGTGTGAAAGTAGAACCTTGCATCTGATAGGAATATGCCGTCTGGCCAGGCTGGAGTGCAGCAAATCCTGGGCTGTAAGTAAGGCAGCCAGTCTGTAGTGCAGATTGCACTTGCGGTAGTCCTACCTTCGGTCTTGATTCCATTAGTGGGCAATCCGTAGTGCTGGCCTGTTTGAGAATATGCTGCATAGACTGCTGGCTGCTGCATTCCTGAATACTGGGTTTATCCAGCGTAAGTTGCATTTGGCTGCACTGCTGGCGTGGAAAAAATGCGTGGGTATGGCTTGGAAGGATATAGCTGTGGTAAATATTGGTGTATTCCTCTTGAACTGTAGCCACTACTTGTTATTACTGACCCAGTGTAATTGTCAAGCGATCCATCTCCTGTCGTTGTGGCATCTGCTGTCACCCTGAGCGTGCCGTCACTGAGGTTGCGGCACTCCCTGTCTGGAGTAAAGTCCGGCTTACGTGAATCAGAGTCGGCGTTTGGTTGCTTCCCATCTGGAGTCTGGTCTGTTTCACCTGAGTCAGTTGTGGTTTGTCGGTACTCCCCGTCCGGAGTCTTAGCAGGTTCACTGGAGTCAGCTGAAATTTCTTGAAGCTGCATGTCTGGAGTTGGAACATGCAGGAATGCATTTACTTGTGGAGAAGCTCGAGCGAATGAGGTTGGAAGTAATGTGGTGTCACCGGAGTCACCAGAGGTTTCACGGTGATCGTCGAGTGCCTCTGTATACATTAGCTGAGGTCTGTCACTTTGCACATCTTGCATGGGAAGTGGGATGCTGTCATCACTCATCTCACATACAGTGGGTAGAACCTCAGTAGCTTCTTGTTGTTCACTTGGGTTGGGTAAATTGTCAGAGTCTTCATCTGGTGGTGCAAACAATGTGGGTGGAGTTCATTGTCTTGCTGTTTTTCATTTGTGCTTGGACTGTCATCGTCGCTTTGTTCTTCACTGGAGTATGATAGACCGTCATGGTCGTCCTGCTGTGCACTGGAGCATGGCAGACTGTCATAGTCTTCTTGCTGTTTACTTGAGCATGGCAGACTTGCATCGTCTGCTGCTAGTTGGTCAGAGGAGGTTGCTAGACCTTCATGGTCTTGTTCCTGCAAGGACTGCGCTTTGGAGTCTTGCATTGCTTCTATCGTGGAGGCTGTCCATGGGCTCGCTGTGGAGGCTTGTGACACTAGAGTCACTTCTTGTTCATGCAAGGACTGCGCTCTGGAGTCTTGCGTTTCTTCTATCGTGGAGTCTGTCCACGGGCTCGCTGTGGAGGCTTGTGACACTGGAGTCACTTCTTGTTTGTGCAAGGACTGCGCTGTGGAGTCTTGCGTGTCTTCTATCATGGAGTCGGGAACCCTTAGCGGTGCGTGGACCACGCTCTGTGTGGCAGCAGGCCGCTCTCTGTGGGCTTGTACCGCTCTCTATCTCTTGGTTTCAGGCCACAGCATAATCCTGCACTCACGAGTCAGGATGTCGTAGATGATGGGCTGAAGATCCTCAAATGCGAAGAATGAATCCGCGTCTGCGTTGGATTCAGTACGGGGGTCGCCATTTCTGATGAAAAAACCTTTAGGTTTTAGGCTCGCGATGTCCAGAGAAAATATAAAGGTCGGTGCCGAAGTATTCAAGGTCTGAATCATCGGTTTGGGCATAGGTAACTGTTGTTGCAGGGTTCCTCGGAGGTTAATTTCATTTTCTGGTTCAATTTGAGGTATTGTGCTGTCATTCCGGGTGAAAGAGGCTTGTTTTACAGCTTTAAGAGATTTTTTCGGGATTTGGGACGTTTCCCCTTTAAATGGGCGTGGTCCGAGGCCTCTGCCGTCATAGCGCCTGTGACGTCAGACGTAGGAAGCATTTGCGCATGCGCATATTGCTGTTCCTGTGCTGGGGCCGTTTTCGCGAACGCGCATGCGCAAACTGACCTTCCCGTTCTGTGCGCTTCTCGCGCAACTGCGCATGTGCAGTACCTTTAGTAAGATGGCTGCTGATCAAAATTGTTCTCTGCCTCGGGATCTCGGCCTTGTGGTGAGTACTGGCGCTTTTCTTACCTTTTCTTGCTGGTTGGAGTGTGTTTTCCTCACAGTATTTACCAAATTTGTCCAGGACTGCCCGGAAGTTGCTCCTGTTTTGCCTTTTGGAGAACTTGAATTTTTTAAAGATTTCTTCAGCTCTGGCACCGGCGATGGTGAGCAGAAGCTCTGCCTTTTCAGCATCGGCCATGTCTTGTAGGTCGGCTGCTACCAGGAAGATTTCAAACCTTTGCCGGAATGACCGCCAGTTTTCGCGGAGATCGCCGTGGCACTGGAGCCGCTGTGGAACCGGGATCTCGAACATCTTGCCTGGGTATTGTTGCTGGTTGTCACTGTACACAGAGTTATGGCTATAGGGATTGAAACAGTTCACTCCTGGTATCATGTCTTGTTATGCTCTAGCATAAGCGGCTTCCTTGTGGTGCACTTGACAAAGGAAGGTTCAGACGTGGAGATAACTTCAACACGTTTATTAAACTATTTACACTTCTGTTACTCGGGTTCGACATGACTGTTAATCCTTCAGTTAGTCAGACTGACTAACCAGTCTGCTACAATCCACGTGGTGGGAGTGATATTGATTCAACCCTGTGTCTCTACTCACTGACTGTCTCCACTGGAAAGAAGCAGATCATGTGTGTGGTGTCCTTTATATATGGGTGCTGTGAAGCCACAGTGCTAATCACTTGTGCTACCGTGCTGCCCATGTGCTACCGTGCTGCCCAAGGGAAGATGTGTTTGGTGGTGGCATCACGCTGGAGTTGATGAAAATGCCGCAGGATTACCCTTTGCATACGGAGGCTGGTGGGGTGAAATGTGAGAACGAGGGGGACTCTACATTTATTCTGGGAGGGAGGGGAGGGGACGAGAATAGTAGCACGGGAGATGGACCGCAGGCTGTTGAAGGCACTGTCAACATCTGTAGGTGGGAAATCACAGCTGAGGAAGTAGGTACACATTTTCAAAGCAAAACTTTGGAAAGTGGCATCAACGGACCAAATGCGACGGAGGTGAAGGAGCTGAGAGAAAGGGATGGAGTCGTTACAGGGTGTAGGGTGTAAAGAGCTGTAGTCCAGATGGCTGTGGGAGTCAGTGGGCTTGTAATGGATATTAGTACATAGGCTATTGCCAGAAATAGAGACAGAAAGGTCAAGGAAGAGAAGGAAATGTCTGAGATGGACCAGGTGAAAGTGATGGAGGGAGGGTGTAGGGTGTAAAGAGCTGTAGTCCAGATGGCTGTGGGAGTCAGTGGGCTTGTAATGGATATTAGTACATAGGCTATTGCCAGAAATAGAGACAGAAAGGTCAAGGAAGAGAAGGAAATATCTGAGATGGACCAGGTGAAAGTGATGGAGGGAGGGCAGCATGGTAGCGGAGTGGTTAGCATTGCTGCCTCATGGAGCTGAGATCCCAGGTCTGATCGCAGCTCTGGGTCACTGTCCATTTTGACTTTGCACATTCTCCTGAGCTTGCGTGGGCTTCGTCCCCACAACCCAAAGATGTGCGGGGTCGGGAGATTGGCCACGCTAAATTGCCCCTTAATTGGGTACATGCGGGTACCCATGGCTACACCTTGGATTTGGAGAAAATGGGATGAGTTGAAGGAGAAGTTGTTGAGAGATAGAATAAGTTCAGCCAGGTGGAGTAAGAGTGGCGGTGGACGGGAATTGTCCAGACCTCTTTTTGAGAAAGAAGTGAAGAGCTTTCGGGCCATCCTGGTATCGGATGGGGTGTAGAGGGATTGCACATCCAGGCGGTTAGGGCCCACGAACTGGAAGCTGTCAATTTGACGCAGGGCATCAGAGGAATCCTGGATGTGGGCGGGGAGGGAATGGACCAGAGGAGTGAGGATGGAGTCAAGATAAGAGGAAATAAGTTTGGAGGGGCAGGAGCATGCTGACACAATGGGCCTGCCAGGACAGTCTGTTTTGTGGATTTTGGGAAGTAGGTAAAAGCGGGCTGTTATGGGTTAGGAAACCATGTTGTAGGGGAAGGCATAGAGGAAATGAGGTCGCTAACGGTGTTGGAGATAATGGCTTGATTTTCAGTGGTCTGGTCATGGTCCAGGTGGATGCAGGAGGAAGTACCTGAGAGTTGGCAGGCACTCAGTCTCTGTGAGGTAGAGGTCAGTACACCAGACGACAACAGCACCCCCTTTGTCGGTAGGTTTGATAAAGTTGGGGTTGGACCTGACGGAGTGAAGAGCGGAAAGTTTGGAAGGAGAGAGGTTGGAATGGGTGAGGGGGGCATAAAACGTAAGATGGCCAATGTACCGTCGATAGTTCTCAGTGAAAAGATTGAGGGCAGGTAATTGGCCTGGCAGGGGTGTCCAATTGGAGGCAGAATGTTGGAGGCACATGAAAGGATCTGTGGAACGGTGGGAGGACTCTTGCCCAATGAAGTGGGCACGGAGATGAAGGTGATGAAAGAAGAGTTCAACATCATGCCGATCCTGGAATTCATTGAGGTGGGGACGTAAGGGTACAAAGCTGGGTCTTTTGCTAAGAACAGCACGCTCAGTCTCAGAGAGGGAAAGGTGGGAGGGTATGGTGAACATGCGGCAAGGACTGGGGCTAGAAGAAATGGGGTATGAGGGATTGGGGCTGGTGGAGGGCCTCGGATGGGCAGTGGTGTTGATAAGTTGTTGAAGCTTGCGTTCCTTAACATCTGCAAGAAACAGGAAAAGTTTCTAGTTAAGGCGTCGAATGATGCGAAGTCTGAAATGAAACCTCGGACAGGGACAGCTTTGAGAGAGAGTAAGACGGTGCTGTTGGAGAGAGATGTTGAGTGTCTTCATGTGGCGGCGCATGGCACTCAATGTGGCTTTCAGGATGGGGTGAGAGCAGCAGTTCGAAGAATGTTATATATCCTAGAGGTACCTGTAATCCTGGACCTTACATGCAGTGTGGAATTTAAGTTGAAATCCCCGTGGGGTAAGTTAGAGACGAAGACCATCATTGAGGAAGGAAATATGGCTGTGGAAGCGAGTCTTGGTAAATACCTTGTCCAACACTAAGAGAGAATTGGAAAGCAATGAAGGTGGATAGCGGGGGACGGACATTCATAAATCCTGTCGGAGAGAAGAGCAGTATTTCCTCAGGGTAGGCATTCCTGGAAGAGAAGTGGCAGTGTGTTAAACACTGGATAAAATCAAATTAGTGCGGATGCTGGAATCTGAAATCAAAAGAGACTCAAATCGTTGACTCTTTTCTCTCCCTTCAGATGCTGCCAGACCTGCTGAGAATTTCCAGCATTTTCTCTTTTGGGCAAACATTCTAGCATCCGCCGTAATTTGCTTTTATTAGGTTATGCTGCAGCTGTCTCGGGTACTGGTGAGGCCACACCTGGAGTACTGTGTACAGCTTTGGTCTCCTTTCTTGAAAAAGGATGTACTGGCACTGGAAAGGGTGCAGAGGAGGTTCACTCGGTTGATTCTGGAGTTGAGAGGATTGGCTTAAGAGGAGAGACTGAGCAGACTGGGACTATACTCATTTTTAGAATTTAGAAGAATGAGGTGGGGATATTATAGAAACATGTCAAATTATGAAGGGAATGGATCAGGGCACAGTGGGTAGCACTGTTGCTTCACAGCTCCAGGGTCACAGGTTCGATTCCCAGCTTGGGTCACTGTCTGTTCGGAGTCTGCATGTTCTCCCCGTGTCTGCGTGGGTTTCCTCCGGGTGCTCCGGTTTCTTCCCACAAGTCCCGAAAGACGTGCTGTTAGCTGAAATGGATATTCTGAATTCTTCCTCTGTGTACCCGAACAGATGCCGGAATGTGGCAACTAGAGGCTTTTCATAGTAACTTCATCACAGTGTTAATGTAAGCCTACTTGTGACAATAAAGATTTTTTTTAAAGATAGAAGCAGGGAATTTCTTTCCACTGGCAGGTGAAACTAGAACTAGGGGGCATAGCCTCAAAATAAGGCGGAGCAGATTTCGAACTGAGTTGAGGAGGAACGTCTTCACCAAAGGGTTGTGAATCTGTGGAATTGCCTGCCCAGTGAAGCAGTTGAAGGTACCTTGTTGAATGTTTTAAGGCAAATATAGATAGATTGTTCAACAGTAAAGGAATTAAGGGTTATGGTGAGTGGGCGGGTAAGTGGAAATGAGTCCACAAAAAGATCAGTCATGGTCTTATTGAATGGCGGAGCAAGCTTAATGGGCCAGATGGCCTACTCCTGCTCTATTTTGTATGTTCTTTTGTTCTTATTGTATTGAGGATTGGCTGACTAACACAAAGCATAGGGTCGGGATAAATGGGTCCTTATCTGGCTCGTGAAGTGCAAGTCACAGGGTGCTGCAGGGGTCAGTCCTCGGACTTCAACTGTTCACAATTTATATACATGATCTGCAATCAGGGACAGAGTGTAATATAGAAAAATTTGCAGATGGAACTAAACTAGATGGGAAAGCAGGCAGTGAAGAGGAAATAAAGATTTTACAAACGGATATGGATAGGCTCGGAGATTGGGCCAAAATTTGGCAGATGGAATATAATGTGGATAAGTGAGAGGTTATGCATTTTGTCTGAAAAAATAGAAAGGCAAATTATTATCTAAATTGAAATCAGATTCAAAATGCGTCTGGGCAGAGGGATCTGGGTGTCTGTTCATGAATCGCAGAAAGTTGGTATGCAGGTACACCATGTAATTAAAAAGGCAAATGGAATGTCAGCGTTTATTGCAAAATGTTTGAAGTATAAAAGTAGAGAGGTCTTGTTGCAATTGTATAGGGTGTTGGTGAGACCACATCTGGAGTACTGTGCCCAGTTTTGGTCTCCTTATTTGAAGAAGAATCTGGTGGTATTGGAGGCAGTTCAGAGGAGGTTCATCACATTGATTCTGGGATGAAAGGGTTGATGTCGGAGGAGAGATGAAACAATTTGGGCTTATGCTCGCTGGAGTTTAGAAGAATTAGAGGGAATCTGATCGACGTGTATAAACTACTAAATGGAATTGACAAAGTAAATGGAGACCAAATGTTCCCCCTTGTGGGGAAACCTAGGATGAGAGGTCATGGATATAGGTTGAGAGGCGGCAGATTTAGAACTGAGATGAGGAGGAACTACTTCTCGCAGAGGGTGATGAATTTGTGGAACTTGCTGCCCCATAGTGCGGTGGAATCTGAGGCATTAAATGAAAATGAAAATCACTTATTGTCACAAGTAGGCTTCAATGAAGTTACTGTGAAAAGCCCCTCGTCGCCACATTCCGGCGCCTGTTCGGGGAGGCTGGTATGGGAATTGAACCGTGCTGCTGGCCTGCCTTGGTCTGCTTTAAAAGCCAGCGATTTAGCCCAGTGTGCTAAACCAGTCCCTAATTGTTTTCCAGAAAGAGATAGATATATTTTGATGATAAACAGATTAAAAACCTATGGGCAACAGGTGGGGAGGTGGATTTGAGATCAGAAAGAGATCAGCCACGATCTGGTTGAATAGTGGAGCAGGCTCGAGGGGCTGAATTGCATACTTCTGCTCCTAGTTCTTCGGTAACCTGCAAGGGGTGATTCCATGTGTTTGGTTTTTGGGTGAAAATGAGCTTATATCACTCTGCATTTTTGTTTAATGATTAGTATATGTGGAATGCTACGTAGTTGTTTCTCAAATCTGAGTTGCTGTTGATTGTTTAATAAACAAAATATGCTCAATTCTCAAGTGCCTCCTTAAGGGCACATGTGCCATGTCTCAGAGGTTGATTAGTGCATTGCATGTCCAACAGACTTTGATGCCTGAACAGTATGCCTGAACTCTTCGATCATCAGTACTGTAGAGGCAACTACCAACAATCAAACACTTAAGAGCAGGCCTTCACTGTTATATTACATGATTGTAATACATCGTTACTCTTTTGCTTACTTCCAGAATGGTCTGATGATTGTAGTTCAATGAAACTCAGTCTTCAAATTAAGCAAATAACATTTAATGAATAACAAATATAAATATCAATGTGTTTGTTCACTCTTCTACAACTATAACTGATGATTAAGTAAATAAGAAGCATCAATAATGTTTAACTACACGTGCCGACTAAGCGATCCCTCTAACACTCTGCAATCTAGTCACTCCTGATACGAAGAGGAGGGAAGAACCTCTGAGTTCAGTTTATATCCATGGACCTGGTGCTGCCATATAGTGGTTGTCTAGCACTATGACACAGTTGTCAACCCTTTACATGGAACATGAAAGTGAAATGAAAATCGCTTATTGTCACAAGTAGGCTTCAAATGAAGTTATTGTGAAATGCCCCTAGTCGCCACATTCCGGTGCCTGTTCGGGGAGGCTGGTACGGGAATTGAACCATGCTGCTGGCCTGCCTTGGTCTGCTTTGAAAGCAAGCTCTATAGCCCTGTGCTAAACCAGCTCCTACATACCAGCAGATATACAAATCACTACATTCCCCTTTCTTTTAATCCATATTTTCTGAGTTTCAAAGAAAATTGAATAATTCTATAACAGTAAATCATGAGATGTATATCTGTACAAGCAAAACTGGAGTAATGACTATACACAACAATTGATATATTACAAGTTCAGTCTGTTTGGTTTTCGTCGTTGTCTTGTCAATATTTTTAGTTGACAAGGTGGTGAAAGTGATGTTTTCACTGTTTTGCGCACGTCATCTGAATTTCTGGTATGCTGTAAATTGTCATGAAAAATTGAAGTTTAAATCTGGAAAAACTTGATGGTGTAATCGAATCTTTTGCAAAGTACATCTGTTTCGTCGCAGAACCATGCCTTCCGCTGATTTTACCATGTAGGAGCATGGAGCTGCTTTCCTAATGATTGTTGCTGAGCAGACCATCCTCCATCTAGAATATTGATTCTTACTAGGTCATCCGTTGTGAGTGGTTCCAATTGAGATGAGTGTTTGTTGTAGTATGACTATTGACGTAAACATTGTTCTTCTATCTTCCTCAGCACTGGCAAGTGGTCTGGAATCTGCAGTCTAATTGATGGTAAGGCGGTCCTGAATAACATTTGAGCCGGCGAGAGTCCTGAAGATAGTGGTGTAGCTCTATAAGATAACAACGTGAGATAGATATCCAACATCGAATCAATAGCTTTATTGATCAACTGTTTGACAATGTGAACACCCTTCTCTATCTTGCTATTGGACTGAGTGTAGTGAGGACTGGATGTTACATGCATGAATTTATGTTTCTGTGAAAATTCTGTCTATTCAAAACTGTTCAAGCATGGACCATTGTCCGACATGACAGCGTCCGGTGTTCCATGTCTTGAGAATGTTTCCTTACATGCTTTAATTACTGATTTTGAAGTCAAATCCAGAAATTTCATTATTTCTGGGTAATTAGAGTAATAATCTATTATTAAGATATAGTCTCGACCATTCAAATGAAATAGGTCAATTCCTACTTTGGCCCAAGGAGAAGTAGCTAATTCATGTTGTTGCAGGGTCTCCTTGCATTGCGCAGGTTGGTGTTTTGAAACGTTTCGCAAGTAATGACCATGTCAGTAATGTCCCTATTAATTCCCGGCCAGTAGACTGCCTGTCATGCTCGTAGTTTACATTTTTCTATCCCGAGGTGTCCCTCATGGATTTGTTCAAGTATATTGGAACAAAGACATTGGGGAATAACAACTCAATCAAGTCTCAAAAGTACACCATCTACGATTGTCAAATCAGATTGAATTTCAGGTGGTGCATGACACATTGTAGTGTAACGTCCTTCTTTGTTTCTGACTTGATCAAATTCAACTTTTTATCTGATGCAGGAAGGTTAAGAGATGGCTTTTGGAGCAGCTTGTGGTAGAGCCCACGAGAGAACAGGAAATTCTGGATTTGATGCTGTGTAATGAGGCAGACTTGATTGGGATCTTAAGGTGAAGGAACCATAGGGAGCAGTGACCACAATATGATAGAATTTACCCTGCAATTTAAGAGGGAGAAGGTGGAGTCAGATGTAACGGAATGACAATTAAATAAGGGTGTGGTAAACCACTGTATTGTATTGTATTGTATTGCTACATGCCTGGGCTTGTCCCTGCTGGCTCCGCCTGTGGCTCCTCCCCTCAGGCTCATGTATAAAGGTGGCTGGTCTCCGCCTCTGATCCAGTTCAGGATCAGAGGCCAGGAGGCTTTCTGTTCAGTGTATTAAAGGCTCAGTTACGTTCACCACTCGTCGTGTGTTCATTGATGGCATATCAATTTAATACACTAAACATCTAATATAAATTTGTCACTGCCGGATCGCCTGGAGCTGGACTCCCCACAGACAGCCGATGCCACTGCAACATTCGAGCACTGGCTAATCTGCTTCGAAGGGTACCTCGGATCGACGAGTTGTGTCAGTTCCTGCTCAGCAAGGGCATCGCCTCGAGCAGGACGACCAGCTACAACCTCCGGGCAACAGACAGGTGGAGAGGGAGAATGCAGCGGTCTGGAAGGCCGTCCTCCTGGCCCTATGGTCTAGAAGTCTCCCAGTCTCCCGCTGGCAGGAGGTCCTCTCCGATGCGCTCCACTCCGTCCGGTCGCTTCTGTGTACTACCACCAACGAGACTCCTCACGAGCGTATGTTTGCCTTCCCCAGGAAGTCCACCTCCGGGGTCTCGCTGACAGTCCTAGGGCCCGTCCTCCTCCGGAAGCATGCGAGGAGCCATAAATCAGACCCCCACGTCGAGAAGGTCAGCCTCCTCAATGCCAATCCACAATATGCCTACGTGGCACATCAAAATGAGCGACAGGACACAGTCTCCCTTCGGGATTTGGTACCTACAGGTTCCCCAGCGACCATCACCACCACCCCTGACCCTACACCCTCTTCCCCCACCTCTACGCACCTACCTCAAGAACTGGCACCCTCAGGCCCACCGACGACCATCACGACGACATTCGCCCATACACCGCCCCCCCCTTCACCGACTCAACAACTGGGTGACAAAGAGGACAACACGCTCCCGTACGTGCAGGTCTCGACACCGGTGCCCACACCACAGCCGGGACTGAGGCGATCATGGCGGAAGGTCACGGCCCCCGACAGACTTGATCTTTAAGCCCACTTCATCCCTGTTGGACTCTTTTTGACAGGGGCTGAATGTGATAAACCACTTTATTGTATTGTATTGTTACATGCCTGGGCTTCTCCCTGTTGGCTCTGCCTGTGGCTCCTCCCCTCGGGCACATGTATAAAGGTGGCTGGTCTCCGCCTCTGATCCAGTTCGGGATCTGAGGCCAGGAGGCAATCTGTTTAGTGTATTAAAGCCTCAGTTACGTTCACCACTCGTTGTGTGCTCATTGATGGCATATCAAAGGGTAACTACAAAGACATGAGGGAGGAGCTGGCCAGAGTTGATTGGAAAAGGAGAGTTGCAGGGAAGATAGTGGAACAGCAATGGCAGGAGTTTTTGGGGGTTATTCTGGAGGAACAGCAGAAATTCATCTCAAGGAGGAGGAAACATGCTAAGGGCAGGGCAAGGCATCCATGATTGACGTAGGAAGTCAAGGACAGCATAAAAGCAAAATAAAATGCATACAAGTGGCAAGGATTAGTGGTAAACCAGAGAATTGAGAATCATTTAAAAGCAAGCAAAGGACAACTAAAAAAGCAATAAGGGGAGAGAAGATGAAAGATGAGTACAAGTTAGCTAGTAATATAAAAGAAGCTAGGAAGAGTTTCTTTCAATATATAAAAGCTAAGAAAGAGGCAAAAATAGACATTGGACAACTGAAACAGTGGCTGGAGAAGTAATAATGGGAAACAAAGAAATGGCAGAGGAACTGAACAGTTATTTTGCATCAGACTTCACGGTGTAAGACACCAGTGGGATGCCAAAGCTCCAGGAGAACCAGGGGGCAGAGGTGAGTGCAGTGCCCATTACTAAGGAGAAGGTTCTGGGGAAACTGAAAGGTCTGAAGGTGGATAAGTCACCTGGACCAGACGGACTACACCCCAGGGTCCTAAAAGAGAAGTTGAGGAAATTGTGGTGGCATTGAAATTGAAAAAAATTGAAAATTGCTTATTGTCACGAGTAGGCTTCAATGAAGTTACTGTGAAAAGCCCCTAGTCGCCACATTCCGGCGCCTGTCCGGGGAGGCTGGTACGGTGATGGTTGGTGGTGATCTTTCAGGAATCACTGGTGGCAGGAAGGGTCCCAGAGAACTGGAAAGTGGCAAATGTAACACCGCTGTTTAAGAAGGGAGGGAGGCCGAAGACGGGAAATCATAGGCCGGTTAGCCTGACTTTGGTCATTGATAAGATTTTAGAGTCTGTTATTAAAGATGAAATCGCGAAGTACTTGGAAGTGTATGGTAAAATAGGACTGAGTCAGCACGGCGTTGTCTTTTTTTCAAAATTTAGAGTCCCCAATTCATTTATTCCAATTCAGAGGCAATTTAGCGTGGCAAATCCACCAAGCCTGCACATCTTTGGGTTGTGGGAGCGAAACCCACGCAAACGCGGGGAGAATGTGCAAACTCCATACGGACAGTGACCCAGAGCCGGGATCGAACCTGGGACATCGGCGCCGTGAGGCTGCAGGGCTAACCCACTGCGCCACCGTGCTGCCCACGGCTTTGTCAAAGTGAGGTCGTGTCTGACAAATCTGTTAGATTTATTTGAGGAGGTAACAACAAAGTTGGATAAAAGAAAACCAGTGGTCGTGAATTATTTAAATTTCCAGAAGGCCTTTGACAAGGTTCCGCATAGAAGACAGTTGAATAAGTTAAGAGCCCATGGTGTTGAGGGTAAGATCCTGGCATGGATAGAGGATTGGCTGACTGGCAAAAGGCAGTGAGTGTGGATAAATTAGTCTTTTTCAGGATGGCAGCCGGTGACTAGTGTTGTGCCTCACTGGTCTGTGCATGGACCACAACATTTTACAATATACATTAAATGATCTGGAAGAAGGAACTGAAGGCACTGTTGCTAAGTTTACAGATGATACAAAGAACTGTAGTGGGACAGGTAGTATTGAGGAAGCAAGGGGGCTGCAGAAGGATTTGTTATAAACTAGGAGAATGGGCAATGAAGTGGCAAATGAAATACAATGTGGAAAAGTGTGAGGTTATGCACATTGGAAGGAGGGATTTAGGCATAGACTATTTTTTAAATGTGGAAGTGCTCAGGAAATTAGAAGCACAAAGAGACCTGGGAGTCTTTGTTCACGATTCTCTTAAGGTTAGCGCGCAGGTTCAGTCAGCAGTTCGGAATGCAAATGCAATATTCGCATTCATGTCAAGAGGGTTAGAATACAAGACCAGCGATGTACTTCTGAGACTGTATAAAGCTCTGGACCGACCCCATTTGGAGTATTGTGAGCAGTTTTGGGCCCTGTATCTAAGGAAGGATGTGCTGGACTTGAAAAGAGTCGAGAGGAGGTTCACAAGAATGATCCCTGGAATAAAGAACTTGTCGTATGAGGAATGGTTGAGGACTCTGGATCTGTACTCGTTGGGGTTTAGAAGGATGGGAGGGGATCTTACTGAAACTTACAGGACACTGCGAGACCTGGATAGAGTGGACTTGGAGATTATGTTTCCACTTGTCGGAAAAAGTGGAACCAGAGGACGCCATCTCAGATTAAAGGGACGATCCTTTAAAACTGAGATGAGGAGGCATTTCTTCAGCCAGAGGGTGATGAATCTGTGGAACTCTTTGCCGCAGAAGGCTATGGAGGCCAAATCACTGAGTGTCCTTAAGACAGAGATAGATAGGTTCTTGATTAATAAGGGGATCAGGGGTTATGGGGAGCAGGCAGGAGAATGGGGATGAGAAAATATCAGCCATGATTGAATGGCCGAGTAGACTCGATGGGCCAAGTGTCTTATGGGCTTATGGTTCTCTGCACACAATTGAGCCTGAGCTTTGACATCACGTATAAATTCAAATGTTTGATTGTCAGTTGTGATGGATTGTGATAAAGTGTCTTCAATAATTAAATCTTTCCCAGCTGTGTCTGTTAAATTGAAATCATAGAATCATAGAATTTACAGTGCAGAAGGAGGCCATTCGGCCCATCTAGTCTACTGGCTCTTGGAAAGAGCACCCTATTTAAACCCACACCTCCAACCTATCCCCATAACCCAGTAACCCAACCTAACGTTTTTGGACACTAAGGGCAATTTAGCATCGCCAATCCACCTAACCTGCACAATTTTGGACTGTGGGAGGAAATCTGAGCACCCGGAGGAAACCCACGCAGACACTGGGAGAACGGGCAGACTCCGCACAGACAGTGACCTTAGCCGGGAATTGAACCTGGGACCCTGGAGCTGTGAATCAACTGTGCTCACCACTGTCCTACCGTGCTGCCCATGTGCTGCCGTGCATACCGTCGTAATTTCATCATTATCCATTGACGTCTTGGCATCATATCGTTGAGATCCTTGTCGATGATGTGGACTAACAGCCTGTGATCCATCTCAACCATGACGGTTGGAAACTCATAGACATAACCATGGAATTTGAGTATTCCTGTCAATAGACCTAGACATCCCTTCTCAATTTGGACGTATCTGCATTCCGTCACTGTCATTGCTCTTGAAGCATATTCTACAGGAACCCAATACGAATTTACATCTTTGTAAGAGAACTGAGCCTATCCCATCCTGACTTGCATCAGTGGATATCTTGGTTGCTCTTTTCGGATCGAAGAAAGCGAATATGGGTGCTGTCATGAGCTGAGTTTTCAAATCGTGCCACTCTTTCTGATGGTTGTCCGTCTATTCTAAAGGTGTTGACTTTCTAATGGGGTTTCTCAGTGTTGGTGTTCTTACTGACAAGTTGGAGGTAAACTTGCCAAGAAAATTGATGAAGCCTAAAAATCTGAGTACAGCTTTCTTGTCTTCTGGTATATTCATGTTCTGAATTGCTGCAATTTTTTCATCATCAGACTTTACACCATGCTGAGAAATGGTATCTCCGAGAAATCTTAGTGACAACTGTCTAAATGTACAAGTCGATTGATTGAGTGCGAGTCCATACTTGTTGATGCATTTGAATACTTGTTTTAGACGCTCAATGTGTTCTTCTCTGGTTTTGGACCGAATAATGATGTTGTCTACGTACACCCTCACACCTTCAATTCCTTCTGTCATTTGTTCCATGATTCTGTGGAATATCTCATGCAGATATGATACCGAATGTCATACGATTGAAACAAAATCTTCCAAAAGGTGTGCTAAATGTGCATAGTTGGCTGCTTGAGTCGTCTAGTTGCATTCGCCAAAATCCTTGTGATGCATCTAACTTCGTAAAGATGCGTGCATTCGCCATCTCACTTGTGATCTCCTCGCACTTTGGTATGTGATAGTGTTCCCTTCTTATGTTCTTATTGAGATCTTTAGGATCAATGCAGATGCGAAGATCACCAGATGTTTTTTTTCCGCAAACCAATGAGCTGACCCAGTCAGTTGGTTATCGGTTTTGTGACTCGTAATATAATGCCTTGGGTTTGAAGTTGGTCCAGTTCTTATTTTAGCCTCTCTCGCAAAGGAGCAGGAATTCTCCGAGGCAGATGAATAACTGGCTTGGCATCCTTCCTGAGTAAAATTTTATACTGGAACGGTAGTGTGCCATGCCTCTGAATTCATCAGGGTACTGATTTAAGATGTATTGGATATGATCATCCAAGTTTGGTGTATATTCAGTTGCTGTATTAATACGTTGTACAAGCTGCAAGTCTTTACATGCTTGTGCTCCTAAAAGTGAAGATTTATCATTGTTAACAATTTCAAATCTTGAATTTCTTGATTTATTTGTTGGAGATTTTCAAATAACATGATCCTATTGAAGAGATCAAGTTACCGTTATAATGCTTCAGGCTGCTGGAAGTATCTCAGGTTCCTCTTGAATCTTGCTGAGATCCAGTCTTGAAAGGAGATTTGCTGAAGCGCCAAGTTCAAATAAAATAGGGCAGTTGTTAACTTGAACAACTGAGTTCCATTCATTATTGTTGTTGACTGAATTAATCTGCTGAGGATTGCTTGTTGCTTCTTTTGTTTCCTCATACTTTTCAATGATACCAACAAAAAATGTATTTTTCAGTGAGTAATTGTCTGATGAAAAGTTCTCTTCGGTTTCTTTTTCTATTGAGTCTACACTCCGAACATTAACCTGTTTGTATTTTTGTTAAGCAGGTTTAAATGGGAGAAAATATTTACACTGCAAAGCAAAATGGTTAAGCTTGCCACAAATAGAGCATGGTTTTCTATGTGCTGGCCATTTCCTCTTTAAATGGGCAGTTCCACATCTATAACACGTCATGACATTGACGTTGTGATGCATGAGACACTTCCGTGCATGCGCAGACTGGTTTTCGTCTGTCTCGCTGTTTCTGATAAAGTGTGCATGTGCAGGGTTCGAATGCATGCCCGCAAGATGGCTGCCATCCGAAACGTGCTTCTTCATCGATTGCAACACCATTTTTACACACTCAACCTCGTGATGGATTTTCGCGCCTTTTTCACCGTTATAATTGTAGTGATCCTCGTCTGAGTGTGTACAGAAGGGGCTGATGGGAAATGGAAGTACCACCAGGGGGCAGCACGGGGACATATAAGAGTGACGCCGAAGGCCCGCCCTTGCTCACTTTGGCTGGAGAGGCAGGGGAGCAGGACAGGACGGAAGTTGAGCTCAGGGCTGCAAGTGGTTAGGCCTAGTTTCAGAGCATAGAAAAGCAGTATCTTTACAAGTGCCATTCTATAAGTAAAAGCTAACGAAGTAATTTATTGTGGAGCACAATAAACCATCCTTCAACTGCTGAACGACTTCTAGCATTCTTTTAAGAAACATAACATGGTACGGGAGGGGCTTCTTTGAACAGAAAGAACCAACGCAACCAGCAAAAACAACAGGCCGGCCGCCCGACTGTGGAAGACTTTGCAGCCTCTCGACTCCAGACGACCTTCTGAAGCAATGGATCAGACGCTACGTCCAGGGATGATGAGAACTACAGGTAATTTAAATAGCAACTGGAAAATGTTTAAACAGAAGTTTACACATGTCAGCTCAGGACTTAAATGCAGCCACCGATGACAGAAAAATTGGACTTTTACTCTCAACGGCAGGCCAGCAGGCGATAGACATTTATAACTCTTTTATGTATGCTGATACTGAAGATAAAACCAAGTATCAAGTGATAGTGGCAAAATTTGATGACCACTGTAAATCACAATCCAATTAAATCATTGAAAGATTCAACCTGCGTAACAGATTCCAAAAAAACGGGGAGACTATCTCCCACTTTGTAACAGATCTGCGCTTGCTAGCACAAGGTTGCAACTACGGTGATTTAACAGACTCAATCATCAGAGATCAATTAATCTATGGTCTTGCCGACGGAAATCTAAAAGAATCATTAATGCTGCAAAATGACTTAACACTGAAAACCACCATAGATAAATGCTTACTATAGGAGCAGAAAAAGCAGCAGTTACTGGAGCTGTTTGACAAACATACCGTGGAAAAAAACTCACCACGAGGCAGATGTGAAAATGGTGACCTCTCCTCACGGGCCCTCTCTTCCGGTCGCCGGCCCGTCTGAGCATGCGCGCCATCCCGAAAGACGCGACTCCGGAAGTACTCGGTATTTGCATGCACACTTCTCGCAATACCGGCCCCGGACTGAAAGTCGCGCTGTGCATGTGCGAACGCAACATACGCATGATGTCATGACGTGTCATCACTGTGGCGCCGCCCATTTAAAAGGGCAATGTCCTGCACAAGGAAAAAGGTGCAGAAAGTGCTCCAAAACGAACCATTTTGCCTCCCAATGCCAGGCCACAGCCAAATATTACTCCACAATGCAAAGGCATGGAGACTTTAAAGTACGCACAGTTGATGTAATGGACACTCCGGCACCCGAAGACAATTTCTCCGACCATGAAGAATTCCACTCCTGGGAGAACACGTACGGCATTGGAATCATAAATGCCACAGTAGAACCACAGGAGCTGACAACAAAGCCTCGATACGTGCATGCCATCGACTCCACAAGTGAATGGAGTGCTACGGTGCAAGTCAATTACCTCCCCATCACGTTCAAACTGGACACGGGAGTGTCCGCAAACTTGATGACGAGCAAAGATCTCGCATCCGTTCCAGGGACGCACGAGATTACCTGCCGCATGCAAGTTAACTGATTACAACGGAAACCAGATCACCTCAAAGGGATCCTGCCACCTACAAGTTGCCAACAAGACAGTCACAACAGGACTACGATTTGAAATTGTAGATGACAAAAGATCCTCACTGCTAGGTTCTCAAGCCTGCAAGGATTTGCGGCTAATTCAAAGGATCTTCATGCACGCGGCTAACTCATCACGCATTGCCGATGACATACAGCTGCTACTCAGCGAGTACCCCGACGTCTTCTCTGGCATGGGTACGCTACCCTACAAATACAAAATCCTGCTCAAAAAGGATGCCATACCGGTCGTTCATGCCCCACGGAGGGTGCCGGCTCCATTGCGGGACAAGCTAACAGCTGAACTTCAACGTCTCCGATCTCAAGGCATTATCTCACGAGTCACACAGCCGACTGACTGGGTCAGCTCGCTGGTGTGTGTTAAGAAGCCGTCTGGTGAACTCAGGATCTGTTTAGATCCCAAAGACTTGAACAAGAACATTCGCAGGGAACACTACCCTATCCCCAAGCGAGAGGAGATAACGAGTGAAATGGCACAAGCTCGCATATTTACCAAGCTTGATGCCTCACAGGGCTTCTGGCAAATGCCGCTCGATGAGTCCAGCCGCCTGCTGTGCACCTTCAACACGCCGTTTGGACGGTACTGTTATAATCGGATGCCCTTTGGCATTATATCTGCATTAGAAATATTTCACAGAATAATGGAGCAGATGATAAAAGGCATCGAAGGCGTCCGTGTCTATGTGGATGACATCATAATATGGTCAACGACAGAGGAAGACCACATTGCGAGGTTGAAGCAAGTCTTCCAAAGGATCCACCACTTTGCACTGAAGCTCAACCGGGCCAAGTGCACCTTTGCATGGTCCTCTCTGACCTTCCTGGGCGACACAATATCAGAGCACGGGGTAAAGCCGGACGCTGAGAAGATCGCCACAATTCAGAGCATGCAGAGACCACATGACAAGAAAGCGGTGCTAAGATTCCTGGGATTCATCAACTTCCTCGGCAAATTCATACCGAACCTAGCAGCACGGACGACGGCGTTAAGGAAAGTGATAAGGAAGGACACGGAGTTTGCCTGGACCCAACATCACCAAGATGAATGGGATGATCTGAGACACCAATTGATGGCAGCTCCAACGCTCGCATTTTTTGACCCGGCAAAACCTACAAAGATCTCCACCGACGCCAGTCAACATGGAATTGGTGCGGTGCTACTGCAACAGAATGACCAGTCGGACTGGGTCCCAGTGGCTTACGCTTCACGAGCGATGACCGCCATAGAGTGCAGGTACGCACAGATAGAAAAGGAGTGCCTAGGGCTGATCACAGGCGTGACCAAATTCCACCACTATGTGTACGGTCTCCCCACGTTTCTCGTGGAAACTGATCATAGGCCGCTGGTAAACATCATCGACAAAGATCTAAATGATATGACACCACGACTACAACGCATGATGATAGTTGCGGAGGTACGACTTCACGCTGGTCTACACCCCTGGCAAGGACCTTGTAATAGCTGACACATTATCACGAGCCATGGCCGTTGACAACCCGCCACTGGCTTCCATCAATGATGTGGAAGCTCATGCACAGTGGTGCAAGGAGACACTCCCAGCAACGGACGAGAGGCTGCAGCAAATTTGTCAGGTGACACAGGAGGACGCCACCCTCCTTCAAGTCATACACAACCTTCAGCATGGCTGGCCAAATGGGCGGTGCCCACAGTTCCAAAACGTCAGGACTGAACTGTCCGTGGTGGATGGCATAATACTGCGGAATGACAGAATCGTCATCCCACTGGCGCTCCGGGCGGACATGTTCCGCAGGATTCACGAGGGGCACCTTGGTGCGGAAAAGTGCAAAAGGAGAGCATGACAATCCGTTTACTGGCCAGGGATAAACGAGGACATAACGAACATGGTGCTCACCTGTGACACGTGTCAAAGACATCAACCGGCACAATGCAAGGAGCCACTGCAGCAGCATGAAATGGCCACGTCACCATGGGACAAAGTTGGCATTGACTTGTTCCACGCCATGGGCCGCAACTATGTTCTGCTCATCGACTACTACTCCAACTTTCCGAAGTACTGAAACTCCCGGATCTCACAGCGGCATCAGTCATCAAGGCCTGCAAAGAAACCTTCTCCAGGCATGGCTTCCCATGGACGGTCATGTCCGACAATGGTCCTTGCTTTGCCAGCTGGGAGTGGATGGACTTCGCCAAGCACTACAACTTCAAGCATGTAACGTTGAGTCCACACTTTCCGCAATCGAATGGCAGGGTGGAGAAAGGTGTCCACATTATCAAACAACTCATCAGCAAGGCTGCAGACTCAAAGTCCGACATACACTTGGCCCTCTTGTCATACCGTTCGTCACCTTTGAGCTCTGGACTATCACCAGCTCAAATGCTCTTCAACAGAGATGTGCGGACAACATTACCGGCACTACAATTCACCAATCCCGATCACTCGCCTGTCCTGGATAAGATGCGTCACCAACGTCAAGTGCAAAAGCAGCATTATGACCAGCAGGCAAAAGTACTGCATCCGTTGGCAATCAACGATATGGTGAGGTTGCGACACCCGGCTGGGGGCTGGTCTAAAATGGCGACGGTTCTCCGCCTAATATCGCCACGATCCTACGTTGTGCAGTGTGACGATGGAACACTGTTTCGACGAAATCACCGAGACCTTCTAAAAGTTACACCTCGTCGACAGGTATTTCCAACACTAGCTCTGCAGGACGCTGTCATGCAACATCCTGGAACTCCAGCAGCAGGTGTCCAAATGGACGTAAAAGACTCTGAATCTCCATGCCCACTCAGGAGGTCTACCCGGATCAGACGTGCACCCAACCGTCTGAACTTATGAACATGGACTGACAATATCATTGCTCTGCCTTGTCTTTGTATAGAAACCTAATTGTGTTTGAATTTGTGTTTAGTTACAGCTCTGCAACTAAAAAAAAAGTGAAAAAGGGGGATGTAGTGATCCTCGCCTGAGTGTGTACAGAAGGGGCTGATGGGAAATGGAAGTACCACCAGGGGGCAGCACGGGGACATTTAAGAGTGACGCAGAAGGCCCGCCCTCGCTCACTTTGGCTGGAGAGGCAGGGGAGCAGGACAGGACGGAAGTTGAGCTCAGGGCTGCAAGTGGTTAGGCCTAGTTGCAGAGCATAGAAAAGCAGTATCTTTACAAGTGCCATTCTGTAAGTAAAAGCTAACGAAGAAATTTATTGTGGAGCACAATAAACCATCCTTCAACTGCTGAACGACTTCTAGCATTCTTTTAAGAAACATAACAATAAAATTCATTATATTGATTCTTGCTCTGTTGATGTGCTAGGCATTTTTCAATTGCTAATTCTAATGTTAGGTCTTGTTGTCTTAAAACGCTTTCTCTCAGATGCCCATCATTTATTCCAAATACAATCTGATCACAAATTAACGAGTCATGCAGTGCTGCAAAGTTGCAAGATTGGGATAGAAGTTTTAAATCTGTCACATAGCTAGTAAATGATTCCCCTGTTTTCTGCAATCTTTTGTTGAAAATGAATCGTTCAAATGTCTCATTCGTTTGGATTTTGCAGTGGTCATCAAATTTACTCAAAATCACTTCAAATTTTGCTTTGTCCTGACCAGCAGAATATTGCAAGGAATTATGGATTTCTTTTTTTTTAGAAAAACATATAAATGCCTTAATAAAATGTCATTTTCAGAAAAAATACATTTTTTTTTGCTGCCGATACTTCCCCCTTGTCGTTTATTTCCAGATACTTCTGGATGGACCCCCTCACATGCCCGCACACCCCCTCGTCCGCTAACAGTCCTACGTCCAATCTCCATTGCGGTCGCTGGCCCCCCTCCTTGCCCAGTGTGGGGCATGGTCTGACGCAGCAATCGCTGAACACTCGGTATCAACTACCCCCACCAGTAGAGCCCTGTTCAGGATTTAAAAAAAAAAAATCTGGGAGTATACTTTATGTACATGCGAAAAGAAAGAAAACTCCTTCGCTCTTGGCCGACCAAACGTCCATGGGTCTACTCCACCCATCTGCTTCATGAACCCCTGTAGTTCCTTCGCCATTGCTGGCACTCTCCCTGTCTTTGAGCTCGACCGGTCCAACCTTGGGCCAATAACCGTATCAAAGTCCCCCCACCCCCCATGATCAGCTTGTGTGAATCCTGGGTCAGGATCTTCCTTAACACCCATTTTATAAACTCTGCATCATCCCAGTTTGGTGCGTAGACACCATCGGTGTCCCCTCCAGCTTCCTGCTGACCATGATATACCTGGCCCCTATAAGTGCAACTATTTTACCCTCCTCTTTTTAAATATTCCCATATCATTGATCCAGGCCTCCACGCTTGGGGGCCTCGCATCCTTCCACTGAAGAAGAATCCTCCGCCGGGCTACTAGGGACGCAAAGGCCAGAACACCGGCCTCTTTCGCCTCCTGCACTCCCGGCTCCACTGCAACCCCAAAAATTGCGGGTCCCCAGCCTGGCTTGATCCTGGATCCCACCACCCTTGACACCGTCCTTGCTACCCCCTTCCAAAACTCCCCCAGCGTTGGGCACGCCCAAAACATATGGGCGTGGTTCGCTGGGCTCCCCGAGCACCTAGCACACCTGTCCTCGCCCCCGAAAAACCTACTCATCCTCGTCCCAGTCATGTGGGCTCTATGCAGCACCTTGAACTGTATGAGGCTAAGCCTCGCACAGGAAGAGGAGGAATTCACTCTCTCCAGAGTTTCCGCCCACGTCCCGTCCTCAATCTCCTCACCCAGCTCCTCTTCCCATTTACCCTTCAGCTCCTCCACCGAGGCCTCATCTACGTCCTGCATCACCCGGTATATGTCCAAAATTCTCCCTCCTCCAACCCACACCTCCGAGAGCAACCGATCCCGCACCACTTGTGGGGGCAGCAAGGGGAACCCCTCCACCTGCTGCCTGGCAAACGCCCTCACCTGCATGTACCTAAACATGTTCCCCGGGGGGAGCCCAAACTTCCCCTCTAACTCCCCAAAGCTCGCGAACCTCCCATCCACAAACAGGTCCCTCAACCTCCTAACCCCTGCCCTGTGCCAGCCCAGAAATCCGCCATCGATGCTCCCTGGGACAAACCGATGGTTCCCCCGTATTGGGGCCTCCATCGAGCCCCCCACTTCTCCCCTATGCCGTCTCCATTCCCCCCACATTTTGGGGGTAGCCGCCACCACCGGGCTCGTGGTATACCTCGTTGGAGGGAGCGGCAACGGCGCCGTTACCATCGCCTCCAGGCTCGTGCCCACACATGACGCCGCCTCCATCCTCTTCCATGCTGCCCCTTCCTCGTCCATTACCCACTTACGCACCATCGCTGCGTTGGCAGCCCAATAGTACCCACAGAGGTTGGGCAACGCCAGCCTCCCCCGATCCCTGCCTCGTTCCAGGAACACTCTTCTCACCCTCGGAGTCCGATGCGCCCACACAAATCCCGTGATACTCCTGTTGACCCTCCTAAAAAAGGCCTTCGGGATAAGGATGGGGAGGCACTGGAACAGGAACAAAAACCTTGGGAGCACCGTCATCTTAACGGACTGCACCCTCCCCGCCAATGACAGCGGTAACATATCCCACCTCTTAAACTCCTCCTCCATCTGCTCCACCAACCTTGTGAGGTTGAGCTTGTGCAGGGCCCCCCAGCTCCCAGCCACCTGGACCCCTAGGTACCTGAAGCTCTTCCCTGCCTGCTTCAATGGGAGCCTACCAATCCCCTCCTCTTGATTCCCCGGATGCACCACAAACAACTCACTCTTGCCCAGGTTCAACTTATACCCCGAGAAACCCCCGAATTCACCAAGAATCCTCATCACCTCCGGCATCCCCCCCACCGGGTCCGCCACATACAGCAACAGGTTGTCCGCATACAGCGACACTCGATGCTCCTCCCCACCCCGCACCAGGCCCCTCCAGTTCCATGGCCAGGGGCTCAATCGCCAACGTGAAGAGCAAGGGGGACAGGGGGTACCCCTGTCTCGTCCCCCGGTACAGCCGAAAGTACTCCGACCTCCTCCTATTTGTGGCTACACTCGCCATCGGGGCCTCGTAGAGCAGCCTCACCCACCGGATAAACCCCTCCCCAAACCCAAACCTCTCCAAAACCTCCCATAAATACTCCCACTCAACCCTATCAAAGGCCTTCTCCGCATCCAATGCCACCACTATCTCCGCCTCCCCTTCCATGGCCGGCATCATAATGACATTGAGGAGCTTTCGCACGTTCGTATTCAACTGCCTTCTCTTCACAAACCCCGTCTGGTCCTCATGAATGACCCTGGGCACGCAATCCTCTATTTGAGTGGCCAGGATCTTTGCCAGCAGCTTAGCGTCGGCGTTCAGCAGCGAAATCGGTCTATATGACCCGCACTGCAGAGGATCCTTGTCCCGCTTCAGGATCAAGGAAATCAGCGCCCGTGACATAGTCGGGGGCAAAGCCCCCCCCTCCCTTGCCTCATTAAAGGTCCGGCCCAACAGGTCCAAATACCTTTTATAAAATTCCGCCGGAAACCCGTCCGGCCCCGGCGCCGTCCCCGACTGCATGCTCCCTATCCCTTTGACCACCTCCTCCAGCTCGATCGGCGCCCCCAGTCCCTCCACCTGCTCCTCCTCCACCCTCGGGAATCGCAGCTTGTCCAAGGAGCGCCCCATTCCACCCCCCTCCACCAGGGGCTCCGACCGGTACAGTTCCCCATAGAAGTCTCTGAAGACCCCATTAACATCTACACCCCTCCGCACCACCTTCCCAGCCTTATCCGTCAATCCCCCAATCTCCCTGGCCACGTCCCGCTTTCGGAGCTGGTGTGCCAGCATCCTGCTCGCCTTCTCCCCGTATTCATACACCGCCCCCTGTGCTTTCCTCCACTGAGTTTCCGCCTTTCTGGTAGTCAATAGGTTGAATCTGGCCTGAAGGCTACGCATCTCCCCCAGCAATCCCTCCTCTGGAGCCTCCGCATATCTCCTATCCACCCGCACCATCTCCCCTATCAGTCTCTCCCTCCCCCTCAACTCCCCCCTCTCCCTATGGGTTCGGATGGAGATCAATTCCCCCCTCATCACCGCCTTCAGTGCCTCCCAGACCGTCCCCATTCGGACCTCCCCGTTGTCATTGGCCTCAAGGTACCTCTCGATACACCCCCGAACCTTCTCGACCACCTCCTCATCTGCCAGCAGCCCCACCTCCAAGCGCCAGAGCAGACGTTGGTCCCTCCCTTCCCCCAACCCGAGGTCCACCCAGTGCGGGGCATGATCTTGTGAATGTGTCTCTAATTCACTTGTCTCTCAGTCCGGAAGAAACGGTCTCGAACACGTTCGTAATTTAGAATATTCTTTATTGCGATCGGGGCAGCCCTCTAGGTATTCCAAAGAAACACCTCTGAGTGTGCCAAAGTTTTGCCCAAAGCATCCTATCTTTATAGGATACGTGGGTATCCCATACGTGGGACCCATACGTGGGTTTGAGTAGGGTGATCATTGATCGGCACAACATCGAGGGCCGAAGGGCCTGTTCTGTGCTGTACTGTTCTATATTATATTTTTTTTTAAGGGGCTGTCCCTTACATTCACTTGAGCTTGCCTCCAGCACAGATTACAGCTTGTTTTTACCAAATGTTTAGTACATGATTAATTTGTTATTGTCATATTTTCAATACATAATTTTACAGACATTGAGCACATGAGCGTATAGCAATTTTAGCAAAACACCAGGTGTCCAGCCATGATTTATCAATGGCTCTTACATTTCATATTCCGTCATCCAGCCATCTTCCTTGTTTCTCAAGGCTATTTGGCTTACAGTCATGAATCGGCTCACAAATTCAATAATAACTCCCTCCTTAGTAACTTTCCACTAATGTGTCCCATTAATTCTGGATGGTTCTAGCTATTAATCCTTGCTTCACATTCTCAATCTGAAATGGCAATGGCGGAGTATTCCACATCCTCCACCCTCGAAACCAACCCCCTACTCAGGACAAAAAAATCAATCCTCGAGTAGGCCTTATGTACGTGGGAGAAAAATGAGTATTCCCTGGCCCTTGGCCTCGCAAACCTCCAGGGATCCACCCCCCCCCCCCCAATCTGGTCCATAAATCCCTTCAGCACCTTAGCCGCCTCCGGCCTCCTACCCGTCCGGGACTTGGATCGATCCAATGGGGGATCCAGTACCGTGTTGAAGTCCCCCCCATGATCAGGCCCCCCACCTCCAGGTCCGGAATGCGGCCCAACATACGCCGCATAAACTCCGCATCATCCCAATTTGGGGCGTAAACATTCACCAACACCACCCGCTCCCCCTGCAGCTTGCCACTCACCATCACATATCTCCCGCCACTGTCAGCCACCACATTTAACGCCTCAAACGACACCTTCTTCCCCACCAGGATCGCCACCCCCCTACTCTTCTCATCCAGCCCTGAGTGAAATACTTGGCCCACCCATCCCTTCCTCAGCCGAACCTGGTCTACCACTCTCAGGTGTGTCTCCTGGAGCACGGCCACATCCGCCTTCAGCCCCTTCAGGTGCGCAAATACCCGGGCCCGTTTGACAGGCCCATTCAGCCCCCTCACATTCCAGGTTATCAGCCGGATCAGAGGGCTCCCTGCCCCCCTCCCCTGCCGATTAGCCATACCCCATCCCTTGCCCGCCCCCGGCCAGCGTCCCCCGCTCTGCCAGTTTCCCACGGCGGCAACTCACCCCCTCCAGCACCCCCTGCGTCCTCCAGGTCCTTCCTGACCGTATTAGCAGCAACCCGGTGCCCCCCCCCCCCCCCCCCCCCCCCAGGCTAGGACCCTTCCTAGCCACGCCCCTCCCTCCATCGCACCCCGGCGACTCCCGCCCTACCTCCAACTCCTCCCCATGTGGGACTACCCCTCCTCCATCGTGCCCGTCAACGGGTTTCCCCCCCCCCCCTTGCGCGGGAAAAGAAAACAGCCAGCGCGCTTCTCAGCCCCGGCCCCGCCCCCACCATCTCCCAGCGCGGGAAACCCGCAGAAAGCCCGCGCTTTCGCCCTGCCCGGCCCCGCCTCCTCCAGGGCTACTCCCATTGTCAGTCCCCCCCACCAGCTCCCCGAACTCCCCGTTTACCCCTCTGCCCGAACCCGTCCACCCGACCCCTGCAGAAAAACCCATGTAGAAAAGACAAATCGACATCACCCCACCCACCCGAAGGCCAACCCACATCTTACATTAAACCAAGCAAATACAAATACAGTATTATACAGCATCCCCCATCTTAGACCCTCAGTTTGAGTCCAATTTCTCGGCCTGCACAAAGACCCACGCCTCCTCCGGGGACTCAAAATAATGGTGCCGATCCTTATAGGTGACCCACAGACGCGCCGGCTGCAACATGCCGAACTTCACACTCCGTCTATGGAGCACCGCCTTCGTCCGGTTAAACCCGGCCCTCCGCCTCACCACCTCCGCACTCCAGTCCTGGAAGATCCGCACCTCCGTGTTCTCCCACTTGCTGCTCCGCTCCTTCTTGGCCCACCGGAGCACACACTCACGATCCACGAACCGATGAAACCGCACCAACACCGCCCGCGGGAGCTCGTTCGGCTTGGGCCTCCTAGCCAGAATTCTGTGGGCCCCCTCTAACACCAGGGGCCCCTGGAAGGACCCAGCCCCCATCAGCGAGTTTAACATAGTCACCACATAGGCCGCTAGGTCCGACCCCTCCAGCCCCTCCGTGAGGCCTAGGATCCGCAAATTCTTCCTCCTCGACCGGTTGTCCAGCTCCTCGAACCGCTCCTGCCATCTTTTATGGAGCGCCTCGTACATCTCCACCTTCCCCGCCACGGCCACGACCTCATCCTCCCTTTCGGAGGCCTGCTGCTGCAGCTCCCGGATCGCAGCCCCCTGGGCTGTCTGGGTCTCCATCAGCTCCCTGTTGGTTACCTTCAGCGACTCCAGCAGCTCCAACTTAAGCTCCTGGAAGCAGCGCAGCAGAGCCGCCTGATGCTCCTGAGCCCACTGCCTCAGCTCCTCAAGGCCTCCGCCGGCCGCCATTTTGTCTTCCTTCCCCCGCTTTTTCAGGGGTGTTTTCTCCGGTTTTCTCCTTACCCCACTCCTGGTCCGGACCATAGGACTGTTGGGGTCGACTCCTGACCTCTTCCCACGTCGGGATTTGCCGCCACAGCTCCGTTGGGGGCCCTGAAAAGAGCCCCAAAGTCCGTTCTCAGCGGGAGCTGCCGAATGTGCGGCTTAGCTCCTCATTGCCGCCACCGGAAGCCCCCTATTTTACCCTCCTCAAATGACTCACCTTCATTAATCAGGATCACAATCTCCCTCGTCTTAGAATCCAATCTCGAGTGAAATACCTGCCCTACCCACCCCTTCCTCAATCTCGTCTGATCTGTTACCCTCAGATGTGTGTCCTGTAGCATTACCATTACCACATCCACCTTCAATTCCCTCAAATGCGCGAACACGCGAGTCCTCTTAACTGGCCCATTCAGCGTTCTAATGTTCCACGTGATCAGCCTGACCGGGAGGCATCTCTTCACCCCCCGCCCCCTTCCAATCAACCATCAACCTTCTTAGGCCAGCCTCCACCCCGCGCCCCCGCAGGCCCACTCTTCAGCACCCTCAATCCTCGACCTCCCGTTTGTCTCCTAGCACCAATCCCTCCCTGTCAGCAGAGCAGCCCCCCCCCCCACCCCACCCCCATTAACAGCACAACAATTCCAACCCCCTCTCGCAAACTGATCATCTGCTCACCCTCCCACTGCACTACCGTGAGCTAGCCCACCCAGCTAGCTTGGTAGCTCCTCCCCATGGCGCCAAACATCCTACCCACTATTGTTCCCCCCCTCCCCCACTCGGGCATACATGTTCAAAAAACACAGTTCCAACCAAACACAAAGAAAAGTCAGAGAAGATCCATCCACCCTTCCCCCACCAGCACCAAGTTAACTTACAAAACTGAGCAGCAGCCCAAGAATCAATGTAAAAAACATGTCACATACAGTTCAAGATCGAGAATAACTTTAACAAAATCGATACAGCATTACCCGTCCCAAGAGTTCAGTGTCCTCAGTCACTTAACAGCCCTTTACTTTTAATAAAGTCCATCGCCTTGTCCAGCAAGTCAAAATAAAGTGATCTTCAAAAGTGACCCATAAACGAGCTGGATATGGCCGCCCAAACTCCACATTCTTCTTCAAAGGATTTCACTTGGTTGAATCCTGCTCTTCTTTTGGCCAGATCTGCACCCTGATTCCAGTTCCTCGTAGATGCGCAGCATGCTGTTCTCCCATTTGCAGCTCTGTGTCTGCTTGTGTCCATGTCCCACCGCAAAATCTGTTCCTTATCCAGGAACCAGTGCATTCGCACCACCATTGCCCTCGGTGGCTCGTTCACACGCAGTCTCCTCGCAAGCGTTTTGTGTACTCTAGCTACTTCCAAAGGTCGAGCAAATGCGCCATCACCCATTAACTTCTCAAGCATATTCGCCACATACGCCCTTGCGTCCGTTCCCTTGCAGCCCCTCAGGGAGGCCGACGATCCTCAAGTTCTGCCAGGTCCTCCACCTTCTTCTGCACCTGCACCTCCACCTGTTCTTCAGGTCCTCCACCTTCTTCTGCAGCCTTTTCTGCTGATCCCTCATCAGCCCCACCTGTAACTTCAGCCCAGTTAGCTGTTACTCGTGCTCTACCACCTTCTCCTCAACCTTCTGGATCGCCTGCTCTTGGGCTTCCAGCACATGCTCCACCCAATCGATCGATGCCTTGATTGGGTCCTTTTGCTTGGCGAAACCTTCCTGAATAAATTTTACCAGCTTCCGTTGACCACTTGACCGCTGAGCCAGTGCCCTGCGCCTCCACTATGTTTTTCTGTAGGTTTTACATGTGCCTTCCCTGCTCGATTTTTTCCTTCTTATGCGACCACTTCTGGTCCTCATCTTCATATACTGGTGTGGGATTCCTCCTCACTGTCACAACCACTCCCGAATTTTCAAATAAAATTTAAAAAAAGTTGGGGAAAAAGGTCCAAAAGGTCCGTCACGAGCGGGAGCTACCAAATGTGCAGCCTCCTATTCCATGGCCGCCACTGGAAGTGATGGAATTATAAATTTTGATTGCATGCTGTCCTGCCATTGATAGTAGCAATGCAATTTTTCGAGCATCAGTTGCGGTAGTTAAATCATATATTTGAAATTGTTGTTTAAACAGTTTCCAATTAGAGTTCAAATTACCAGTAGTCTTGAGGTGACATGGAGCTTGTGCGTGGTCCATCCAGGTGGTTTTCAATGAAGGATCCGTTTGCTGCGACGGTTCCTCAGTTGAATAGCTGCTACTAATTTCTTCTTTTTCTGATCTTTCTTAATCTATCTGGCTACTTTTTTGAAGACAAAGTCTGGTACCATGTGATTGTAATATGTTGTTACTCTTTTTGCTTACTTCCAGAATGGTCTGATGGTTGTAGTTCAACGAAACTATCAGTCTCCAAATTAAGCAAATAACATTTAATGAATAACGAATATAAATATCAGTGTTTGTTCACTCTTCTACAACTATAACTGATGATTAAGTAAATAAGAAGTATAAATAATGTTTAAGTACATGTGCCAACTAATCTAACACTCTGCTATCTAGTCACTCCTGCTACGAAGAGACCGGAAGAACCTCTGAGTTCAGTTTATACACATGGATCTGATACTGCCATCTAGTGGTTGTCTAGCACTATGATACAGTTGTCAACCCTTTACATACCAGCAGATATACAGATCATTACATTCGCCGCTATTGATCTTCTTGTGATCAAAGGGTAAGTGTGGGGATGAGCAGAGGGCAGCTGAGCACGGTCTCCCTAATGTTCCCGGCTGGGGTCTGGGGGCTCCTGATTTAGCCGGGAGTAAGTATGCAGAGCAAGGTTTGCCAGCATAACTGGCTCACTGGATGGAACTCTGAGAGAAGGCAGGACAGGTAAGGGGGAGGCTTGGGTGATTTGAAAGTCTCGGGGTGGAAGTCCTAACTGATTGTCAATCTCTCTCCTTTTTCAATTCCTTGGAAAATGATTGCTGGTGTTAATCCAGTGGAGGTTGCTCTTGCGTTGCTTGCGGCACCTGAGGGGGGCAGTCACTGGAGATGGCAACAATGCCAGCACAGGCACCATATGTGCAGGGGGCTGCAGCCTACCCTGAAGACCTGGCTGCCCATCAGGCTGAGGAGAGGAGGGGAGGCTGCCGTGATCTCAAAGTGAGAGTTCAGCCCCCCCCCCCCAACAGATTGCCGCCAATAGAGCATTGGGGCCTTCTGCAAGTGGGGGAAGGGGAGGTGGGGAGAGAGCGAGAGAATCCCAGAGCCACAGATATTTAGCTTGAAACGATCTGAGTATATTTAAATGCTCATCTTGGGCATGAACCCGATTGCATCAGGTGCCGTGGGCCGGGGCATCACGTTCTGTTCGGTGCCCAGCGCAATCCTCGAAATGTTAACTCTGTTTCTCTATTGATAGATGTTGGCAGACCTGCTGAGTTTTTCCAGTGTCTTCTGATCCTGTTTCAGATTCCTGAATCTGCAGTATTTTGCTTATTCCAATGTCTCATTTAGAGACAGGCAATATCAGCCTGTTTTTTAAAACAAACATTTAGCATGGTTCAATTCCCATGCCAGCCTCCCCGAACAGGCGCCGGAATGTGGCGACTAGGGGCTTTTCACAGTAACTTCATTGAAGCCTACTTGTGACAATAAGTGATTTTCATTTTTTCATTTCATTAATTCATGAAATATTGTGGTGAAATTACTGAGGTCACAAAGCTACAGAATTTTACACAGAACTATAACAAATTCTAAGCCTGCCATTTAATTGATTTTCCTGAGTGCACCCTGAATAGATTCTGGAAAATCACTAAGTCATGAGTCACATCATAAAAACTAATTAGAGTTTGCTCGCCAGTTTATCATCATGCTGTGGATTACAGTTAAGTGGCATCATAGATGATGCTGCCAGCTTACTTAATTTATTTTTTTAGAAGAATGTTCATTTGAAATAAAAGGGCATCTATTTTGTATTTACTTGAAGAACAGATTTACAAAAGTGGGAAATACAGTTGCATCGAAGTGTCTTCATGTTGTTTTCACACTTTTCAATTATTGCTAAATCATTGAATGGTTAAAAAAGGAAAAGTTTCACAATGTACAAAATTACATCACACAAAATTGGTTCTTCTGGAATAATTACCACAGAAAAATAAATTGAAGAATTTTGAGATTTATGCAGAAGCTGCTAAAAGTCTTGGGTTTACAAGATTTGGACAAGGGTTGTACTGTTAACAAACACATTATTTGTGTTCAAAGTATCATCATAGTAAATGCAGGAGCTGCATTTATAATGTGACCAAACAGGTTGATTATCAACCTGCAAATCCTTCCAGCATCCCTGTGGCAGGAGGAGAGTGGGAGAGTCTCTTGCTGAGCCAGAACCTGTAGGAGGCAAGAGTAGTACCGTGCCAAGCATAACAACGGACCAACACATGGAAGTCCATGGTCACCAATGCCATCTTGGGGCACAGTACCTAAAGAGAGTGACAGCTATGTAGGAGCACTGAACCATGGAACTTGATAATGAAAGAGATGGTAAAAATCCACATTTTAGCAATTGTTGGCCAAGGATTTCAACTGCACAAACACACGAAAGGCATCAACTGGAGATTGCCCATTTTAATTAATGTGCAGTTATTTCTGATGACAGATCAAGCCACTGCTGTTTGGACTGCACTTACTCAACCAACTCCTGTTTTTGATACACATTTGCTTTTATGTTAAATATTTGTCATGATTGCAGGTTCTGTTTTGAGCCCGCCAAGTAAGACCATGATTAACGATAAAGATCTGGAATATCATCTGTGTTCATACCTAGATACACTGGTTGGAGCCATACCTGGCACAAAGGTTGTGGTTGCTGGAGGTCAGTCATCTCAGCCCCAGAACATCACTGTAGGAGTTTCTCAGGGTAGTGTCCTTGGCTCAATCATCTTCAGCTGCTTTACCAATGATCTTTCTTCCATCATAAGATCAGAAGTGAGGTTTGATGGTGATTGCATAATGTTCAGCACCATTCGTGACTTTTATGATACTGAAGTAGTCCATGTCCAAATGCAGCAAGGCTTGGACAATATCCAGGCTTTGGCTGACAATTGACAAGTAACATTCACATTGCACAAGTGCCAGACAATGACCATCTCCAACAAGAGAGAATCTAACAAGGGCCTTTTTAAAAAAAAAGAGAGAACCTAACCATCGCCCCTTGTATTCAATGCCATTTTCATTGCTGAATTCCTCCACTTATCAACATACATAAGGGTTACCACTGACCATAAACTGAACTGGACTAGCCATATAAATACTATGGCTAAAGAGTAGATCAGAGGCTAAGAATCATGCAGCGAGTAACTCATTTTTTGATTTCCCCAAACTCTGTGCACCATCTACAAGGTACAAGTCAGGAGGGTGATGGAATATTCTCCATTTGCCTGGATGGGAGCGGATACTTGGGAACACCACCACCTGGAAATTCCCCTCCAAGCCATTCCTGACTTGAAAGTATATCACCGTTCCTTCACTATCACTGAATCAAAATCCTGGAGCTTCCAACTTACAGAACTGTGGATAAATCTACACCACATGGACTAGACCACATGCTGGCCCAACCAGCAAAGCCCACATCCCTTGAATTAATTCTTAAAAATATACGCGTAATGTAGACAAAAGTTAATTGCTCAGCCTAAAGGATGGGTGTAATGTGAGTAACTTGCTTGGCTACAGTATGTCCACATTTCCTTGATCTTTGACAGCCATCAATTGAATAATCTGTCTGCACAAATCTTTTCACAAGTGTTATAAGAACATAAGAACTAGGAGCAGGAGTAGGCCATCTGGCCCCTCGAGCCTGCTCCGCCATTCAATTAGATCATGGCTGATCTTTTGTGGACTCAGCTCCACTTTCCGGCCCGAACACCATAACCCTTAATCCCTTTATTCTTCAAAAAACTATCTATCTTTACCTTAAAAACATGTAATGAAGGAGCCTCAACTTCTTCACTGGGCAAGGAATTCCATAGATTCACAACCCTTTGGGTGAAGAAATTCCTCCTAAACTCAGTCCTAAATCTACTTCCCCTTATTTTGAGGCTATGCCCCCTAGTTCTGCTGTCACCCGCCAGTGGAAACAACCTGCCCGCATCTATCCTATCTATTCCCTTCATAATTTTAAATGTTTCTATAAGATCCCCCCTCATCCTTCTAAATTCCAACGAGTACAGTCCCAGTCTACTCAACCTCTCCTCATAATCCAACCCCTTCAGCTCTGGGATTAACCTAGTGAATCTCCTCTGCACACCCTCCAGCGCCAGTACGTCCTTTCTCAAGTAAGGAGACCAAAACTGAACACAATACTCCAGGTGTGGCCGCACTAACACCTTATACAATTGCAACATAACCTCCTTAGTCTTAAACTCCATCCCTCTAGCAATGAAGGACAAAATTCCATTTGCCTTCTTAATCACCTGTTGCACTTGTAAACCAACCTTCTGTGACTCATGCACTAGCACACCCAAGTCTCTCTGAACAGCGGCATGCTTTAATATTTTATCGTTTAAATAATAATCCCGTTTGCTGTTATTCCTACCAAAATGGATAACCTCACATTTGTCAACATTGTATTCCATCTGCCAGACCAAACTTATAAGATCCAAACTTATGAGATCCAAACTTATCTTATTGCTGATAGGGGGTCAGGAACCCCAAGTCCTGATCTGCCTCGTGGTTTCTGTATCTGTGCAGACCTGGGAGTAGGAGGTGTATGGACAGTCTGGTGTTTTGTAGTTCTCCATGTCAAGGATGGACCCAGTGCACCTATGTGAAGAAGAAAAGAAGGGAACAGTGCAAAAAGTTGGATCAAGTGAAGAGTTCCAGGCAGGGGACAGAGAGAAGTTCAGTTAAGAAGAAAGAAAGAGCGGGCAGCACGGTGGTACAGTGGGTTTGCACTGCGGCCTCATGGCGCCAATGTCTAAGGTTCGATCCTGGCTCTGCGTCACTGTCTGTGTGGAGTTTCTCCCCGTGTTTGCATGGGTTTCTCCCCACAACCCAAAGATGTGCAGGGTAGGTGGATTGGCCATGCTAAATTGCACCTTAATTGGAAAAAAAATGAATTGGGTGCTCCTAAATTTAAAAAAAAGAAAAGAAAATAAGAAATAAAGAGGAGAGGAATGATGAAAGGATGGAGACCCCAGTAGTAAAAGAGCTGTGGTTGGCCGACATGAAGTACTGAAGACTCAGGACTAGTCATGGAGATCAAAGAAGGCAGTTGGTGATTCTATGCAGTGGACCATTGGGGTGTATGTACCCTTTTGGAGCAACCAAAGAGCTGAAATTTTGCTTGTGAGTTGAAGTTGGAGTGCAGATTTGGGAATACAAGGGAAAGGCGTCCCAAGAGACGAGATTAATACCCTGCGAGGTGTGCTAGTGTTGAGGCCGTCCGAGTTGGATCAACCTTTGGAAAGAATTCCGAGGCAAGATCTTCAAAGGTAAAAATTGGAATCCCTCATGAAAAGGGAAGAGTTTCGACGAGATTGGATTACTCGCCTTGTTTACTGATGCCTGGTGGATCCCTAAGAAATCATTGGGATCTGTCTTGGTTGCATTTGCCATTGTGCAATGTTGTATGTTGATCACATTTTGCCTGTTAATTTGCATGTACCTTATCTTAACCCTGAATGTAGAGAGTAAAAGATAGATATTGTAAATTGTTTAATCTTTCTGACATTTTACAGAAAGTTTATTTTAGTTTGTTCAGAACCCATGGAATCTTTTGGATTTGTTTTCTCAGCAAGTTTCTTGTAACTTAAACTTTGTCTACTTTAAACAATAACTTATTGCACCGGATCATACAAAAATCCTTGGGGGAGGGGTCGGTCACACAAAATTGACCATGGCAATGGATCTCAGAATTGGGAGTATCCTCCAATTGGGCTGGTGTGAGTAGTGTCTGCATATTACGAGCAACCTGTATCAGTGCAACAGATATATAAACATTAACATAATTGAGATCTTACTCTTTTTATGCATTCTTATGCTGCAAAGAGAAGTCACATTAAATATTGAAAAGCTGCCCAATTTAAATTTCCTGGTTGTGCATGAATGATGGTTAAATGAGTTGAAACCTAAATACTCAAATTTGATAAAGAAATCTTCGGGTGAATTTATCTCTTTCCTTTGGCCCAATTGCTTATGCCACTTTCCTCCTAGTTTGGCCTTCGAATGAAATTGGGAGGATACCTAGAGTGTAATAAAATCAGAACATGCTGGAAATATTCAACAGTTCCAGGAGCATCTTTGGAGAGAGCAAATAGTTAACAGGCTGGATTTTCGTTCCAGTGTCTTGGTCCTGAAGCCAGGCTGAATCCTGGATCTGGACACTGGAATTAAATGTCTGTTTCCTTGAGCCCCATCTAATTAAGGACTTTGGTGGGCTCCTGAGCCTTGAGACCAACAGGAGCCCTTCAGCACTGTTTGGACACCCTGGGTTAGTGCAAGGTCAGTTCCAACAACATTTGACCTGGAATCGTAGCATAATTGAATTAACCAATAATTCTTAGGAAAATACCCAAATCTTTGGCCTTTGGATACCCAATAATTACAATCACCAGGTTTGAAAATGTAAACACAACTACTTTTTATTAACAACACGAACTATAATGAAATAGGCAGCAGTCAACTGAAAAAATGAAATGAAAAGAAAATTGCTTATTGTCACAAGTAGGTTTCAAATGAAGTTACTGTGAAAAGCCCCTAGTCACCACATTCCAGCGCCTGTTCGGGGAGGCTGGTACGGGAATTGAACGGTGCTGCTGGCCTGCCTTGGTCTGCTTTAAAAACCAGCTCTTTAGCCCTGTGGTAAACCAGCCCCTACGGGAGCAACATTAATCCACAAGTCTACTGAATCAGGTTTTATGCCTCTATAGGTTTTGATTCACTTTGTTATTTATATTTTTTAATGTATTTTATTACAAACTTGTATCAAAGCAGGTTACAGCAAGTAAACACCTGGGAAACATACTTCCCAACAATCAACTATACAGTCTGTACAGATTTTTCCCCTTTTTCAACATCTCCCTCCCCATCACCCCCACCCCCCCTCCCCACCCTCCTGCGACGAATAGCTCCTCAAACACCGTCACAAACACCCCCCACCTTTTCTCAAACTCCCCCGCTGAGCCCCTTAACTCATACTTTATCTTCTCTAACTGCAGGAAGTCAGACAGGTCAAACAACCATGCTGCTATGCCCGGTGGCGATGCTGACCGCTAGTCCAGCAAAATTCGTCACCGTGCAATCAGAGAGGCGAAGGCCACCGGGGGTAGCAGCATTAAGCTGGTATGTGTCAGACCATGGGGCAGTTTTAGAACATAGAACATAGAACAGTACAGCACAGAACAGGTCCTTCGGCCCTCGATGTTGTGCCGAGCAATGATCACCCTACTCAAACCCACGTATCCACCCCATACCCGTAACCCAACAACCCCCCCCCCCCCTTTAACCTTACTTTTTAGGACACTACGGGCAATTTAGCATGGCCAATCCACCTAACCCGCACATCTTTGGACTGTGGGAGGAAACTGGAGCACCCGGAGGAAAGTACAGAGTACCAGAGAATCTGGAGAGCAAACTCGCTGTGTGACTGGAGAGCTGCTAGATGCTAGTTTCCTCAACTCAGCCACACAGAGTACTAGATTCTGCCCCATTATATAGTCACATAGTATGCAGGAAAAAGTAATTTGAGACATCATAGAACATAGAACATAGAACATAGAACGATACAGCGCAGTACAGGCCCTTCGGCCCTCGATGTTGCACCGACATGGAAAAAAAAACTAAAGGCCATCTAACCTACACTATGCCCTTATCATCCATATGCTTATCCAATAAATTTTTAAATGCCCTCAATGTTGGCGAGTTCACTACTGTTGCAGGTAGGGCATTCCACGGCCTCACCACTCTTTGCGTAAAAAAACCCACCTCTGACCTCTGTCCTATATCTATTACCCCTCAATTTAAGGCTATGTCCCCTCGTGCTAGCCACCTCCATCCGCGGGAGAAGGCTCTCGCTGTCCACCCTATCTAACCCTCTGATCATTTTGTATGCCTCTATTAAGTCACCTCTTAACCTTCTTCTCTCTAACGAAAACAACCTCAAGTCCATCAGCCTTTCCTCATAAGATTTTCCCTCCATACCAGGCAACATCCTGGTAAATCTCCTCTGCACCCGTTCCAAAGCTTCCACGTCCTTCCTATAATGAGGCGACCAGAACTGTACGCAATACTCCAAATGCGGCCGTACCAGAGTTTGGTACAGCTGCATCATGACCTCATGGCTCCGAAACTCAATCCCTCTACCAATAAAGGCCAACACACCATAAGCCTTCTTCACAACCCTATCAACCTGGGTGGCAACTTTCAGGGATCTATGTACATGGACACCGAGATCCCTCTGCTCATCCACACTACCAAGAATTTTACCATTAGCCAAATATTCCGCATTCCTGTTATTCTTTCCAAAGTGAATCACCTCACACTTCTCCACATTAAACTCCATTTGCCACCTCTCAGCCCAGCTCTGCAGCTTATCTATGTCCCTCTGTAACCTGCAACATCCTTCCGCACTGTCTACAACTCCACCGACTTTAGTGTCGTCTGCAAATTTACTCACCCATCCTTCTGCGCCCTCCTCTAGGTCATTTATAAAATGACAAACAGCAACGGCCCCAGAACAGATCCTTGTGGTACGCCACTCGTAACTGAACTCCATTCTGAACATTTCCCATCAACTACCACTCTCTGTCTTCTTTCAACTAGCCAATTTCTGATCCACATCTCTAAATCACCCTCAATCCCCAGCCTCCGTATTTTCTGCAATAGCCGACCGTGGGGAACCTTATCAAACGCTTTACTGAAATCCATATACACCACATCAACTGCTCTACCCTCAGTCTACCTGTTCAGTCACCTTCTCAAAGAACTCGATAAGGTTTGTGAGGCATGACCTACCTTTCACAAAACCATGCTGACTATCCCTAATCATATTATCCTATCTAGATGATTATAAATCGTATCTTTTATAATCCTCTCCAAGACTTTACCCACCACAGACGTTAGGCTCACCGGCCTATAGTTACCAGGGTTATCTCTACTCCCCTTCTTGAACAAAGGGACCACATTTGCTATCCTCCAGTCCTCTGGCACTATTCCTGTAGCCAATGATGACCTAAAAATCAAAGCCAAAGGCTCAGCAATCTCTTCCCTGGCTTCCCAGAGAATCCTAGGATAAATCCCATCCGGCCCCGGGGACTTATCTATTTTCACCTTTGTCCAGAATTGCCAACACTTCTTCCCTACGCACCTCAATGCCATCTATTCTAATAGCCTGGGTCTCAGCATTCTCCTCCACAATATTATCTTTTTCTTGAGTGAATACTGACGAAAAGTATTCATTTAGTATCTCGCTTATCTCCTCAGCCTCCACACACAACTTCCCACCACTGTCCTTGACTGGCCCTACTCTTACCCTAGTCATTCTTTTATTCCTGACATACCTATAGAAAGCTTTTGGGTTTTCCTTGATCCTACCTGCCAATGACTTCTCATGCCCCCTCCTTGCTCGTCTCAGCTCTCTCTTTAGATCCTTCCTCGCTTCCTTGTAACTATCAAGCGCCCCAACTGAAACTTCACGCCTCATCGTCACATAGGCCTCCTTCTTCCTCTTAACAAGAGATTCCACTTCTTTTGTAAACCACGGTTCCCTCGCTCGACCCCTTCCTCCCTGCCTGACTGGTACGTACTTATCAAGAACATGCAATAGCTGTTCCTTGAACAAGCTCCACATATTCAGTGTGCCCAACCCTTGCAGCCTACTTCTCCAACCAACACATCCTAAGTCATGTCTAATGGCATCATAATTGCCCTTCCCCCAGCTATAACTCTTGCCCTGCGGGGTATACTTATCCCTTTCCATCACTAACGTAAAGGTCACCGAATTGTGGTCACTGTCTCCAAAGTGTTCACCTACCTCCAGATCTAACACCTGGCCTGGTTCATTACCCAAAACCAAATCCAAAGTGGCCTCACCTCTTGTTGGCCTGTCAACATATTGTGTCAGAAAACCCTCCTGCACACATTGTACAAAGAACGACCCATCCAATGTACTCGAACTATATCTTTTCCAGTCAATATTAGGAAAGTTAAAGTCTCCCATAACAACTACCCTGTTACTTTCGCTCTTTTCCAGAATCATCTTCGCCATCCTTTCCTCTACATCTCTAGAACTATTAGGTGGCCTATAGAAAACTCCCAACATGTTATGATTGGTTCAGAAGATACGCAATCAATCAAATTGAAGGATTGGGAAATAAGCGGAAGGACTGGAATGGAGGAAAAGAGTTGGTGAATTCAATGTCAAATTAGTTACGGAAAGAGATTAAGAGAGGGTAAACTTGGTGAGACCACTTGTATCAAAGCAGGTTACATGCCGTTCTGGTCGCCATATTATATAAATGATAAAACAGGATTGGAGAATGTGCAGGCATATCAGGAAATGATAGAAACATACATAGAAAATAAAAGCAGGAGTAGGCTATTGAGCCCTTTGAGCCTACTCCGCCATTCATGATGATCATGGCTGATCATCAAATTCAATACCCTGATTCTGCCTCTCTTTCCCTCCCACCTTCAATATCCCTTGATTCCCAAGAAATATATTTAATTACTTCTTGAAATCACACAACGTTAAGGCCTCAACTACTTTCTGTGGTTGTGAATTCCAAAGATTAATCACTCACTTGCTGAAGAAATTTCTCCTCACTTCAGTCCTAAAAGATTTACTCCTTACACTCCCCTTATAACTATGACCCCTAGTTGTGGACTCCCCCACCATCGGGAACATTCTTCCTGAATCTACCATGTCTAATCCTATTAGAATTTTATCAGTTTCTATGAGATCCCTGTCATAATATGCACTCATGCACATAATGAGGTAAAGACAGGCAGTGAGAGACACCCAGTTTAGCCAATCAACACACAGGACAGAACACAACCAATCACCAGACAGAACACTAGAGGGGGGCTTCCTACTATAAAACACACGAGGCATCAGCACTCCGCCTCTTTCCACTGGTGACAAACGTAGTGACAGTCAGGATGTATATATCAGTTAGCACCTTCTACATGTGGCTCAGAGCTAATCTGGTCTAGTTAGTTAGAGTCAGCACACTTAGAGTAGTAGAGTGTCAATCCACATCAAGCTGTGTGCACTGTTACAGAAGTTGAATAAATCGTATTGAACCAATGTCTAAGTTTTGTGTCTGCTTTCCAGTACAACTGCATCCAGTTGCAGTCCGTGTTACCCAGGGTGAATAAAACGACATGGTACCAGTAGTCTACTTCATCTAAGTAATTTACCTTGACTAATTCAGTGACGACCAGCAAGTGCCTTCCAGCGGCATGGAGAAGATCCAGACCCCTCCACAGCTATGGATCTCCGGCAATCTCAGTGCCAACTGGCGGATCTTCAAGCAGAAGTGCAGTCTCTACATTGAGGCCTCAGGCCTCGAGGATGCGTCCGATGCCAGAAAAATCGTGCTGCTCCTATCGACTGCGGGGGACCAAGCCATCCAAATCTTCAACTCGCTCACTTTTGTCAACGGTGAGGACAAGACCAAATTCAAGACTGTTTTAGCCAAATTCGACAGTCACTGAGAAGTCGAAACGAACAAGAGCTTTGAGTGCTATGTCTTCCAGCAACGCCTTCACGTTAAGGATGAACCTTTCCAATCCTTTCTAACTCATCTCCGTATATTAGCGCAGTCCTGCAACTATGGTGACACCGCTGATTCTATCATCAGGGATCAGATCGTGTTTGGGGTCCACTCCGACGCCCTGCGGGAGCAGCTCCTAAAAATAAAAAACATGACTCTGCCAGTCGCAATCGAGACGTGTAAAGTGCATGAACAGACGAGAAGTCGGTACTCCCATCTTAAATCGGCAGAACAGGACCAACTTGCCTCCCACGAGGCAGAGAGTGTACAGGTAATCGCCTGGATGCAGCGCCTTAGTTTCGATGAAGGTGGCCATTTTGCGCGCTTTTCCCGGGGTGCCACGCTTGCGCACCATGAACAGGAAGAGAAGGAGACAGAAGACAGGAAATTATAGGCTGGTTAGCCTGACTTTGGTCATTTGTAAGATTTTAGAGTCCATTATTAAAGATGAGATCGCGGACTACTTAGAAGTGCATGATAAAATAGGAATGAGTCAGCACGGCTTTACCAAAGGGAGGTCATGTCTGACATAGAAGAAGTAACAAGAAAGTTCGACAAAGGAGAACCAGTGGACGTGATTTATTTAGATTTCCAGAAGGCTTTTGACAAGGTACCGCATAGGAGACTGTTAAATAAGTTAAGAGTCCATGGTGTTAAGGGTCCATGGTGTTAAGGATAAGATCCTGGCACGGATAGAGAATTGGCTGACTGGCAAGAAGGTAGAGGGATGGGAAAAAGGAGACTTTTTCAGGATGGCAGCAGTGACGAGTGGTGTGTCTCAGAAGTCTGTGTTGAGACCACAACTTTTCACAATATACATTAATGATATGGAAGAAGGAACTGAAGGCACTTGCCAAGTTTTCATATGATACAGAGATCTGTAGTGGGACAGGTAGTATTGAGAAAGCAAGAGGGCTGCAGAAGGACTTGGACAGGCTAGGAGAGTGACAAACAAGTTGCAGGGGGATTTTAATCTACATGTCGATTGGTTTAACCAGGTCGGTCAAGGCAACCTTGAGGAGGAGTTTATAGAATGTATCCGTGATAGTTTCCTAGAACAGTATGTAATGGAACCTACTAGGGAACAAGCGGTCCTAGATCTTGTCATGTGTAATGAGACAGGATTGATTCATGATCTCATAGTTAGGGATCCTCTTGGAAGGAGCAATCACAATATGATGGAATTTAAAATACAGATGGAGGGTGAGAAAGTAAAATCAAATACTACTGTTTTGTGTTTAAACAAAGGAGATTACAATGGGATGAGAGAAGAACTAGCTAAGGTAGACTGGGAGCAAAGACTTTATGGTGGAACAGTTGAGGAACAGTGGAGAACCTTCCAAGCGATTTTTCACAGTGCTCAGCAAAGGTTTATACCAACAAAAAGGAAGGACGGTAGAAAGAGGGAAAATCGACCGTGGATATCTAAGGAAATAAGGGAGAGTGTCAAATTGAAGGAAAAAGCATATAAAGTGGCAAAGATTGGTGGGAGACTAGAGGACTGGGAAATCTTTAGGGGGCAACAGAAAGCTACTAAAAAAGCTATAAAGAAGAGTAAGATAGAGTATGAGAGTAAACTTTCTCAGAATATAAAAACAGACAGTAAAAGTTTAAAACAAAAAAGAGTGGCTAAGGTAAATATTGGTCCTTTAGAGGATGAGAAGGGAGTTTTAATAATGGGAAATGAGGAAATGGCTGAGGAACTGAACAGGTTTTTTGGGTCAGTCTTCACAGTGGAAGACACAAATAACATGCCAGTGACTGATAGAAATGAGGCTATGACAGGTGAGGACCTTGAGAGGATTGTTATCACTAAGGAGGTAGTGATGGGCAAGCTAATGGGGCTAAAGGTAGACAAGTCTCCTGGCCCTGATGGAATGCATCCCAGAGTGCTAAAAGAGATGGCTAGGGAAATTGCAGATGCACAAATGATGATTTACCAAAATTCACTAGACTCTGGGGTGGTCCCGGTGGATTGGAAGTTAGCAAGCGTGACACCACTGTTTAAAAAAGGAGGTAGGCAGAGAGCAGGAAGTTATAGGCCAGTGATCTTAACTTCGGTAGTAGGGAAGATGTTGGAATCTATCATCAAGGAAGAAGTAGCGAGGCATCTGGATAGAAATTATCCCCTTGGGCAGACGCAACATGGGTTCATAAAGGGCACGCCATGCCTAACTAATTTAGTGGAATTTTTTGAGGACATTACCAGTGCAGTAGATAACGGGGAGCCAATGGATGTGGTATATCTGGATATCCAGAAAGCCTTTGACAAGGTGCCACACAAAAGGTTGCTGCATAAGATAAAGATGCATGGCATTAAGGGTAAAGTAGTAGCATGGATAGAGGATTGGTTAATTAATAGAAAGCAAAGAGTGGGGATTAATGGGTGTTTCTCTGGTTGGCAATCAGTAGCTAGTGGTGTCCTTCAGGGATCCGTGTTGGGCCCACAATTGTTCACAATTTACATAGATGATTTGGAGTTGGGGACCAAGGGCAATGTGTCCAAGTTTGCAGATGACACTAAGATGAGTGGTAAAGCGAAATGTGCAGAGGATACTGGAAGTCTGCAGAGGGATTTGGATAGGTTAAGTGAATGGGCTAGGGTCTGGCAGATGGAATACAATGTTGACAAATGTGAGGTTATCCATTTTGGTAGGAATAATAGCAAACGGGATTATTATTTAAACGATAAAATATTAAAGCATGCTGCTGTGCAGAGAGACCTGGGTGTGCTAGTGCATGAGTCACAGAAAGTTGGTTTACAGGTGCAACAGGCGATTAAGAAGGCAAATGGAATTTTGCCCTTCATTGCTAGAGGGATGGAGTTTAAAACTAGGGAGGTTATGTTGCAATTGTATAAGGTGTTAGTGAGGCCACACCTGGAGTATTGTGTTCAGTTTTGGTCTCCTTACTTGAGAAAGGACATACTGGCACTGGAGTGTGTGCAGAGGAGATTCACTAGGTTAATCCCAGAGTTGAAGGGGTTGGATTATGAGGAGAGGTTGAGTAGACTGGGACTGTACTCATTGGAATTTAGAAGGATGAGGGGGGATCTTATAGAAACATTTAAAATTATGAAGGGAATAGATAGGATAGATGCGGGCAGGTTGTTTCCACTGGCGGGTGAAAGCAGAACTAGGGGACATAGCCTCAAAATAAGGGGAAATAGATTTAGGACTGAGTTTAGGAGGAACTTCTTCACCCAAAGGGTTGTGAATCTATGGAATTCCTTGCCCAGTGAAGCAGTTGAGGCTCCTTCATTAAATGTTTTTAAGGTAAAGATAGATAGTTTTTTGAAGAATAAAGGGATTAAGAGTTATGGTGTTTGGGCCGGAAAGTGGAGCTGAGTCCACATAAGATCAGCCATGATCTCATTGAATGGCGGAGCAGGCTCGAGGAGCCAGATGGCCTACTCCTGCTCCTAGTTCTTATGTTCTTATGAAATACAATGTGGAAAAGTGTGAGGTTATGCACTTTGGTAGGAGAAATGGAGGCATAGACTATTTTCTAAATGAGGAAATGCTTAGGAAATCAGAAGCACAAAGGGATTTGGGAGTCCTTGTTGACGATTCTCTTAAGGTTAATGTGCAGGTTCAGTTTGCAGTTCGGAATGCAAATGCAATGTTAGCATTCATGTCAAGAGGGCTAGATAACAAGAACAGGGCTGTACTACTGAGGCTGTATAAGGCTCTGGTTAGACCCCATTTGGAGTATTGTGAGCAGTTTTGGACTCCGTCTCGAAGAAAGGATGTGCTGGCCTTGGAAAGGGTCCAGAGGAGATCCACAAGAATGATCCCTGGAATGAAGAGCTTGTTGTATGAGGAACAGTTGAGGACTCTGGGTCTGTACTCATTGGAGTTTAGGAGGATGTAGGGGGATCTTATTGAAATTTACAGGATACTGTGAGGCCTGGATGGAGTGGATGTGGAGAGGATGTTTCCACTAGTCGGAAAAACTAGAACCAGAGGACATAATCTCAAACTAAAGGGATGGTCCTTTAAAACAGAGATGAGGAGGAATTTCTTCAGCCAGAGGGTGGTGAATCTGTGGAACTCTTTGCCACCAAAGGTTGTGGAGGCCAAATCACTGAGTGTCTTTAAGACATAGAGAGATAGGTTCTTGATTAATAAGGGGATCAAGGGTTATGGGGAGAAGGCAGGAGAATGGGGATAAGAAAAATATTAGCCATGATTGAATGGCGGAACAGACTTGAGGTGCCGAGTATCCTAATTCTTCTCCTATGTCTTATGGTTACAGTCAGAAATGGGGAAATTCGAAACAGGGAACAAAGAAATGAAATGGGGAGGATATAAATTTGTACTCTGCTTCTGTCTTCACAAAGGAAGACATGAATAATGTACCGGAAGCTCTGAGAAGCACAAGTTTCAGTGAGGAACTGAAAGAAATTAGTATTAGGATGGTTCGGGGAAATTAATGGGATTGAACATGGACAAATCTCCAGGGCCTGATCACCTTCATCCCAGAGTACTTATGGATGGAGGCCAGTGAATGCAACCCTATTAATCAAAAAGGAAGGGTAGAGAGAAAACAGGGAACTATAGACCAGTGAGACTAATGTCGGTAGTAGGGAAGTCCATTATCAAGGATTTCATAGCACAGCATTTGGAAAGCAGTGCTGTAATGAGACAAAGTCAGCATGGATTTACAAAAGGAAAATCATGCTTGCCAAATCTACCTTGCCAAATCTACCAGATTTCTTTGAAGATGTAACTAATAGAGTTGACCAGGGAGAATGAGTGGATTTGGTTTATTTAGATTTTCAGAATGCTTTTGACAAGGTCGCACATAGCAGATTAAAGCGCATGGGGTTACGGGTTGTGTCTTCAGATGGATGGAAAGCTGTTTAGCAGACAGGAAGGAAAAGTTGGAATAAATGGGTCTTTTTCGGATTGGCAGGCAGGGATTAATGGGTTATTGCAGGGATCTGTGCAAGGACCCAAACTGTTCACATTATATATTAGTGATTTGGACAAGGGAACTAAATGTATTGCAGAAGATACAAATACTAAATACTAAATGTATTGCAGAAGATACAAAGTTGGGTGGGAGAGTGAGCTTTGACAAAGAGTCACCGGACTCGAAACGCTAGTTATTTTCTCTCCCTACAGATGCTGCCAGACCTGCTGAGATTTTGCAGCATTTTCTCTTTTAGCATCATACATTCACAGGGCCCGGTTACCTTTCACCAGGTCCTCATTCTTTTTTAGCTGGCTCTACAGCTGCCTGCCTTTTATGCTGGTGCTGAGTTAACTCAGTCGAATTGAGCACGGGGTACAATCATCCCCAGCTGGATGAGTCCTGTGCAGGTTATTACACCCCCCACTCCAAAGTCCGAAAACCCCTCGCAAGGACGACCATTGAGGAGGAGAGGCTAGGAGAGGACCAAACGGGTGCAAACCCCACAGTGGCCAGAAAACAATCCTAAAAAGAAAATTGGTTTGCATAAGGCGCCACCTAATGGGGAAGCAGGACGGGCAGGTGTGTACTCCACGAAGCATTACGTCTGGCCCGACACCCTCACCAGTCACACAGGGGGCGAAGCTGCCAACAGCCGAACCCGGGGATGGCACGCACCACGGTATCGGACCCATCAACCCAAGGCCCAATCAGCGTAGCATGCCTTCCAGCCACAGGGAGAACAGGTGAGGGGGAACATCGGACAATGTCCACTTCAAAGTCTCGTTAAAAAAAAATTTGGGCACTCTAAATTCGACCTAAAAATAAAGCACCTATCAAAATGCCCAGGGAGCTGTCACCCCAACATTCTTACAGTACCTCTACACATGCAAATAAACACACAGCGCAAATAAAAACAAACAGCAGGGCTCCGTGCAAACTGCCAGAGGACCAGAAGTCACATATGGAATGTCCACTCAACTCCACACCAGAGTCTCTCGGCACAAAACCTGCAGTCGTACAATAACTGTCAGCTCGGAGGCAAAACATCACTGTTGCAAATTCCACAGTCCAAGCCGCCGCAGAACAGTCTTCCAAACACAACTCTGCACTCATCAGAATGACGTTCCAAAACAGTGGCGGCAACTCAAGAACGGACTCCCTGCTGGACCACTCTGCCAGCATCAGGAAACAACAGCAGACAGAGACGGACAAAAAGCTACGCAACCCACACCAGAAGTCGTTCAGAAGATACCGCATCCGGCACTGCCAGACATGTCAGACTCCAGATCACTCCCAGCGGACACACTTCACAAGCCAGCAGCAAAACAAAAAACTTGACCCGGCGCTCGCCTTCCATGACATTACAGACTCCGGGAAAAAAACACCATAAAAACAAACTCTGTAGCGTAGTTCACACTGCTTAAAAAAAAATTCTGGGGAAGTAGCTCAGCCAAACAAGCAGCACGCTGACAGCTCCAATTCATCATCGTCGCCAATGTGATAAAGCCAGAGGAGTCCAACGAGTTTCTTGAAAGTCCTTTATTTCAGCAACACCATCATACATTCACAGGGCCCGGTTACCTTTCACCGGATCCTCGTTCTTTTTTAGTTGGCTCTGCAGCTGCATGCCTTTTATGCTAGTGCTAGGTTAACTCAGTGCAATTGAGCACGGGGAACAGTCACCCCCAGCTGGATGAGTCCTGTGCAGGTTACTACAGGTTATTATGGAAGGCAAATGGTATGTTGGGTTTCTTAGAGAGGGGATATGAGTATAGGAATAGAGATGTTTTACTGCAATTGTATAGGACAGTGGTGAGGCTACATTAGAGTATTGTGTGCAGTTTTGGTGTTCTTATCTGAGAAAGGATGTTCTTACTCTGGAAGCAGTGCAGCGAAAATTTAACAGGCTGATTCCTGAGATGGCAGGACTGTCATACGAGGGGACACTAAAATGGTTAGGATTATATTCATTGGATTATAGATGAGTGAGAGGTGACCTCTGAGAAAACTATAAAATTCAAACAGGATTAGACAGGGTAGATTCTGAAAGAATGTTCCCGATGGTGAGGGAGTCCAAAACTAGGGGTCCAAGCTTGGGGATAAGGAGTATTTTTTTAGGACTGAGGGGAGGAGAAATGTCTTCACCCAGAGAGTGGTGAATCTGTAGAATTCACTACCACAGAAAGTAGTTGAGGCCAAAATGTTGTGTAATTTCAAGAAGGAATTAGATGTAGCTCTTTGGGCTAAAGAGATCAAGGGATGTGGGGGGGAAGGCGGGATCAGGGTGTGGTGAATCATAATAGCATAATTCACACTGTTATCACGCATGTTGTACCATGCCTCTGTAAGCTCGGCACACGGAGCTTACAGAGTTGCGCGGCTCTGCCCCTCGGGGGAGGTGTACTGGGAATGTACGGAAGTTTGTGCTGGGCTCCACCCTTGGCTCCGCCCATGACTCCTCCCCCCCCACTGGTTGTATAAAGCTTGGCAGTCGGAGCCTGCCTGCCAGTTCATCTAGAGTTCATCTCGTCACAGGCAGGCTCTTAGACTTAGAACAGTACAGCACAGAACAGGCCCTGCGGCTCTCGATATTGTGCCGAGCAATGATCACCCTACTCAAACCCACGTATCCACCCTATACCCATAACTCAACAACCCCTCCCCCTTAACCTTACTTTTCAGGACATTACGGTCAATTTAGCATGGCCAATCCACCTAACCCGCACATCTTTGGACTGTGGGAGCTCCGGAGCTCCTCCAGAGCACCCGGAGGAAACCCACACACACATGGGGAGGACGTGCAGACTCTGCACAGACAGTGACCCAGCCGGGAATCGAACCTGGGACCCTGGAGCTGTGAAGCATTTATGCTAACCACCATGCTACCATGCTGCCCTGTTGTAAGACGATTAAAACCACTGTTCACTTCTAACCTCGTGTCGCGTGAATTGATGGTCTCATCACAGGGTATTGAACTTGATGATCAGCCAGGATCAAAATGAATGGTGGAGCAGGCTCGTAGGGCCGAATGGCCTCCTCCTGCAGCAATTTTCTCTCTTTCTATGTTTCTAAATATGTACATTTTCCCCCTGCTAAGGCGATAGTTAGTGGAGTAGCACAGGGTCTAATCTGTGACTCCTTCTGTATGAACTGTTGTAAGTAACATTGAAGTGGCTCCTTTAAGTAATAATAGATTTGTTAATGACACAAAATTTGGGACTAGCTGACTTGAGTGAGGGATATTAATACCATTGGACATATAAAAAATTGATTCTGATTCAAGTAGATTAGCAGAACTATGGGATTAGGCAAAGTCCAACGTCAGTTCAGTTTTTAAAATTGGAGATACCTTTAAATTTCCAGAGAGAAATTGCTTATCCACTCTGGTTGAAACAAGTTACATTGCATTTACGTGGAGTTTACAGCACTGAAACTTGCTATTTGGTCCAACTAATCTATACCACTGTTTAAGCTCCACACGGGCTTTCTCCAAACTTGCTTAATCTCACTCTTTCTCGGTATTCTCTCTGCCGTTACCCCTATAGCACTTACATATCTTCTCATTACATACATCTATGGTATTTGTTTTTATCACTCCATGTGACAATAAGGGGCATATTGAAGAAACTGTCCTGGTCTGTACTTGTGCCAGAGCAGGCCTTTCGAGGCATTGATGGTTGTGCCCAGTATGGTGTTCAGGGGGTGGTCAGTCACCTCAAGAATTTGTTCCTGGGTGTTTGAGCCATGGTATTGTGTGGCAGAGAGAATACTAATGTTCAGGGGAGGCATCTGAAACCCCTAAGTTGGTATGTGAAAAGTCATGGGGGGTGGTGGGGGTCGCAAAACGTCAGGATGCATGTGGCCTTTAAAAGCGGAAGGCTCAAATGAAATTAAAATGAAATCCACAAACAGCATGGGAACATCAACATTAAAGAGTTCATGGGGGAGAACTGGAATATCAACAAGGACAGTGATGGGGTCAAAGGTAACTGGGGAAGGCTGGATAGTTAAAGGGTATGATATAATTGTTATTACAACATAAACATGGCAGCATAATGACCGAGACTGCAAACTGAATATTCAAGGATACTTATCATTCAGGAAGGACAAGAAGGGAAAGAAGGTGGAGTTGTACTGATAAAGTGATGAGATCGGTGCAGTATTAAGGGAGGATCTCACATCGGAATAACAAGGAATGCCACATTATAGGAAGGATGTGATTGCACTGGAGGGGGTGCAGACGCGATTCACCAAGATTTTGTCTGGGATGGAATGTCCACCCTGGTTCAATAAAGAGAGCAGGAGAGCATGACAGGAGCAATATGAAGTACACCTAAAAATTAAGTATCAACCTGGTGAAGCTGAAACACAGGGCTACTTGCAAGCGGCATGCAATGTACAGAGCTAAATGATCCCACAGCCAACGGGCCAGATCAAAGCTCTTCTGCATCAAGTTGTGAAAGGTGGTGAACGATTAGACAGATAACAAGAGGAGGAGGCTCCATAAATATATCTGTTCTTAATGATGGGGGAGTCCAGAACAGCAGTGAAAAGACAAGGCTGAAGCATTTGCAGCTATCTTCAGATGGAAGTACCAGGTGGATTATCCATCTCGGCCACTACCTGAGCTCCAAAGTGGTCAGTCAGTCTTCATCTAATTTGATTCACTCCATGAGATATCAAGAAATATAAGGCGGTGGGCAGCATGGTGGTGCAGTGATTAGCACTGCTGCCTCACAGCGCCGAGGTCCCAAGTTCGATCCCGGCTCTGGGTCACTGTCCGTGTGGAGTTTACACATTCTCCCCGTATTTGCGTGGATTTCACCCCCACAACCCAAAGATGTTTAGGGGAGGTGGATTGGTCACGCTTAATTGCCCTGTAATTGGAAACAATTAAGTGGGTACTCTAAATTTATTTAAAACAAAGAAATATAGGGTGGCACAGCGGTTAGCACTGTTGCTTCAGAGCGCCAGGGACCTGGGTTTGATACCCTGCTTGGGTCACTGTCTGTGCGGAGTCTTCACGCTTTCCCTGTGTCTGCATGGATTTGCTCCCACAAGTCCTGAAAGACGTGCTTGTTAGGTGAATTGGACATTCTGAATTCTCCCTCAGTGTACCTGAACAGGCGCCGGAATGTGGCAACTAGGGGATTTTCACAGCAACTACATTGCTGTGTTAATGCAAGCTTACTTGTGACACTAATAAAGATTATTATCATTAAATAGCTGATGGCACTGGATGCTGCAGAGCCTATGGGCCCTGACAAAATGTTGGCGATAATACTGAAGACTTCTGCTCTCTAATTAGCTATGTTGTGCCCTGACCAAGCTGTTCCAATAGAGCTACAACACTGCTATCTATCTGACAATCTCAAAAATTGCTCAGGCATATTCTTCCTAGGAATTCTATGGTTCTTTGTCAAACTCCTACAGTCCAGCTGCATTTTAAACTCTAATGAGCATTGATTGGCAGCAGACAGGATCTCCATCCTCACTTGACATGGTCTGACAGCTCTCCGGCCTTTCCAGGCATAGCGCGGCAGTGGCTGGGTGAGGCAACATGCCCAGGATTAAATGTTGCAACATGCAGACCAGGTAAGTGGCAGCAGCTCCGGGAGGGGGCTTACATGGGATAATCGGGTTATTGGTGGGTAGGCTGGGTAGGGGCAGAGGCGTGTCCTGCCTTTTGAGGCCTCTCATTACCTAACTCAGTCCTCTCCAATCAGAAGGGGACTTCCTACCCATGATCTTGGATTTAAAATTATGTATTCCTCCTGATCTATCTGGTGCCCACCAGCCTAAAAATTGAAGCTGCACAGAAAAAGGCCCTTAATTGGGGAAAAGGCATCCTTCCCATTCGAGGCCCTGCCAGCCCCACCATAAAATCTCAACAAGGTCGGGGCGGGCGGGATAATGGAGGGAATCCCATCTGTGCAACCTGACGCCCCACCCCCCACTCCTCCCTCCCCCCCACTGATCAAAACTGGACCGGGGGGGTGTAAAAATCAGGCCCATATAAAAACATCCTTTGCATTCCCTGAATCCACCTTCTCTGTTACTTAACAAAATTTTCATTAGATTAGTCAAGCATATACTATAAATCTATGCTGCCTCTCCTTACCTAACTCAGTCCTCTCTGGTTGCACCTAAACTGGAGGGGCACCAATATCTTGGGCAGGGTGGGAGGTTTGATAGAGCTCTTTGGGATGGTTTAAACTAATTTGGCAGGGGGGTGGGAACCAGAGCTACAGATCAGAGGATAGGGTAGCTGTTGAACAGGCAGAAGTAGTGCACGGCGAATCTGTGAGGAAGGATAGATGGTTGATAGGACAAAGTTGCTCTCAGTGGTATAGGTTGAAATGTGTCTGTTTCAATGCAAGGAGTGCCAGGAATAAGGGAGATGAACTTAAGAGCATGGATCAGTACTTGGAACTATGATGTTCTGGCCAATACGGAGACATGGAGTGGGATTCTCTCAGCCCTGGGCCGGGCCAGAGAATCCCCGCGACCAGGCTGTGCTGCCCTGACGCCGGCACGCAATTCTCCGTGAGCGGAGAATCGGCACCATTGGCGCCAGCGTGGTTAGTGCGGCGCCGGTTACGGTCTCCTCTATACAGCCGGCCTGCCGTTTCTCGGGCCGGAATGGGCCAAGTGGCCGTCGTGGAAACACAGTTCCGCGGGCGCCATCCACACTGGCTCTCAGCCGGCGGGAACTCAGCATGGAAGGGCCGAGTGGTGGCATGTGTGGGGGGAGGGGGCTCCGACTCCGGGGGCGCCTCCGATGTGGCCTGGCCCGCAATCGGGGCCCACCAATCGGCAGGCAGGCCGCTCTGGCTGGGGGGCCTAATTTCCTATGCACCTGCCTCTGTAGTCCTGCGCCCTGCTGCGTCGGGGCCGGCGCGTTGAAGGAAGCCACTGCGCATGCGCGCGTTGGTGCCGGCACCAATCTGCATGCGTGGATCCTGCGGCGCCCAGTTCACGCCAGGATCGGCAGATGGAGCGGCGTGAACTCCAGTGCCGTGCTGGCCCCCCTGCAGGGCCCAAAATTAGTCCTGGGAGTGGCCCATTCACGCTGTCGTAAAACGCGACGGCGTCGACACTGTGCCACGGGATGAGAGAATCCCGCCCATGGATTTCACAGGTGTAGGAATGGTTGTTAGATGTTCCAAGGTTTAGATGTTTGAAGAAGAATAGGGAGGGAGGTAAAGGAGGAGGGGGAGTGCATCACAGCTGCAGAAAAGGAGGTAGTCGAGGAGGATTTGCCTACTGAGTCAGTATGGGTGGGAATCTGAAACAAGAAAGGAGCAGTCACTTTATTGGTAGTTTTCTATGGAAGCCCCCCCCCCCCCCCCCCCAATTGCAGCAGAAAGATGGAGGAACAGATTGGTCGGCAGATCTTGGAATGGTGCAGAAGTAACAGAGTTGTTGTCATGGGTAACTTCAACTTCTCTAATATTGACTGGAACCTCCTTAGTGCAAATGGTTTGGAAGGAGTAGATTTTGTCAGGTGTGTCCAGGAAGAATTCCTGACTCACTTTGTAGATAGGCCGACTAGGGGGAGGCCATATTGGATTTGATGCTTGGCAACGAACAAGACCAGATATCAGATGTCTCGGTTGGAGAGCATTTTGGTGACAATGACCACAACTCCTTGACCTTTACCATAGTCATGGAGAGGGATAGGAACAGACAGTATGGGAAGGTATTTAATTGGGATGGGGAAATTATACTGCTATTAGACAGGAGCTGAGGAGCATACATTGGGAACATTTGTTCTTGGGGAAATGCACAACAGTAATGTGGGAGTTGTTTAAGGAGCACGTGCTGCGAGTGCTGGATAGTTTTGTCCCACTGAGACAAGGAATGGATGGTAAGGTGAAGGAGCCTTGGATGACAAGAGAAGTGGGCTTTGAGTCAAGAGTAAGAAGGAAGCTTACGTAAGGTTGAAGAAGCACAAATCTGGCATGGCTCTAGAGGGTTACAAGGTAGCCAGGAAGGAACTCAAAAATAGGCTTAGGAGAGCTAGAAGGGGGCATGAAAAAGCTCTAGTGGGAAGGATTAGGGAAAACCCCAAGGCATTCTACACTTATGTGAGAAATAAGAGGATGATCAGAGTGAGAGTAGGGCCGATCAAGGATAGTGGAGAGAACTTGTGCCTAGAGTCTGAGGAGGTAGGGGAGGCCCTAAATGAATATTTTCTTCAGTATTCACTACAGGGAGAGGGACCTTGTTGCTAGTGAGAACAGTGTGAACTAGGTTAATAGGCTCAAACAGGTTGATATTAAGAAGGAGGTTGTGCTGGAAATTTTGAAAAGAATCATGATAGATAAGTCCCCTGGGCCAGACGGGATGTACCCAAGGTTAATACGGGAAGCAAGGGAGGAAATTGCTGCACCATGGGTGATGCTCTTTGCGTACTCACTCTCCACTGGAGTAGTACAGGATGATTTGAGGGCCGTGAATGTTGTTCCCCTGTTCAAGAAAGGGAATAGGGAAATCCCTGGAAAGCACAAACCATTCAGTCTTGTGTCTGTGGAGAGCAAAATATTGGATAGGATTCTGAGAGATAGGATTTACGATTATTCAGAAAGTCATAGTTTGATTAAAGATAGTCAGCATGGCTTTGTGAGGGGCAGGTTATGCTTCACAAGCCTCACTGAATTCTTTGAGGATGTGACGAGACACATTGATGAAGGTCGGACAGTGGATGTGGTGTATATGGATTTCAGTAAGGCATTTGATAAGGTTCCCCATGGTAGGCTCATTCACAAAGTTAGGGGGCATGGGATACAGGGAAATTTGGCTGTCTGGATACAGAATTGGCTGGCCGAAAGAAAACAGCAGTGCTAGTGGATGGAAAGTATTCCGCCTGGAGGTCGGTGACCAATAGTGTCTTGCAGCGATCTGTTCTTTGTGGTTTTTATAAATGACTTGGATGAGGAAGTGGAAGGGCGAGTTAGTAAGTTTGCTGATGACACGAAGATTGGTGGCGTTGCAGATAGTGTTGAGGGCTGTTGCAGGTTACAAAAGGACATTGACAGGATGCAGAGCTGGGCTGAGAAGTGGCAGATGGAGTTCAACCTAGATAAATGTGAAGTGATTCACTTTGGAAGGCCAAATTTGAATGCTGAATACAGGATTAAAGGCAGGATTCTTGGAAGTGTGGAGGAACAGAGGAATTTTGGGATCTACGTACATAGATCCCTCAAAGTTGTCACCCAGGTTGATAGGGTTGTTAAGAAGGCATATGGTGTATTGGCTTTCATTAACAGGGTGTTTGAGTTTAAGAGCTGCGCTAGATTTTGCTGCAGCTTTATAAAACCCTGGTTATACCACACTTGGAATATTGTGTCCAGTTCTGGTCGCCTCATTTTCGGAAGGATGTGGCTGCTTTGGAGAGGGTGCAGAGGAGATTTACCAGGATGCCGCCTGAACTGGAAGGCATATCTTATGAAGAAAGGTCGAGGGAGCTAGGGCTTTTCTCACTGGAGCGAAGAAGAAAGAGAGTTGACATGGAGGTGTACAAGGTGATGAGAGGCGTGGATAGCCAGAGACTTTTCCCCAGGGCGGAAATGAGTGTCACAAGAGGACATAATTTTAATTTGATTGGAGGAAGGTATAGGGGAGATGTCAGAGGTAGGTTCTTAACACAGAGTGTGGTGGGTGTGTGGAATGCAGTGCCAGCAGAGGTGGTGGAGTCAGAGTCATTAGGGACATTTAAGCGACTCCTGGACAGGCACATGGACAGCAGTAAATTGAAGGGGTGTAGGTTCGGTTGATCTTAGATTGGGATAAATGTTCGGCACAACATCGTGGGCTGAGGGGCCTCTACTGTGCTGTACTATTCTATGTTCCATGTTCTCCAGGTTCCTGTTGATTCTATCCTGAGAATTACCTTTAAAATTTCCCTACCACTGATGTTAAATTGGCTGACTGAAAGTTAGACTTTTTCTGGAGTAAGGGTGTCATATTTGCCACTTTCCAATCCTCTGACACCTCTTCCATGTCTTGAGAAAATTGGAGGATTATGGCAAGCCCTTCTGTTATCTCCACTCCCACTTCCTTTCGCAACTTGGGATGCAAACCATCTAGACTACGCAACTTGCCTACTCTAAACAAAGCCAAGCTTTCCAGTTTTATCATTCCTATCAATTTTCACCCCATCCATTAGATCCATCATCTTTGCTTTTACCAACATTTTGTCAGCATCCTCTTCTTGAGTAAGCACCAGTACAAAGTACTCATTGAGCATTTTAGCCTTCCACTGGACCTCTAAGAATATATCACTCTCTTTCTTTGGTACCCACCTTGCCTCGTACTACTCACTTGCTGTTTACTGGTCGAAGAGCTTTGGATTCCCTTTTATTTTAGCTGCCATTCTATTCTCATATTCTCACTTTGCTAGTCATATTTTCCTCTTCACTGACCCTCTCAATTTATTGTATTAGGCCTAGTACTTGTTTAAAGTATTCACTTGACATGCATCACAAATTCTTTTTGGTTTCATTATATTCTCTATCTTTTTCCTTATCCAAGAAGCCCTGGCTTTGGTTTCTGTAATAAGCCCATGGAGGCAGAAGTCCCATCACCAGAATTATTTTTATTTACAAACCCAACAGCTGAACAACCATGACCATCCAGTCTGCTGTCTACACCGGGAGTGCAGAGGATCTGACACTCCCTGTTATATACACAGAAAGAGTTTCCCTAATTGGGCCACTAATCAGGGAACTCATATTCTAATTAGCCAATCTCAAAGGCCTGGCCTAAGTCATTACAGTTTCCTTACCTTTTGCCCTTGTTGTAATGCTGTTGCTGAAGCATCTTCCCCTTAGATCATCCATTGTTCAGTCTTTCCTACCAGTCTTTGGTTGCATTTTACTCTGGCTAGACTCCTTAGCCCATTAAAGTTAGTTCTCTTCAAATTTAGAAGCTCTATTTCAGATTGTTTGTTGTTTTTCTCCATTACTAATATGAACCTTATGGTACAATAACCACCGTTCCCTAAGTGTTCACCCACATACACTTGATCCACTTGCCTCACTCATTCCCCGTACCAGATCCAACAATGCCTCCTTCCCAGCTGGACTGAGAACATACTGGTCAAGGAAGTTCTCCTGAACACATTTCAGAAATTCCTTTGTTCCTTTCTCTAACATCCCAATCAATCCAAGTCCCCAATAACACCACTCTATATTTTTCGTGCACTTCTGATTTTCTCGATCTCTCACTAGTTGGAGACCGAGAGAATACCCATAATGTGATCATCCCCTTTTTGCTTTGAAATTCTATTCAAATAGATTCTGTTTTTGTCCCTTCAAGAACATTTTCTATCCATAGAGTTCCTTTCAACTTTAATTTAATGCTCCACTCTTCCAAATATAAGTGGAGCTGAAGAATGTTTTCCTGCTTCTTTAGTGTGAGCAGGAATTTGAACATAAATATGTAATAAATATTTACTTAGGCTAAAATATTAAGTAAATATGTACTTACAGGGACCTATGTTAGTCTCGCCAGGTGTTGCAAACATTGGCAAACAGGCATAAAAGGGTGCTTTTGTATAATGCGGAAACCAAACACACCAATATGTAGCTGAAGGAGCATAAACAAATGACACTTCCCTGTGTTTAAATTTTTCCGAAAATATTTATTCAAACTTTTAACAGTTGTGTATAATATTCTTCTATTTATTAGGGACTTGAAATCCAAACATGTTTGTGGTTCTCCATAAGGTGGCTTGACATAACCTCCAATACAACTTTGCCAGTAAAAGAAAATGCATTTTCATACAAAGGCAATGAATAAACTGGTATCCAATTCCAAAAGCAAAAAAAACTTACAACAGTGATACAACAGATAACAATTGTGTAACTATTACATAAAAACAATTATTCTGGGTGCGATTCTCCGACCTCGTTACTATCTCACTTGAGCGAAACGAGATTGATTAACAGCGGGAGAGGCCAAAAACGAGAACCGCGCCAGGCCCCAAATAGTTTGCGATGCAACTGGCCCGCAAAAATCAGGATCTCACTGTAGCGTGGAGAGAAACCAATTATCACCTCTTAAGCCTAATTTCCATGCAATTAATGAGAGCCACCCCGTAATCTCTCACTCTTCCAACTTTTTCCATTGGGCAGAAGATAGAAAAGTGTGAGAACACCCACGAACAGATTCAAAAACAACTTCTTCTCCACTGCTACCAGACTCCTAAATGACCCTCTTATGGACTGACCTGATTAATACTACACTCCTGTATGCTTCACCTGATGCCGGTGTCTATGTATTTACATTGTGTACCTTGCGTTGCCCTATTATGTATTTTCTTTTCATGTACTAAATGATCTGTTTGAGCTGCTCACAGGAAAATGCTTTTTACTGTACCTCGGTACATGTGGCAAAACACAAATCAAAATCCTGTCACTCAGCATCCTCCGCATCAAGTGTTCAGGCTGGCGCCGATTGGCACTCCTTTTGAAAGATTTGAACCTAGCAGAAGGGCTTCTGTGGGGAGTCGAGGAGGTGAACACCCATCTTTGGTCACAGACAAAGAGCCTGGGGGTGCTGGGCTTGCCACCCCAGTGGGAAGGAGTGAAGGAACCTCCACAGGTTGGGTGGAGGCAGGGGTGGGGGGGGGAGGGGGAGGGGGGGGCACCATAGGAGGGTGTGGGAGCACAGGATGGCAACCGGGAGCAATTGCGTGCGGTACCACCATACCAAACCCTGTGTGTACCTGTTCCGGTGGCAACCCTTGTCCATCTGCCCCACTGACTATCCATAGCCCCCACTGACTGCGGAGGCCTCTGGCTGTGCGGCTGAACGCTATTGCTGATCGGGATCGTGGTTAAGTAAGCACTTCACAGATCCCAAGTGGATTCCCATTGGTGGGAGGGCCATGTAGTATGTGGGAGTCGTTGCCTAGCATCCCAATCACAATTTGATGCCTGGGCAATGTGCTTGAACATTGCAGGAGGCAACATCACACACACAGCAGCCGACATCTGAACACCCAGGGGATGGGTCACAGCTCCGCGAACATGTCCACGGCCGGAGAGTGGGCGAGTGCCACAGGGAAGGGGTATGATGCCCGGTGAGATAGGCCAAGGATTCGGAGGTCAGCCTGCATTGTGGAAGGAATTGAGAGAAGCATCATACTGGTTGTGCACAAGGTGTTTAATGTGTTTGACAATTCTCCTCCCTCCCAATGGTGTCCCCCTCCCCCCGGTGCCCTCAGTGGTCCTAAATGTGCTCGTCTTCCTAGCTCTGCAACTACGTCTCATTGTGTCCCCAGGATGCAGCTCTGAGGTGGATGCAGCCAGCTGCTGAACATGTCCTGTGGCTTCGATGCCCCTGCGGTTGTCCTTTGGAAGCTCTGAGGCCAGAGGACCCCAGCTCCTTTGTCGGCAGCACATGCACTGTCGCGCCGCCCTGACTCAGGGGCTGGCTGAGAGATGCAGTCTCATCAGTGGTGTGGAACTCGGGGGAGCTGGTGACCACCGTCACCACTCCATGGGATGGGTCCGTTTTGCCACCCAGCACCCACTTCCTCCAGTTGGTGCCCATAGGACCTTGGGGTTCAACCTTGTGATAGAGGGGCAGCTGCCCCTGCATCATCTGGCTCGGTCAGCCCTGGCACTTCCCCATGTTTTGCACTATGGTGTCAACGCCCTCAGCGATGCTCCTCAGTGACTGGGACATGCTCTGCAGTGTCTCGCCAATGCCCACCTGCTACAGGGTCAAGCTCGGCAGTGCCTCGGCCATCCCATCTGAGAGCAGGATATGTCCTGCAGAATCTCATCGAGGCGAGCCTGGAACTGGGTGACATCCCCCATCGAAGCAGACATTCTGTCGAGACCCTCAGCCATGGCCATAACTGACTGTGCAACACCTTAGATACCTTCACTGATGGTGCCGATGTCGTGCACCAGGCTTTCCACTGTGGTCGCCACCCTAGTAGAGTTGGCCTCGGTGCCACGCATTGCCGGCACCCTTAGCTTCTGGGAATTCTCTAAGCTTTTGTGGACCTGCAGAAGTGACACTCCCCTTTAATGTCCTGGCTGCTCCCTATCATCTCCATCAGCTCAGAGTACCTCTGATCCACAGACTCAGCATCAGGCTGAGAGCCTGGGATCCAGCAGACCTCCGACTGCTGTCTTGCCTGGGGGTTCCTGCCTCCACCTGATGTACGTCATCAGCAGTGTGGTGCTCACCAGATTGTGCTCCAAAAGCTTGTCCAATAATATTTCCCACCGAGGTGTGTGTATCTGCGTTGGTGGAGAGTAGGGATGACAGCAGTGCCGTGACTATTACAGTGGAATCCTCGGAGCTCTCCTCCAAGGGGGTCTTCTGGGAGGCTGGAGAGGGGACCGCCTGGGCCTGAGCCATCGGCTGGAGGACCTGTGGGAGAATGAACATTTGGTCAGTGGGAGAGATGGGTTAGTCAGTAAGGCAATAACAACTCACGTTTGACAGGTTCTGCAGGTGGAGCCCGTTGGTCCTCATCCCCACAGTGTCCACCAGCTCCGCATTGGTGACCTCTCTGTCCTCGACCACACAGGTCACCTCCAGGGCTCACTCCTCAAAGGTGATGAGGATCCTGATGTCTGGCACCCCTCCATCAGTTTGGGCCCTCTCCTGGTGATTGTGGGAGAGCTTTCCCTGGGGAGACACAGAGGGCATCAGTAGCCACCGCGTGGTTCACAACAGAGGGAGGGGGGTTGTGGAGGAAGGGTTGGGGGGGGGGGAAAGAGGGGAAATAGGTGCTCCTGTGGGGGAATGGAGAGCTCTTGGAAGGGTGTTGGTGCTGCTTACTCATGCTGCCCGGTGTAGTTCATTGACCTTCTTCCTGCACTGGAGGCCACTCCTTCTGGTCACACTCCCCGAGCTCACTGCTGCCGCCACTTTCTCCCAGGTGGCACTGGCTGTCCTATGGCTGAATCTTCAGGGCCCTCAGGAGGACAGGACATCCCTCCTGGCCTTCACAGCATCTAGCAGCCTCCCCAGGTTATCGTCTCCGAATCTTGGGGCTGGCCTCCTGGACGCCATTGTTGCGAGCTGGCTGGGGTTGGTTGAGCAAGTGCAACTTAAGTGCTGCTTGGCCTTGTTAGCGGGGGGGGGGGGGGGGGGGGGGGGCTGGCGAGTGCAGTCCTGGCTTAATCAGCGGGCAAGCCTTCATTTGCGGCGAGAAGCCAGTGAGGTCACGTTAAGTGGATCAATTAACATTGAACAGTGTTGCCGGCCTCGCTGGGCTGAGCACCAGCTGGCTCGCAGCAATACCCACTCGCTACAACACTTAGAAATCTTTCTGGAGAATCGCGCCCATTGAAAATAATGGTTTGATAGGAATGATTTGCACCACTACAATCCAACCAAACACAATGGCCAGAATATTCCATCCGTTTCTGGCAGCTGGAACTTCCAATGGCAGGCCACCTCTGCCACCGTGAAACACGCCGTGGGGGAATGGAAAATCCCACCCAATAGATGTGATCAATGGATCAAACTCAAGGCAGGATTCTCCATCAGTGACACCGGTGGGATTCTCCATTCCGCTGCAATGAATGGAGTTTTTGGCTGAGCACCAAATTCTCCGTTCTCGCTGGCAGCGGTAGTACGGTGAATCCTGAGCGGAGGCTCTAAGCTCAGATCTTTTGTGGCCCTTTTCCATTTGCAAGATAGGAAGCAAAATGGCAACTCTCAGGGCTACAACACAATTTGGAGATATATATATCTATATTTTTACCTTTTAACGTGGTAAAATATCCACATGCTATGTCTTCATGATGCCTGAAATATGTCTTACCTGGTATTGCAGCCATCTTGCAAATGTCTACGGCATCAGTCCACCTTCATGTGCTAATGAGGGTTCTACAGTCTGATTTGGACCTTATCCTGAAATTGGGCTGCACAGGGATGAACAATTACTGTTGTTTTGCTCGGGCTTACCCTCTGTAAATGAGGCCAAAAAACCGTTTACTGAAGCCAGGAAGATCAGATGTGTTCCTCTCACCTACTTCCACAGGACTCCAGGTGGATGCTCTTGGTCATGATTGTCCTCTCTAATTCTCCTTTCCAGCACCTACTTGAGGGCTGTTGTTAACTGAAATTGTATGACATGAAATGACCTAGTTGGGTCTGGAGCTATGATAGGAACAAACTAATTATCTCAGTTATTACAATGGAGATTGAGACTCAATTTTAGATGAGTCTAATGCTTTCTGCTTCAGTTGTGCATTAGGTGATCATTGCCAGTTATGTATCTGAGAATAGGCCATACCAAATTTCTACCAGAGTTTATTGTGGACTAGATTGAGACTAAGTTGGAGCAGTTTCAACATCATAACTACATTAAATGTGTAATAAAATTTGGGATCAGGATCAACAAATCATACTGAGGCAGCCAGTGTGCCATTCTTTGAAATATGCTAACTGCTTTTAATAGTCTGGCAACTATCTGAAAGCACGCAAAAAGACAAACAGCTAACATAAAAGAGAATCCAAATGTCTTCCATGAGCATATAAATAGTAAAAGTGTAGTCAGAGGAGGGATGGAGGTCAACTGGAAGCATGTCTGAGGTAGTAAAAGCAAGATATTGCAGATGCTGGAAATCTGGAAATACTCAGATCTGACCGTATCAGTGGAGAGAGAAACGAGAGTTAATTGTTCGAGTCTAATACAACTCTTCTTCAGAACATACAGAACAGCATATTATGAGGGGGCAGACAAATTTCCCCCGCCCAGCTTGGATTCAAAGTCGCCGTAGAGGTAACACACTTCATGCCTTCTTGGCCAGCAGCCATGATGTGGCGTTGCGGGAGGGCTGAATTGGGGACTTCTACCACTCACTGGGGAGCAAGTCTCGCATTTGGGAGCTGCCAGGCAATCAGATTAATGATGATTGTAATGGTATAAAAAACAAAACATGTGGCAAGTGGAAGTATGAATGGAAGAATCGTGAACAGCTGTCGTCCGAGTGCAAAGGAAAATGAGTATTAAACCAAAACCTGTAAAGAGAAAGGTGACAAGATGGGGATAGAGTTTTTGGTCTGAAATTGTTGAACTCACTGTTTCATCTGGAAGACTGTCTAATTGAGGTGCTAATCCTCAAGCCTATATTAAGCTTCATTGAAATATTCCAGTAGGCTGAGGATGGAGAGGTCAGCTGAGAGCAAGCTGGAGAATTAAAGACAAGTGACTGGAAGGGACTGTCACGCGTGTGAACTGAAAAGAGGTCTCTGTAAAGCAGTCACCCAATCTGTGTTTGGTGTTCCCAGTGTAGAAAAGACTGCATTTATGAGCAATGAATGCAATATACTAAATTGAAAGTAACATAAATCACTGTTTCACTTGGAAGGAGTACTCAGGACCTTTGAGAGAGAGAGGAGATAAAAAGCCAGTTTTATTTTTCCATTCTTGCACGGAAAGGTGCCATCAGAAAAGGAGGAGGTGTTGGAGGTGCTGAGAGTGGATCAGGTTATTAGGGAGGGAATAGACCTTATGGAATGCTGAAAGAGGGTGGTGATATTGAGTTCGGTGGTGGCTTTAGCTGGAGGCGGTTGAAATGGCAGAGGATGCTGGTGAAGTAAAAATACAAGACAAGGGACTGTCCAAGGTAAAGTGTTGCTATGCCCTTGACTGTCTCTGTCCTATTTTCACCACTTTTGCTTTTACCCTTTCCTCTGCCTCCCACAATCATGCTTTCACCCTTTCCTCTGCCTCCCACAATCATTTTTTTTTTGTTTTTAATTTTTTTTTTTAAATTTAGATTACCCAATTATTTTTTCCAATTAAGGGGCAATTTAGCGTGGCCAATCCACCTACTCTGCACATTTTTGGGTTGTGGGGGCGAAACCCACGCAGCCACGGGGAGAATGTGCAAACTCCACACAGACAGTGACCCAGAGCCGGGATCGAACCTGGGACCTCAGCACCGTGAGGCGGTTGTGCTAACCACTAGGCCTCCGTGCTGCCCTTTACCACAATCATGATAGATTCAGTTAACCTAATTTTCCACTCCACCAACCTCCATGTTCAATGAATTAACCTCTGCCATCTTCAGTGTGATGCCACCACCAAACACATCTTCCCCTCCCATCACCTTTCAGAATTACGAAGGCAACTGTTACACTCTAGACCACTCATTGCCTCCAAAACCCCTCTCCTTTTCACAATTTCTTACCATGCAAACGCAGGAGATATAACACCTGCCTTGTTACCTCTCTCCTCACCCTCCAAGAATCTAAACACTTCTTCCAGGAGGAACAATAATTTACTGTACTACTTTCAATGTAAAATACTGTACTCCGTGCTCAGAATGCAGTCTGCCCCACATTGGTGAGAGCAAATGCAGATTGGGCGACTGCTTTTCAAGACACATCTGTCATTCTGGAAACATGATTCTGAGCTGCTGGTTGCCTACCATTTTAATTCTTCACCTTCCTCTCTCATGGACTTCACTGCACTTGGGGTCTGCTGCGCTGATTCAATGAGGCGTGATGAACTTTAGAAGCAGCACCTCATCTTTTTATAATAATAATACTCTTTATTAGTGTCACAAGTAGGCTTACTTACACTGCAATGAAGTTACTGTGTAAATCCCCCAGTCGCCACACTCCGGTGCCTGTTCAGGTACAGTGTGGGAGAATTCAGAATGTCCAGTTCAGCTAACAAGCACGTCTTTTGGGACTTGTGGGAGGAAACTGGAGTACCCAGAGGAAACTCATGCAGACAGGGAGAACGTGCAGACTTCGCACAGTCAGTAACCCAAGCCGGGAATTAAACCCGGGTCCCTGGTGCTGTGAAGCCACAGTACTAACCACACAGCCTTCTGGGCTCATTGAGTTCACCACTTTCAGACTGTAATCTCTGCCTATTTTGTTTCCTTTTTGTTTGCAAATTTTAGTTTTACTCTCATTCCTCATTTGTTTCTGGTTTTGAGCAGCAGCTGTTCATTATTGTGCATTCTCAACTCTTATAGACCCATCTCTGTGTTTCCTTCCATGTAAATATACTCCATTTGGCCTCGCAGTATCAAACCTTTTATCATTAATATCCTGCCTTCAATCCTTCACAAATCTTCCATTTTGTTCTTTTTCCATACTCCAATTCACTTGCTTAATACCTATTTTGCTCATAACTTTTACAAGTTCTGATGAGAAGTTATTGAGCTGAAATTTTTTTCTCTCTACAGATCTGCTGAGCATTTCTGGCATTTTCTTTTATTATTTATGATGTCTAACGTCCGCAGTATTTTGATTGTGCAAAAGCAACATTGTCAGGATGAACCATATAAAGCCCTAGTTCAGTCTCAACTGGTATTGTGTCCAATTCTGGGCATTGCACTTTAGGAAGGAAGTAAAGACTTTCGAGAAGGTGCAGAAAGATTTACGAGAATTGTTCCGGAGTTGAGAGACTTCAGTTGCATGGATAAGTTGGAGAAGTTGAGAGTTGTCCTCTGGCTCTATTAGGTCCTGCCCTGCCATCGTGATGGCGTGAGCCATGCAAGGAGATTTCATCTGTGCAATGTTCTGCAAAAATGTGGTGAGTAAATCTGTCTGTGCAGCCTGTGAGTTGCACGCTGGTTTACTCGCCTCAGCCAGCACTCTGCAAATAATGGAAAATTCTCCCTAAAAAGTCAGTATTTTGAATCATGTCAAAGTTGGGAACAGAGGTGGAAAGGGCACAAAAATACCAGAACCAGGCAGTGTGTCAGTTTCCCAACCCTGTTTGCAAAGTCATTCCATTTAGCTGAGCCGCGTTTGGGGCTGGGAGCCCATTAAGTTCATTAAGAAACTTGTTAAAGATAAGTGAAGAAGATTTACTGGGATGTTCAAGTTGGTCTCTGGTTTTCCAATGTGACAAGGATAGATTAGTTCCCTGAAGACAGGCACCCAGTGGCAGGTTCCCCACCACCGGGCCTTGGCATCATTTTCCCAGTGTTCCAGGGTGGCCTACTGGCCCTTCCGCCCTGCCTGGCTGGGGGTTTAGCCAAAGGTAACCATGGAGAGGAATTCCCTCACCACAGCAGTGGCCTGACTGATTTCTCTATTTCTTAATTATGTTTATGAAGAAAGGAACTGAGAGGACATCGTCACCCACTTTTACTGCTGCTGGGAAGGCTTCTGGTGACCCTTCAGCTTCGAGAGCCTACTGACTGCCTGTAATTACGTAGGAAACCTTCAATTAGGGAAGCACCCTGATCAAAATTCAAACCAGTGTTGCACCCATTATCTTTGGTTCTCACCACAGAACCTGTTCATTGGCCACCCTGCCATCCTTTTATATCAGACCTGTCCATTCTTTTTGCTTGGGGGGGGTCACATTTTCATTTTTTTCTTACCAATAAGCAAATTCTGGAAAGATAAAGTTTGGTTTCACATTGTTGAATCCTGGCTCTCTGGTTCCCTGCTGCCAGGCTCTAGCCTTCTGATTCCTGGTGCCACGCCTCGGCACTCATCTTCCTGCTTCCCAGACCTCGCTAGTCATCTTCCCACACCCTGGGCCCCAGAACTCACCTTCCCTGGCTCCTGCACTCATCTTCCCTGCTGTCTCCCTTCGAAAGAAAGCTATTTCCCAGCAAACTCTCCACTGCTGGTATTTGCTGCCCCTCCAATCAGAGATAAGCCTGTCAGCAGTAAATGCAGGAGAGGAATGGCTTATGATTGGTGGAACAGCTTTTTGCACCATCCAACTTACCTAATTGGCCGGCATTGTGAAAACTAACTTTGCCGTCTGCATCTGACCCGGGGCCCATCGGTGGGACAAGCCTGCTCTATTTAAACACAAGTTGTTATTTCACAATGACTGGAGAAATTACTCATTGCAGATAAATTGATGAGTCAATAGCATGGTGGTTCAAGTTACACTTTCCAGGCAAAGTGCTGGGTGTGTACTGTGCTCTGATTTCCTGGTGGTGAGGATAAACTTTTCATACATTTACACTATAGTCGTATCAGCAGATTTAGTTACAGTTAGGAAAATAAAGGTAATTTTATGGGAATTATATTTGTCTTGGTAAATATTAGAAATAAGGGGTCCTGGGGGTGGCATGGGGCGATCGGACCCTGGGACGGTGGCCTGGCCCGCGATCGGGGCCCACCGATTGGCGGGCGGGCCAGTGCCGTGGGGGCACTCTTTTTCTTCCGCCGCCGCCACGGCCTCCACCATGGCAGAGGCGGAAGAGAACCCCCCTACCGCGCATGCGCCGGTGGTGATGTCAGCGGCAGCTGACGCACCGGCGCATGCGCGAACTGGCGAAGACCTTTCGGCCAGCCCCGACGCCGGTCAGCGAGCATCAAAGGCCGTTGGCGCCGGATTTGGCACCGGGGAGATAACACCAGTGCTCTCGGCTGCAGAGAACAGCAATTATCACCTGACTGTGCTGTCTCCTGTCACTATCACCTTCCTCTTTGCTCTCCCACTTAAAGGGCATCCTTCAGCATGTTGCCATGATCGGTCTGTTCATCCACCTGATGGTTATTTAAATGCAATGGTTTAAAATAATTATCGTGGGCTAATATGAGAGATGTTGTCATTTAGCCAGGAGATGAGAAAATAAAAATGGTAGTTAAAATTACTTCAGCTGGCTCTTGTGGAAGCAGTGGACATGGGGTTATATTTGTTTTTTTATATAAATTTAGAATACCCAATTATTTTTTTTCCAATTAAGGGTCAATTTAGCGTGGCCAATCCACCTAACCTGCACATCTTTGGGTTGTCGGGGTGAGACCCACGCAGACACTGGGAGAATTTGCAAACTCCACATTGACAGTGACCCGGGGCCGGGATTCGAACCCGGGTCCTCAGCACCGATGAGGTTATATTTGTGAAATTATGTCATGACTGCTCTGCTCAAAAGCAGGCCCTTGACTCATTATCTGCTGATGTTTCATCCTGAGATCTTTTTGGCAGTTTTTTTCAGTGATGGCATATGATTGTCTTCCACTGTCAGGGGCAGGGTGAGGATGTATATCCCAAGTCTAACTCAGCTGGGAATTGAACCCCCTACTGTTGTTCTGAACCGCATGCTGATCATCTAGCCAACTGAGCTAAACGACTCCTATTTGTCAAATATTTTAGGGGTAGATCTGTCCTGAAAATAGTTTGCCTATTGAATGTTTTATAGGTAATTGTTCCCAGTGGGGTAGCATTTGACAAAATATGTTTTTGAAAAAGATTAAAGATTGAACTTGCTCATGTGAAACAAATGTTATTAAAAAAATGAAATCTCCAAGATCAAATGGGTTGATGCAAGCCATCAATTATCTAATTATTTCACGTCAATAAGTGCTTGTGCAAAAGATTTTGGGGGTTCCTAGAAGAGGGATGTCTTGTAATATAACGCTTTATAGAGAATCTTTCATTTACTTTGAAATATTATTTGTGAATATTTTTTGTTAAATATTATTTAATAAACAAAAGGGGTCTGCAAGGTTGAGTGCCTATAGGTGGGGACCACTCATTGGATAACTGCACAGACACTGTTGACACTGGTGTAAGAATTTGGACCTGATTAAAATTTAGTGCTGTTGGTACCTTTAGTCAATTTGACATTGTACCCCAAATTTACAGTTTATATGGTTTTCACTGAGCTGACGGACAGTGATAGGGACAATCTGATATGGTGAATAAAAGTAGAATTTATTAAGCACGAAAGGTGAGGCAGCGAAGACGGCATGGATTAACTCTCAACTGTCGCTGATCCTCTAATTGCGAACAGCAAAGTTTATTCTCTTTGTCCTGGTTTGAGCTGTGCCTCAAAATAATTGTCATTATAGGAGCAATGTGATGACTATGATGATGTCTCAGAACCCTTAATATTTATCCCTAATTTTCAGTCGTCTTGTGCCATATTTGGACATAGGTTGTATTAACCCTTTCAATGCTCATTCCTTGTACTCAATGTTATCTTGAGATGTTACATGAATTAGAAGTATAAATGATAATCCCATAAAATAAGTTTCACCATTATTACAAAATATAGCTTGTTGGCCTTTTCAAGTTGTTTCCATACATATGGGAACTAGTCATGTAAGTCCTAAAAGATAATTCTACCAGGATTTACCAGTGTCTCATGGTGAAACAGGAAATACATCAATGAAGATGTCTTAATTGCTGCAGTCTACTGATTATACTTCAATGGTCAATATAATTGAAAACCATTCTGATTAGAAAGTATATGGTACTAGCCTTAATTGCTTTGGGAGGGATTGGTGCTGAGATTTCTTTGGAGGCCTTGAGTATATTTTTAAAACAGAGGGATGCTGTGAATACTCCACCAAGCAGGCAAGCTAACTCTTATCAGCAAGACAGTTCTTCACAAAGTACTAACAACATTGAATTGTTTTTAAGCTGTTGCACAGCTGCAGTAGCTAAAACCACAGTTTTTAACTGTTTAATTACCTCTCTCAGCAGACAATAAAATGTGGTTAGCATCAGATCCCAAAATGTTCACCCCAATGAACATAAAATCCTAAAATAGTAAATTATCAAAAGCTTACACTGATGCTGGGGTTGTAGAGTTAAGAGCTGACTATTGTAATGTTTTACTTTATGAATAAGTCTAAAACTGACCACAGATGGACTGTACAGTCTCCTCCTTCGCTGACTAATTATAATGGCTGGGATTGTCCGCCTTGCTACCGCTGCCGGCGAGAATAGTGAATTGGTGCTCAGCCAAATCTCCATTCACCGCAGCAGGACTGGAGATTTGCGCCGGCATGAAGGAATGGAGAATCAAAGTCAATATGTTAACACCATCAGTGCTGTAAGCTTCTGAAGAAATCAGCAAGGATCGAATTGATGGTGGAAGGAGACTTGAAGAGTTGAATGTACTACTCTGGTTCCGATGTTTCAAACAATATTTGGGGCAGGATTCTCTGTGACCCAAACCAGGCCACCCACGGATACAACCACGTCGAGGTCCCGCAGGGTAAGAGCAAGTGTTAACGGCGCTGGAAAGACTCGGCATTTTTTGCATGGCCGCTCGGCCCATCCCAGGCCGAGAATCGCCGGTTGGGCCCCATAGAGCGGCCCCCGACCGGCATGCCGACCGCGCCGGCACCAATGCCACTGATTCTTCGCTCTCCTGAGCTTGTGGTTACAGGAATAGTTTACCAGATATTCCAAAGAAAATGACAGTAAAATCAAAGAATTTCTGAAAGGAAACTGTTAATGCTGGCTTAAACAGAATAAACAGCAAGCAAAAGGTGTTTGCTAAATAATATTTTTGCCATTAATGAGATTATTTCACAACTTTACTTGTACCACGTAGGGCTCAGCTAAGGGGAATGAAACATGGAAATCTGGCCCCAAAAGTGCATGAGCCACAGACATAGTATATTTAACAAGAGACACAATTTTTGTTGCACATTTTGATGCTCCAATGAGTGTTGCTACAGATCAGTGCCAAATACATTAGTAATTTCAATATGCTGCAATGTCAGTTTTTAATCTTATTCATGCAGAAGCAAAGGACTTGTCAAATCTCAAGACATCTCCCTCATCTCCACCCGCAGGGTTAAAAATTTTTTTTCCAAAGCCTTGAACCATTCCATTTGCCTCTCAATCTGTGTGTGAGATCTGGCAGAGGCAAGGAGCAGAAAAAAAGGCAGAAATAGTTTTTATGAAACATTGTGAAAAGTGCATGAATACGATGATATATATTTTCATTGTGAGGTTTAAGGGGGCTAATTAATATTTAGTACATAATGATTGTCTTTGCAGATATATCTATATTCAAAAAAAGCTGTATCTAGAGCTATGCATTTGACATTAAAGGCTTCCAGGCTGTCAAAATGAACTGCTCATGCAGCCTATGTACCAAAATGGAATGCATTATATTGAGTCACATGTTGCTCAGGCAAGAACCAATGCCTTAAATGAATAAAGGATCAATATTCCAATAAACAGAATATTTACATTTTGTAGCTCTTGTGGTGCACACATGCACTCACAAACAAATATAGACATTTAATAAATATGCTGATAAATACTTAAATGATTACTTAAGATCAATATTAAGACCAAAAGATATCAACTTCATAAAAATATTTAAATAATATTATGAACCCCATTTTGAAAAATGACAAGTGTGTTCCAATTCTGCCAACAAAACCACATTGAGAGCAGGATTGCGGGAGGAATTCTGAGGAATCGGCGGCAGTCACGCACACGCGGACGACACAGCGCCGGTCGGCACAGCGCCATTGAAAGAGGCCCCCGCGGCGATTCTCAGCCGGCAGCTGGCCTAGTTCCCGCAGGTGTGGTTCCCTCATGGTTCCATCCAGTGGGCACTTGAAGTGGCGGCTGCGGATACGGTCTGCGGCTGCCCTAGTTGGGGGGGTCGGGGGGATCCGTCACGGGGGGGCCTCCAGGATGGCCAGGGTTCCGATCGGGGGCCACCGATCAGGCACGCGCGATCTTGGGGGGGGGGGGGGGGGGGAGAGGTGGGCTCTCTATTGTTGAGGCCGGCTTGCTGTGTAGGTCCGCCATGTTGCGCGGGGCTGTTGCCGCAGATGGCCGCCGATCACATGCGAGGACCCGCGGCCGGACGTTCAGGGCTTCGTATCGGCAGCCGGAGCTGCGTGGACTACTCCGGGGCCCTGCAAGCCCCCTGCAAAATGGAGAATCACTCTGGACTTTTCTAGAAAAAAGTCTAGAGTGATTCGCGTGCCCGTTTTCTCGCGAGCGTGGAAACATAGCCCCATTTTCAGAGAATTCCGCCCTTAATCTGTTTTAATGACTGTTATTGGCAAGAGTGGTGCATTTTTGAGAAATAAAAATAATGTTTGATTTGCACATTTTGATTAGTATTGGTGTCATTCAAGCTTAGATTTTTTAGTGCAAGGATTTCTGTAAAGGTAAATACTTTTCACACTTGAAGCTTGTTCGCATAACAGTGAATAAGGGTAAGAACAGGAATCATATTTTTTGGTTTCTTAATAAATCATTAATGAGGGATTCCAACAATCAATGTGTATTCATATTGTTAACAAAAGATTTTCTATAAAAATAAAGGCTACAATAGCTGGTTTAGCTCACTTGGCTAAATCGCTGGCTTTTAAAGCAGACCAAGCAGGCCAGCAGCACGGTTCGATTCCCGTACCAGCCTCCCCGGACAGGCGGTGGAATGTGGCGACTAGGGGCTTTTCACAGTAACTTAATTGAAGCCTACTCGTGACAATAAGCAATTTTCATTTCATTTCATTAAAAGTTTCCCCTGGCTTTTGAATCTATGTTAACATGTTTTAAGTAGGAAAATCCAAGCCTTGAAATTACACTGTACATATTAGTGTGTGACATGACTTTGTTCACCACTTTAATCTGTTTATTTTAAATAAAGTAACAGACCTTAAAATTGTAGATCAAGGAATATCTTAGAAATACACGATGCATGAGCATCACAGCATAATTTCAATGCCAAAATGTATTGTATGGCTAATTAAATTGATCATCAGTGATGTGGTTAAGAATTCCTTCTTACTGCAACTCATCAATAGACACTGCCAGGCATTTATAGAATCTGTTTATGCAAATAATTTAACTTAAAGTGGAATTTTCTCGCCTTGCGCCTTTGGTCATTGTTTCACATCCACCTTTTTCCTGAGAGTACAAATCAAAAATTGGAACATACATAGTGCTCAGTGCAGCCAATTTGAGTTTTGCCCCATGAAGTTAGGCATTTAAAGTTTAATTTAATTTTAATACCTGTTCCTGCATGTTAAAGAAAAGAGGTTAATGGGAAATTTAATAGAGGTGTTCAAAACTATGACTGATTTGCCAAAGTAAATATGGAGAAGCTGTTTCCACTAACAGGAGGCTAAGTAACCAGAAGAGACACACAGAAGATAATTGGGAAAACAACAGAGAGGAGTTGAGAATTTTGTTTTACTTCATGAGCTCTTATGATCTGGAATCAATTTCCTGAAAGGGTGGTGGAAGCAAATTCAAGAGCAACTTACAAAGAAGATAATGTAGTCATGTGGTGTTGAGGCTGAGGGAAGAAAGCAATGAAGATATCTTGGCGATAAAATTTTTATTGTACTTGGGTGAACTGTATAAAATTATGATTTTGAATGAGGTGCAAAGAATAGAACAAGATGAGATACTGAAACGGCAGCACGGTGGCGCAGTAGTTAGCATTGCTGACTTGTGGCACCGAGGTCCCAGGTTCGATCCCGGCTGTGGGTCACTGTTGGTGTGGAGTTTGCACATTCTCCCCGTGTTTGCGTGGGTTTCGCCCCCACAACCCAAAGATATGCAGGGTAGGTAGATTGGCCACGTCAAATTGCCCCTTAATTGGAAAAAAATGAATTGGGTATTCTAAATTTATAAAAGAAGAAAAAAAAAGATGAGATACTGAAAGGAGGAGAAACAGTCAAAGGAGTAGGCAATCAGGCCAAGGTGACATTTGGTGATAAGCACCATACCGCCGCCGCCAACATTTTTGATGGAGCAAATTTGCATGTGTGAATATATTTACATATAATACAGTGACAGTGTTCAAATGTGCAATCACTTGTTCTCAAAATTTATTTATTTTTCTTGGCCTACCACTACGTCTTGGTGCTGCCAGACATCCACAGCAGGGGTGGAGGCAACCTGCAGAGTTGTCGGCCCCGATTCCTTGAATGACTTAGGTGGCCTTCCTCTGGAGTGCAGAGACCTGTGCGACGCTAACTGCCAAAGCTTGCTACTGATGGACTGAAGAGCTTCTTCCTCTCCGGTGACAAGAGGACGAGGCTGAAGGGGTTGCAAATTGAAGGGAGTGTACAACCTCTGAGAGTCATGAATGGATGACCTTGGTGTGTCCAGTTGCTGCTACTCCTTTCTCTGAGTGCCCAGGACCCCGGTCTGACCCCTGGAGGCGAAGAGGCACCTGGAGGGACGTCAAGCTGCCCTGTTTACCTATCATATTTGCCATTGCATGATGATGGAGTGTAAGTCTGCAGGCAAATACTCATTCTGCTGGACAAGAGTTTCCAGGGCATTCTCCACCCTCCGCATGAAGTCCTCAATGGGCACACACGTGTGGACCACTTTGACGAGCGAACGGATAAACTCCTCTGACTCGCATGCCACATTGTTAATGATAGTCAACAGATGTTGCTCAGCCTCTAGCAGACTCTCTACCATTGGTTGGAAGGCTGATCCCAGAGGCTTGTCATCAGACTGATGCCTCACAGGTACCTCACCACACTGCAGTGTGGTGAACTCAGCCCAACTCATCACACAAGCTTGCCACCCCCACATTGATTCTGTATACACCTCCCGCTGCCTCAGGAAGGCAGACAACATTATCAGAGACCCCTCCCACCCAGGCATTGCCTTCTTCCAGATCCAGTTCCAAAAGGACAGAAGTCTGAAGACTCGCACATCCAGACATAGCAACAGCTTCTTCCCCACAGCTACAAGACTCCTCAATGACTCCCCATCAGACTGATCTGTTCCCTGTAAGAACACTTATTCACAATGCCCTATGCTGCTCTTGCTCATTTATTTGCCCTGTTTGGCCCCTTGTTCCGCACTGTAACCAATCACTGTTTGTCGATGTACCATTTGTCAATGTTCTCTGTTGATTATTCCTTTTGTCCACTATGTGCGTACTGTGTACATTCCCCCGGCCGCAGAAAAATAATTTTCACTGTACTTTGGTACATGTGACAATAAATCAAATCAAATCAAATCAGATGCCTCTTTCGCGGCTATTCTCTGAAAGCAATGGAGCTCAGCTGAACTTGCCTTTCCTGCTGCAGTAACCACAAGTTTGTGCAACCTGACCTGAATGGCCACTAATACCCACCATGGCATTTGTACCTGAACTGATGGAGAGTGGAAGTGATAGCTGCGATGCATCTAAGAGTTTGTCTCTTCAAATTCCTCCTGGCTCCTTTGTGGCCTGAGGTGGAGAAATACTCCTCATCTTGTCTGGCCTTTCTCACTTCCTGGATGCACTTGCAAATGAGAAGGGAGAGTGCCAGGCATACATCACCTGTCTCCAAGATGGAGGTGGATGCACATTCGACCCCAGGCTCCCATTCAATGGCGGCATCCTTACCAGGTGGACAGCGAAGGCCCATCTCTGCATTACTGACAGCTCTGTCCTGTTTCATGCCGTATAATCAGTGAGAGGCCTTTGGCATGCTGGACCCCCTCCAGTCATCTTCCACTCCCTCCCAGTTGTACGGAGCTTTTCCTGTTCACAGAAGAGAATTCTCCATAGGGATTGCATGTTACATGGGTTGGATCAAAGCATTTCAGATTATTCCACATTCCCTCCAATGTAAGGTAGCCCACTTCGGTGGAGCATGTCATCACTGGAGGGAATTGGGCAGAGGTTGTGGACCAGCACCCTCGGGAGCACATGCACATGCAAGGGGAAGACTCATACATAAATGTGGTGTGGAGGCTACCAGTTCCTATATTCCCAATGCCTGGATTTCTCCTGACCATACCCCCCCACTCCATGCAGTGTCCCATGTCTGCTAAAGGCCGAAGGAAGTTCAGTGTTCACTTCACCGCAGTGTGGGTGCACTGAAGTGGGGCTCAGAGTTAACATTTTGGAGCCTGTGTGGATTGTGTGATCATGGATGAGACTTACCTTGGCAGAGCGAATGAGGTTGTTTATCCAACTTCGACACTGGATTGCTGACTTTTTCTACATCCCATGGGCAGTAACGGAATCAGATACCTTCACAAATGCCGTGTTTGTCTCCCTGCTGGGCATCTTCCTCCCATCTTTCAGGAATAGGATGCCCCTCCTGGCCTTGACATGGTCGCTGAGGATGAACAACGAGGCGTCATTAAACACCCCTTGCTGATAACATTTTGGTGACATTGGGGATGCCGAGTGCCCTTTCAATATGGCACCTGAATGCGATGGTGGACTATACGGTATTCAGGGCTGCCCCACCAGCGAAGATGGCGTGAAACACCCAGTTGCATAATTAATTAGGTAATGAAGTCACATGATTTGGCATGTTTTCCCACAGGCTGCAGCAGTGGGAAACAATCCACATCCCACCCTGGCCATGAGCCTGGAGCTCGATTCTCAGGCCTTCCTACGCTCTCGCTCATGCAAAACGAGGCCAGTGAATAGCAGGAGAAGCAGAAAACGAGATCCGTGGAAGGCGCCAAATAATTTGCGATGCAACCGGCCCGCTCCTGTAGGCAAAATCGGGATCTCGCCGTAACTTGGTGAGAAACCAATTATCTCCACTTAAGGCGTATTTCCATACAATTAACAAGAGCCAACACATATCCAACAGCCTCCCATCATTCAGAGGCCTCCCCAGCAAGTGGTCACACTGGTGTCGATTAGTACTCCTTTTGAAAAACATGAACCTGGCGGAAAAGCTTCTGTGGGGTGCCGAGGAGGTAAGTAGCCATCTTTGCTCACGGGCAAAGAGCACTGGGTGCTGTACCTGCCACCCCAGTGCCTTAGTGGAGAGTGGGGGAACCCCGGGTGGGGGTGGAAGACCCTCCGCATAGGTGAACCTCCATGGGAGGGTGCAACCACACATGGTACCATCATCCCAACCCCTGGATCGTGTTCCCAATCCGGGGGCAACTCTTGTCCCAGTCTGTCTGCTCCACCGGCCAACCATAACCCCATTGACTACCGAGGCCTCTGGCTGAAGGCTATTGCAAATAGGGAATTGGCAACCATGGTTAAGTGAGCACTGCACACAACCCAAGTGGATCCCTGTGGGCCATGTAGCATGTGGGAGTTATTGCCTAACATCCCAATCACACCTTGATGCCTAGACACTGTGCTTGAACACTGCAGGAGGCAGCACCACACACGCAATAGCCAACATACGAACACCCAGGGGATTGGACACATCTCCGGGGACATGTCCACAGCCAGAGGGTGGGTGAGTGCCACGGGAGGGGGGGTTGCCTGGTAAGATGGGCCGATGGTTTGGAGGTCAACTTGCATTGTGGAAGAAAGTGACAGAGGCATCATACTAGTTGTGCACAAACATGTTTATTGTGTTTTACTATTCCCCGCCCTCCCGATGGTGCCCTCAGTGATCCTCAATGTGCTTGGCCCTCCTAGCTCTATCACTACATCTGGGTGTGTCCTCATGATGTACATCGGAGGTGGAGGCAGCCAGCTGCTCACCACGTCACGTGGCCTTCGATGCCCCTGGCGGGCATCCTCTGGGGTTTGAGGCCGGATGGCTCTGCTTCACGTGGCGGGACATGTACAGCCTTGCCGCCCTGTCCCATGAGCTGGCTGTGAGACACAGCCTCATCAGAGGAGTGGAACCCATGGGAGCTGGTGGCAACTGTCACCACTCCATGGGAGGTTCCGGTTTGGCACACAGAGTGCCCTCCTCCCGCTCGGTGACATAGGGCCCTGGGGTTCCTCGTGGGATGGCAGAGCAGCTGGTTTGAGCTTCGGCTGCCCCTGCATCATTTGCCTCTGCCTTACCTGGCAGTTCCCCATGGTCCACACCATCATGTTGACGGCCTCAGCAATATTCCTTAGTGACTGGGACATGCTTTGCAGTGCCTTGGCAATGCCCACTTGCGACTGGGACAAGCTTCGTAGCACTTTGACAATGCCCACCTGAGAGTGGGACAGGTCCTGCAGAACCTCATCAAGGTCAGCTGGTACGATTAACATCCCCCAGCATTCTGTCGATAACCGTCAGCCATGGCCGTCATTTATTGTGCGACACCTTGAACACCTTCAGTAATGGTGCTGATGTTGTGCACCAGGCTCTACACTGGGGTCGCCACCCTAGCAGTGTTGGCCTCGGTCCCACGTATTGCCGGTGACAGCTCCTGCCCCCATAGCCTCTGGGACTCCTCCAAGTGACTATGGATCTGCTGGAGTGACGCTGATATCTTCCTCTGAATGATCCGGCTACAGCCCAACATCTTGAGACGTTGGTGGGTGGTTGCTCCCGTGGGGGAAGGGGGAGATCGCCGGTTGTTGATGTCTACTCACTCGTGTTGCCCGGTGTAGGTCATTGACCATTTTCCTGCACTGGAGGCCAGTCTTTCTGGTCACACTCCTGCCACTCACATCCACCGCCAGTCTGTTGCAGGCAGCACTGGCTGCCCTATGGCCGACCCTCCTGGACTCTAGGGAGAACAGGACATCCCTCCTGGCCTCCATAACATCTAGCAGCCTCCCCAGGCCAGCATCCCCGAATCTTAGGGCCGATTTCCTGGGCTCCATTGTTGCAAGCTGAGTAAGTGCAGCTCAACCTTGTTAGCGGGGACCTGGTGAGCGCAGTGCTTGCTAATCAGCTGGCAAGCCTTCATTTGCAGCGAGAAGCCCATGAGGCCTCATTAATGGGGACTTCCGGTGACGGCGGGCGGGAGGCAGCCGCGCAATGGAGGGCTCCCGTTCGGGAACGGCATTTTCAGGGCTTTAAGCTCGGTCCCACGGTCCACGGAGGCGGCAAAAGCAGGGAGAAGGCACAGAGGAGGCACAGTGAAGGCACAGTAAAGGAAAATGTTGAGGGTGAGCAAAAAACCGGCCGTAAAAAAAACAGCTGAAGGTCCGTCAGGGAGTGGAAAGGTCACCGCTGGGTCACCAAGGAAAATAGAGGCTGGAGCACCAGGGGAGGCCGCATTGCTTACGGCTGAAGAAATAACTAAGGTGATGGCTGCGGAATTTGAAAGGCAGTTTACAAGATACATGGAGACAATGAGGAAGGAGATGAGGGAGGTTTTGAGTGTGCTGGTGGAGGAGGCGATTTCCCCAGTGACGACGGCGGTGGCGAGTGCAGTGGCGGAGGTACGGGAGCAAGGGGAGGCGCTGAAGGAAGTGGAGGAGACATTATTGCAGCACGGTGATCAATTTACCTCGATGCGGAAGGTGATGGCGATTAACAAGGATCTGCGAGGAAAAATGGAAGACCTGGAAAACAGATCCAGGCGACAGAATTTGAGGATTGTGGGGCTGCCCTAAGGAGTTGACGGGCCGAGGCCGACTGATTATTTTGCCGCGAAGCGGGCGAAACTATTGGGGGAGGGGTAGGATCCCTCCTGATATGAACTGGATCGGGCTCATCGGTCGTGGATGCCTGTACCAAAGGCGAGTAAGCCGCCAAGGGTAGTGACTCTATGCTTCTGTAGGTACAGTGTGAAGGAGAAGGTCCTGTGCTGGGCCAAGCAGAAGCGGGTGGTGCAGTGGGCTGGAGCTGGTATACGTGTATACCAGGACTTTACGGTGGAGATGGCGAGGAGGCGGGCTGCTTTCAACCGGGTGAAGAGGGTACTGTACATTAGCGAGGTGCAGTGCGGCATTGTATACCCAGCAAAGCTGAGGGTGACTTTTATTTTGGAACGGCGAAAGCAGCGGAGGAGTTTGCAAAGGCAGAAAGACTGTGGCAGAACTGAGAAATTGAGAAATCACCATGTGCCGATGTAACTTCATGACTGTATTTTCTTCTTTTTTGTTTCACTGCGTGCGGGTGCATGGACTAAAGGAGCCAATGTTCTATATATTTGGACAAGGGAAGTGATGGGACTTTCACTCGAAGTGAGGGCTCTTTGGGCTGTAGGTGGATATGCGGGGTTTGTGTGCTGAAAGGGGATTTCTGAGCTTTCCTAGGGCCGGCCAAGGGGGAAAGAGACCCGGACGGGGGCCTCCACGCTGGCTGGTTTAAGCCGGCAAGTGAACGGGAGTGAGGTGGGGGGAGGGGCTGCAGCCATCGGAGCCTGGCAGAACAGGGTCCGAGTGGTCTAGCTGGGGTGGAAAGTTGGGGGGAAGGAACCGAGGTTGGAGGGGGAGGAGTTTTACAAGAGGCAGTGGACGGGAGGAGTTGGAGAGAGGCGGGGGGGGTTTACTACTCTTGGGTATCCTGTACGGTACTCTTTCAGAGATTGGATGGCATACAGTGTGGGGCGCGGGGGGGGGGGGGGGGGGGGGGGGGGGGTGGACTCTATGGTGACCATGGCCGGACTCCTTTTTCTTTTTCACCTTTGCTTTTTGTTTCCACCGTGGGAGGGTTTGTTTTATTGGATGCATATATTGACAGGTGGGCCGTTGTTTGGAGTGGTGGGAGGATGGGATCGTTGTTATTGTTAAGGGGATTGATTTTGTATTTGTTACCGTTTACTGTCTGTGGGTGGGTTGTAAATTTTGATGGAAAATGTGAAAATGGAGAATAAAAACATTTAAAAATAAAAGTGAACCAAATAATGTTGAATAGCATTGCTGGCCTCGCTGGGCCATGCACCGGGAAGCTTGCAACAGTTCCCGCTTGCGACAACACTTGGAAATCTTTCCGGGAAATTCTGCCCTCGTCCGCAAAATGGGAGAATTCTGCCCAAAGTCCAACACCATCCAATTCCAAGTGCCACTCATAATGCCACTGTCACATACAAACATATACACACACACGCACACACACTTCTTACTGACTGTGGTATCATTGCAAGTGCTGTAATATAATACTTCTAAAGTTTGGATTACCTGGGAACACAGTAAATTCAATTAGACTAGCCAGATAAATACTGTGACTACTACAGCTGGTTAGAGACAGACTCCAAGAAGAAGTACCACCTCCACCTTCAGAATGTGAACTAGGATGGGCAGAAAAACCAGCCTTGCCAACTATGCCCACATACAGATAATTAATAAATAAATCAGGAATTCATTCTACGCACTACAGTTTTGAAAAGTAGGAATTGTAGAAATATATTCAAAACTTTTAAAAATGAATTTACAGGATGTGGGTGCCGCTGGTGAGGCCTGCATTTATTGCCCATCCCTAATTGACCTTGAAGATGGTGATGAGGTACTTTCTGAACTGCTGCAGTCCTTGTGGTGTAGGTACACTTACAGTGCTGTTAGGGAGAGATTTTCAAGAGAATGAGAGTTTGAAAACTGATGTGGTGCTGTTGCAGGAGACCAATCTGAGGGCATAGGACCAGATGAGGCTGAGGAAGGGCTGCGTTAGCCAGGTGTTTCACTCGGGCTTTGACAGCAGGGCCGGGGATGGCGATTCTGGTGGGCAAGAGGGTGTAGTTCCAGTTGGAGACAGTGGTGGTGGATCAGGGAGGTAGGTACGTGACAGTAACGGGTGTGTTGGAGGAGAGGTTGATGGTGCTGGTTAGCGTATATGTCCCAAATTGGGATGGTGTTGATGATGCAGGAGACGGTAAGGGAGATCGGAATGGTGAAGGATAGGAGGGGTAATACATTCTTGGACCCGGTGGGCGTGAATGGGATGTTCTGGGACTTTTATAAGAGACTGTATGAGTAGGACCTGGTGGAGGGACTGGGAGCCTCCATTGGCCTGTGGAAGTGGTGGAAGGTATGGGGGCGATGCAGATGGGGAAGGCCACGGGTCTGGACGGGTTCCTGGTGGAATTCTATAAAAAGTTTTCGGGGTACTCGGGGCCCCTGCTGGTAAGGGCATTCAAGGCGATGGAGCAGGGTGTACATTATCTCAGGCCTCGAACTCCTTAATTTTAAAGAGGGTTAAAAATCCGGAGCTGTTTGGCTCTGAATGGCCAATTGAATGAATAAGTGTGGTCACTAAGTTGTTGACCAAGATCCTGGCCTCAAGGATTGAGGACTGTGTGCCGGGGTGACAAAGAAGAACCAAATGAGGTTTGTTAAGGGGAAGCATCTGTTGGCTAAAATCAGGCAGTTGTTAAATGATACAATGATGCTCCCGGAGGGACGAAATGTGGTGGTGGTGGTTGCCATGGATGCAAAGAAGGCCTTTGATCGGGTGGAGTGGGACTATTTGTGGGAGGTGCTGGGGCTGTTTGGATAGGGGTTTGTGGATTGGGTCCAGCTGTTGTACTGGGCACCGACATCGAGTGTGCGAACTGGGTGAGTTTGGAGCATTTCAGGTTGCACTGGAGTACGAGGCAGGGATGCCCATTCTCCCCATTGGTCTTTGACGTGGCTATAGAGCCATTGGCAGTGGCGCTGAGAGCGTCAAGGGATTGGCAGGGGATAGTGGGGGTGGAGGGGGAGGTGGAGCATAGGGTCTCGTTGTACGCGGACGATTTACAGCTCTATATATCAAATCCTTGGGGTTGTTGGGAGAATCATGGACGTATTGGAAGAATTTGGTTGGTCCTTGAGGTACAAATTGTATATGGGGAAGAGCAAGGTTTTTCCAGTCCAAGTGACGGGGCAGGAGAGAAGGCTGGGTGAGTTGCTGTTTAGAGTAGTGGCGCCGAGCTTTCAGTGTTTGGGCATTCAGGTGGCACGGGGCTGGGAGCAGCTGCATAAGTTGAATCTGACTCGGTTGGTGGAACAGACGAAGGGGGATTTCAGGTGGTGGGATATGCTCCTGCTGTTGTTGGCAGGATGTGTGCAATCGATTAAGATGACGGCTCTCCCCAGGTTCTTATTTGTGTCCCAGAATCTCCTGTCTGTGTGTTGGAAGGAAAATAAAGGGTGTTTGTGACAAGGAGCAGAACTCTTGAATCTTTACTCAGCAGCTGGAAGCTAACAATGGTAGCAAAGAATGGTTGCTGTGCAAATAAATGTAAAGGGTTGAAAGATACAACTTTTCCAGAAGAAAAAAGAAATTCTGCATCAACCAAGGAGTGAGTGAGAAGGAAAAATATATATATATATGTATGGCTGAACCTAGAATAAATATGTCCAGATATGACTATCCGCCATTATTTTCTGAAAGGGAATTGTACGACCAATGGAGAAGTGAAGTTGTTATGTGGACGAAGGTAACTGCCTTGGGAAAGAGGAAACAAGGTATTGCATTGGCTCTTTCTCTACTTTATGAGAGTAAAATCTGAAGCAAAGTGTTTTATGAACTGGAATTGGAAGAGATAGTGACCAGAAAGATCGCATTGTCCTATTAACAAGCAGTTTTACACTAGTAATGAGGGATGAGGGTGTTGGTTGCAAAATCCTTCAATTGTGCTGTATTGGACAGTGACTGCACATCTACTGTGTGTGGAATTGACTGGTTAAAATGTGAACTGGACTCTTTGAATGCTGAAAATTGTAACAAGGTTAAGAAATTTGAAAGTTCCACAAGTTTCAGGTTTGGGGATGATAATTCTCTGAAGTCACTGAAAACAGTGATGATCCCTTGCAATATTGCTGGAGTGAATAATCTCATTAACACAGATGTTGTATCAAGTGAGATACCTTTGATCTGAACAGACCGCCGATGAAGAAAGCACACATGAAACTCGATATGGAACAGGATAAGGCAACCAGATTTTGTCAATCAACAATTGTACGAAGTAAAGAAAAGAGAGTAATTCTGGATCAGATTGTGGAAAAATGGATAGGGGCAAGATTGGGCCCACTGGCAAATTGCTTACAGACAAAGGGGGAGAATTTGTTCATGTTGAGTTTCGGAATATGTGTGAAAACGTGAATATCACAGTTATGAGTATGGCTGCGGAAAGCCAATTTAGTAATGGTGTGTGAAAGAAACCATGCTGTAATAGATGACATGCTTCGGAAAATTTTGGCAGATAGATCAAACTTGCAAGTTAAATTCAGCTTTAGCATGGGCGTTGCATGCAAAGAATTTGTTGCAGATGGTTGGGGGCTATAGTCCCTATCAATTAGTGTTTGGTAGAAATCCTACAATTCCATCCATTCTGGATGATCAGCCTCCAGCTTGGGAAGGGGCTACAATTAGCTCTGCCTTTGCTGAACATTTTTGCATTACTGCAAAACTGCATTACTGCAATTAATGCTTTACTGCATTACATTGCAGTAGAAAAGCTTTTTTGAAGCAGAAGTCTCTGAAAGATTTGCAGAGCTTTAAGGCATAATGTATGGCAATGAAATACCGTTTTTCAGCAAGGAAATATAGTATACTATCAGAGAGACAATTATAATGAATGGAAGGGCCAGGGAAGATCATAGGCATAGATGGCAAAACAATTGTTTTGCAACATGGCAATCAGGCTATGAGGGTACATTCATCAAAGATAATGGGTTCTGATTACAAATTTTCAAATTTAGATAGAGCAGACAGACAGGATGAGGAGCCAGGGCCATCTGGTACACACGCATTACAGAACTATGAGTATCAGATAACTAATATAGACAGGGCTTCTGTAGAGGAACACAATAATTCTGATGAATTAGAACGGGCCATTTTTCCGAAAGGACAACTGCCAAAGGTTGGTAGAAAAGTGGCGTACTTGCCTGAAAGATCTAGTCAATGGAAGGATGCAACTGTTATTAGTAGAGCAGGAAAGGCCTCTGGAAAGTATAAACACTGGCTGAATGTACAGCATATAGGGGAAGGTGTCAAGACAATGGATTGGGAACACGAAGTTCAAAAATGGAGGGCACAGAAACGCAGTGCCAGTTCAAATTGTACGTTGGATAGTGAACAGATTTGCAGGAGAAGGTCGAGAACTATTGAAAAGACATCCCACAGCATAAGGGAAAGATCAAGCAGTAGCAGTACAGAACAAAATACCAGGTGGGATAGTTTGTCAAGGTCTTGGAACATGGGTCAGACTATGAATACTACAAAGAGTAGAAGCCCACATGCATGTGAGATTTTGGTGGCTTCCAATAAATTAGATGAAAAAGTTGTCAAAGATGCCAAACAGCAAGAACTGCATAGTTGGAGTGAATTTGGGATATTCACGGAAGTACTGGGGCAGCAGGGTAGCATGGGGGCAGCAGGGTAGCATGGTGGTTAGCATAAATGCTTCACAGCTCCAGGGTCCCAGGTTCGATTCCCGGCTGGGTCACTGTCTGTGTGGAGTCTGCACGTCCTCCCCCTGTGTGCGTGGGTTTCCTCTGGGTGCTCCGGTTTCCTCCCACAGTCCAAAGATGTGCGGGTTAGGTGGATTGGCCATGCTAAATTGCCCGTAGTGTCCTAATAAAAGTAAGGTTAAGGGGGGGGGGGTTGTTGGGTTACGGGTATAGGGTGGATACGTGGGTTTGAGTAGGGTGATCATGGCTCGGCACAACATTGAGGGCCGAAGGGCCTGTTCTGTGCTGTACTGTTCTATGTTCTATGTTCTACTGGATAGGGGACAAAGAGCTCTATCCCACAGATGGATTAGCACGGAAAAGGTTATTCCGGATGGGACTTATAAGGCAAAGGCCAGGCTTGTGGAAAGGGGATTTGAAGAAAACTTAGAAGATCAGGTTTTAAGGATAGATTCACCAACAGCAGGAAAGGTTATTTTAAAGACCCTTCTTGGCTCTATTAGCCACAAAGGCATGGGAATGCAAATCTATAGATATAAAAGCTGCCTTTTTGCAGGGGCATCAGCTCCAGAGAGACATTTTTCTCTATCCTCCTAAAGAGGCAGCTAACATAGAAGGAATACTCTGGAAATTGGACAAATGTGTATATGCATTAAATGATCCGTCTAGAGTCTGGTATTTTTCATTAAGGTCACGTCTGTTAAAATTAGGCTGTTGCCAGTTGAAAGCGGATCCGGCAATGTTTTACTGGCACTATAAAGGAAATCTTTCTGACATTATTGTGTGGGGTGGGACCAGTGGTTCACGAGTGTGTTTTGAGGTTCCCAGTTTAAGTGATCTTAGGCACTTCAAACTCATAGTTTATACTGATGCGTCCTGTGCAAATTTATGTGATGGGGTTTCAACGCAGGAGGTTTTATAATTTTCCTTTTGGGGAACAATGTTAAATGTTTCCCTCTTGTGTGGGAAACAAAGAAAATAAGGAGAGTGGTCAAAAGCACTTTGGCTGCTGCGACTTTAAGCTTTGTAGAGGCGGTGGATATGGCCTTTTATATATCTCTGATATTGACAGATATTTTGAGATTAGGGGATTTTGGTTACATACACATTGAGTGTCACATTGACAATAAATCCCTGTGAGAAAATGTGCACTCGACAAAAAGTATGAATGAGAAAAGGATAAGGATAGACATCGTAAGTTTGAAACAGATGATGGATAGATGGGAGATAGCAAAAGTTAAATGGGTCGACAGTAGCTACCATTTGTCCGATTGTTTTACGAAAAGAGGGGCTAGTTCACAGAAACTTTTGTATATTGTTAATGAATTTTGTATACTGTTTCTGTGACTTTGTTTTTTTTTTCCTTCCAAAAATGAAAAAAAGAGAGGGGGGATGTTGCGTCTGTTTTTGAGTTTCTTGTGATTTTGTTTTCACCAAATTATTTTTTCTCTCCAAAGAAGGGAGACTGTTATGGAATGGGTTAAGAGACATTCCAATTAGATGTCTCATTGAAGTTAAGTATCCAATAATTAACACTGATATGTAAAGAGGCTCCAGGTGGCCCTTGGTGCATGTGATGTGGTGATAGAGCTTTGAACAGAGTGTGTTGGAAGGAAAATAAAAGGCGATTGTGAAAAGGAGCAGAACTAATGAATCTTTACTCAACAGCAGCTGGAAGCTAACATGTTCCGTGGAGGCCTAGACGGGGGGTTTCGGGGGTGGCAACAGATGGAGACTGAGAGGTTTGGGGATTCATTCGTGGGGGGCAGCCTTTCGAGCTTGTGGGGGCTGGTGGTGGAATTTGAGTTGCCCACCGGGAATGGGTTTCGGTATTAATAGGTGAGAGATTTTGTCAGGAAGCAGGGGCTGCAAGACAAGGTGGTGTCAAAAACAGGGGCAGGTGAGGGTAGAGTTTCGGAAATTTATAAGGAGTTGATGGATTGGGAGGGTGCCCCGATTGGCGAGGAAGAGTTAGGGTGGGAGGTGGAAGGCTTTGAGGAGGCTGAATACATCCTCATTGTGTGCTGGGCTTAACCTTATTCAGTTTAAAGTGGTTCACAGGGCATATCATGACTGTGACTTTTGAAGGGGTGGAAAACAGGTGTGGATTGTGTGCAGGTGGGCCTGTGAGTCATGTCCACATGTTTTGGGCCTGTCTGAAGCTTGGGGGTTTCTGACGGGGGTTCGCCTATGTTATGTCCGAGGTCTTGGGGGTTGAGATGGTCTGTGGATGGGTTTGCCTGGAGGTGGCAGCCATTCATCGACTTCTTTGTCGGGGTGGGGGGGGCTGGGGAGGGCATTATAAAAGGAGTTTGGGGAGCGGCAGGCAGGACGGTGGGAGTTAGACATTTATTTGTTTTGAGTATTTGTATTCCTGTTTTCTTGCTTTTTTTAATGATTCTGAAAGAAATGCCTCAATAAAATGTTTCTAAAAAAAAAGGAAGACTGTCTCAACAAAGTAACAGTGTGACACCTGACAGATGTGGCGGCCTCTACAGCGGGGTATTCCTACTCCCAGTAGCCGTGAAGGTCAATGCAGCCCTAAAGGTTTATGCCACTGTTTCATTCCAGGCCTCGAGCGGGGACCTGTGTGGCATATCACAGTCATTGCCCACAGGTGCATCAGAGAGATGACAGATGCTCTGTATGCCCGGACTATATCACCTTTGATCTGGACCAGGCCCACCAAGATGCCTAGGTTGCAGGATAATAATCTTTATTGTCACAAGTAGGCTTACATTAACACTGCAATGCCCTGCTGCCTCACGGCGCCGAGGTCCCAGGTTCGATCCCGGCTCTGGGTCACTGTCCGTGTGGAGTTTGCACATTCTCCCCGTGTTTGCATGGGTTTCACCCCCACAACCCAAAGTTTTGCAGGGAGGTGGATTGGCCACGCTAAATTGCCTCTTAATTAGAAATTTTTTTGAAAAAGAATGTGACCTAGAAGCCTGTCCGCTACCATTGCCCACCGAGGTCTGTCTGCGTTGGTGGAGGGTGGGATGATAGCTGTGGCACAGTGGGTTAGCCCTGTTGCCTCACAGCGCCGAGGTCCCAGGTTCGAATCTCGGCTCTGGGTCACTGTCTGTGTGGAGTTTGCTCATTCTTCCCGTGTTTGCGTGGGTTTCGCCCTCACAACCCAAAGATGTGCAGGGTAGGTGAATTGGCCACGCTAAATTGCCCCTTGATTGGAAAAAAATGAATTGGGTACTCTAAATTTAAAAAAAAACACTACAATGAAGTTACTGTGAAAAGCCCGTGGCTGCCACATTCCGGCGCTTGCTTGGGTACATGGAGGGAGAATTCAGAATGTCCAAATTACCTAACAGCACGTCTTTTGGGACTTGTGGGAGGAAAGCGGAGCACCCGGAGGAAACCCACGCAGACACAGGGAGAACATATCAGACTCCGCAGTAACCCAAGCCGGGAATCGAACCTGGAACCCTGACGCTGTGAAGTATGGCACTGTGCTACCGTGCCATCCACGATTCGCCACCATCGCCAGGATGCTCAAGTCCAAGGGGCGGTCTATGGCACGCATGTCGCCCTGTGAGCACCAGGGCATCAGGGTGTACCCTATTAACCGGAAGGGGTTCCAAACCCTGAATGTTCAGATCATGTGCGACCACTGCCTCTGAGTCATGCACTTGTGTGTCCGCTACCCTCAGGGTATGCATGGCAACTACATAGGGCACTCGGAAATCCCTAGTATCTTCAAAGAGCACCCTAAGATGATGGGTTGGCTTGTGGGTGGCAAGAGATACCCGCTAAAGTTATGGCTGATGACAACAGTGCTGAGGTTTGGGATTGAGGCGGAGACCTGATATAATGAGCCCAGGTTGCCACCTGTGGTGTCGTTGAGTGTTGCATCAGGCTGCTGAAAATGTGATTCCGATGCCTTGACCCCTCTGGCGGTGCCTTATAGTACACCCCCAGAGGGTCTCCTGATTTGTGGTGATCTTCACAATTTGGCACAGCAGCGGGGCGACATGCTGGAAGAGGATCAGGAGGAGACGGCGGGGCATGTTGCCTCGTCTGAGGAGGAGACTGACGTGGATAAGGCAGTCCAGGATGGGCTGGAGGACGAGTCTGAAGACGATCCAGAGGATGGAGGACTAGTAATGCCAATGGTTATTCATGCCAGGAGGACCAGGGAGACCCTGATCCTCTCCAGATTCTCCGAGGACCATGCTGTCTCATCCAGCTCGACACATCCACCCTGCATTTCCCTCCCTCCCTCCCTCAATCCCACCTTCCCACATTTCCCTTCCTCTTCCCCCAGACCCACCTCCATTTCCCTCCCAATGCCCGATCCTCCCTTCTCCCCCCAGTTCTAATGCTACATCTAGGTTCTCCAGATCAATATCAGAGTTGGAGGCAGCCTGCTGCCTTCCGCACCCTGTGGCCTTTGATGCCCATGTCGGACATCCTCTGGAGGGCCTGGAGCAAGGGTGCCTCGGCCTACTTACTGGTGTCACTGGTCACTAGTGTCGCTGTGCTACCCAGTTCTACCTGCTGCCCTTGTGATGCACCAGTGTAGAAGTCGGGGTGGGGGGGGGGGGGATCAGAAGAACTGAAGACCATCATATTCACCTTAGTGGCAGACCTTGGGTTGGCCTCCAGTGCTTTCTCCTTCCTGACAGTGCTCATATGGCCCTGGGGATCCGTGGAGTGGAGGGGCAGCTGGAATGAACTCCAGAGGCCTCTGAGGCATCTGGCGCTGCCAGTCCTGGAGACTGCCTATTGTCTACACCACAGTGGCTACAATGATGCTGTTCAAGTGACTGGGCCATTCTCTGGAGTGCTTCGGCAATCTCCACCTGCGTCTGGGACACATCCCTCAGCAACTTCAATATGATATTGAGGCCCTCAGCCACGGTCGTAACAGACTGAGCCATGACTTGGACATCACCACTCAAGACGTGGACATCGTGCTCCAGCTTTTCCACTGTGGTCGCCACCCTAACAGTGTTGGCCTCGGTGCCAGACATTGTTGGTACCATCTCCTGTGCTTTCTGTCTTTGGGACTCCTCCATTCGGCCTTTCAGTCGCTGGAATGTCACTGACCCTCCTCCGGAATCTCATAGCTATGTCCTATCATCTGCATAAGCTCTGGGAGAACCTTGTCCAAAGGCTTGGCATCTGCCTGGGACTCAACTGTGTCCTGGGATCCAGCAGACCTCCGACTATTGTCTCCCTTGGATGTTCCTGCTTCCACCTGATGTGCTTCAGCATCTGTATGGTGCTCACCAGATCGTGGCCCGAAAACTGTCCATTAATGTTGCCCACCTGAGGTATGTGTCTGTGCTGGTGGAAGGTATGGGTTATAGCTATGATGCCTAGCTGGTGGTCTCCTTGGATCTTTCCTTTGAGGTGTTCACATGGATGGAAGGGACGGATATGATTATGGATGATCCGGCCTCATCAGATGGAGATCCTGTGAGACAATGGACATGTGGTCAGTGAGTCGGAAGGGTCATTTTGTCTGATAGGAACAACTCACTTGAGACAAGTCATCTGGGTGAAGAGGCAGTGGTTCCTCTCCTTTCTGACTCAGGCCAACCTCATAGTCGATGATTTCTCTCTCCTCGGCAACCCCGCAATTTCCAGGGCCAGTTGCTCAAAGAGGCGAGGACTTGAATCTCCATGATTACGCCCCCATCTTGGCAGTTTCCCATTTATTATGGGCTATCTTCTCCTGCAGGGGCAAAGAGAGCACATTGTGAGCTGCACACGCAATTTGTCAGGGAGCGCTATAGAAGGTCGCTGTGTGGGCACTGTTTTGGGACATGAAGGGGTCGTGCAGGTGGGTGTCAGAGGGTTCTGAGGACCAAGCATCAAGTTGGATGTGCGAAGGTTATTTTGGGGGGGGGGGGGTAAATTTGAGGGATGGCAGGCAGAACTGATGTCTGAAGAGAGGTGGTAACTTATCCTTGCAGGTTGTTGGAGGTTGTTTGACTTGTACCTGCATTTGACAGCAGTCCTTGTCATGCTGCTCCTACTTACAACCGCTTCCACTGCCTTCCAGGCAGCATTGCTGACCCTGCTGCTGGTTGTCCGAACCCCTTGGGGAAACAGGGTGTCTCGCCTCTCAGCGGTGTTTTGTTATGCTCTTGACATAGCAAAGCTGCTTCCTTGATGTGCACTCTGACAAAGGAAGGTTCAGACTTGGAGATGGCTTTAACACATTTATTAAACTGTTAACAATTTTCCTACTTGGATTCAACTCTCCTGTTAATCCTGCTATAGCTACTCAGACTGACGAACCAGTCTGCTACAATCCAGGTGGTGGGTGTGACGTGTTTCAAATCAACCCTGTGTACTCACTGAGAGTCTCCACTGGAAAGAGGAAGATCATGTGTGCTGTGTCCTTTTATATGGGTTGGTGTAATGCCCTCCTATGGTAGTGTCACCTCTGTGTGTATCGTGAATGCCCATTGGTCGTGTCCTATCTTACTGATCTATTGGTTGAATGTCTGTGTGTCATATCTCTGGTGCTCCCTCTAGTGTCTATCTAGTCTACGTTTATTTACATTAACCCCTTGTGTATTTACAGTGATGCATATCACCTCAAGCGGCAGCATTGAGAGGCCTTGTGAGGTCAGCATCCCTAAAGCAAGGAGCAGGTCTGCGTGTGCCATGCTTGTGTGTTGACTGAGAGTGAGTGGTGAGGGAACGCTTAATAACAGCTCCCCGTTGTTAATTGTGAGCTGCTGAGGCACAAGTTGGGTTAATCAGACAATGAGGGAGCCAGTAATTTTGAGAATCTCAAAGAGGCTCATTTTTGGCACTTAAGTGCCTTTAAATATGGGCCAGTCTTGCCAACGTGACTCTGGCAAAACACTGCGCCAAACCTGTTCAAAACCAGACTTTGAAATGTTTCCTTGAATCGCCCCCAATGTCTCTAATTATCTACTCACAAAGAATCAGAAATCATAGCAAAAACCCATTAGACCTCTCAAACATATACAGATTGGAAAGAATAAGAACAAAGAACAATGCAGCACAGGAACAGGCCCTTTGGCCCTCCAAGCCTGCGTTGATCACATGTTCTGTCTAGACCAACCATCTATATCCTTCTATACCCTATCTGTTCATGTGCCTATCCAGATAAGTCTTAAAGGTTTCTAATGTATCTGTCTCAACCACCTCATTTGGCAGTGCATTCCAAGCCACCTCCACCCTCTGTGTAAAAAACATGCCCTGCACATCTTCACTGAACCTTTCCCCCCTAACCTTGAACTTGTGCCCCCTTGTAATTGTCATTTCTGCCCTGGGTAAAAGCCTCCAACTGTTCACCCTATCTATACCCCTAATAATTTTATAAACTTCTATCAGGTCACCCCTCAACCTCCGTCTCTCTAGGGAGAACTATCCCAGTATATTCAATCTCTCCTCATAGCTAATACCCTCCGTAGCAGGCAGCATCCTGATAACCTTTTCTGTGCTCTCTCCAAAGCCTCCATGCCCTTCTCATAGTGCGGTGACCAGAATTGGACACAAGATTCCACATGTGGCCTACCCAACGTTCTAATTATTGTAACATAATTTTCAAGCTCTTATATTCAATAACCCGTCCTATGAAGGCAAGCATGCCATATACTTTCTTTACCACCATTTCCACCTGTACTGCCATTTGTAAGGATCTGTGGACCTGCACGCCCAGATCTCTCTGTGTCTCTATGCTCCTGAAGGTTCTGCCATTTATTTTGTAGCTCCCACCTGAATTGGATCCCAAAATGCATTACCTCGCATTTGTCTGAGTTAAATTCTATCTGCCATTTCTCTGCCCAAGTTTGCAGCCTAGCTATATCCTGCTGTATTCTCTGACAATCCTCATCACTATCCGCAACTCCTGCAATCTTAGTATTATCCGCAAACTTGCTAATCAGACCTGCTACATTTTCTTCCAAGTCATTTATATATGTTACAAAGAGCAGAGGTCCCAGTACTCATCCCTGCGGAACACCACTAGTTACAGACCTCCATTTGGAAAAACACCCTTCCACTGCTACCCTCTGTCTTCTATGGCCAAGCCAGTTCTGAATCCATCCAACTAGTTCACCCCTGACCCCATGTGATCTAATCTTTTGCACACAGCATCCACAGCCCTTCCCTCGTCAATCAATTTTGTCACCTCCTCAAAAGATTCAGTCACATTAGTGAGACATTGGGCAGCATGGTAGCACAAGTGGATAGCACTATGGCTTCACACCTCATTTTTAGGTCTGCCTGGTGTTGCTCCTCGCAGCTCTCCTGCAATCTTCATCAAACTGAGGTTGTTCCCCTGGCTTGCTGGTAATGGTAGAGTGGAGGGGCTGTTGTGCAATGAGGTTACAGATTGTGGTTGAGTATAATTTTGCTTCTTCTTGTGGTCTATAGCGCCTCATGGATGCATCAGTCATGGGTTGTTAGATCTGTTCGAAGTCTATCTCATTTAACATGGTGGTTTTGTCACAACACAATGAAGGTATCCCCAATATGAAGACGGCACTTGTCTCCAAAAGCACTGTGCCGTGGTCTCTCCTACCGTAACTGTCATGGACAGATTCATATGCAACAGTCAGGTTGGTGAGGATGAGGTCAAAAATGTTCTTACCTCTTGTTGTTGCCCTCACCACCTTTAGTACTCGGTTAGCTCAGTCTGTGGTGTTGCTATGGAGCCACTTTGGTGATGGATATTCGGGAAGTCCCCCACACAAGAGTACATTCTTGCCACTCTCCGTTCATCCTCTAAGTGATGTTCATACAATCCCTAGAGTGCAGAAGGAGGCCATTCAGCACATTGAGTCTTCCCCAACCCTCTGAAAAAGCACTCCACCCAGGCTCAGCTCCCGGTGTGGTGATGGTGGTTGTGGGAGGGGACAGCACATGGTAATCATAAGGAGGTTTCCTTGCCCATGTTTGACCTGCAGTTATGAGACTTCATGGGATCTGTAGTCACTGTTCTGAACTCCCAGGGCAACTCCCCCTGACTGTTTACCACTGTGCCTCCTTGGCAGGGTCGACCCAGGGATGGTAATGGTGGTTTCGGACATTATCTCAAGGTATGATCCCAATTTTGGATTTTGCAAGATAGTGTTGGATTTTCTGTTGGTATTTCCAGTGTGGTCCATCTGTTTTTATTCCTTTTTTATTGAATTTTGTAGTTGTTTGAATCAACTGAGTGGCTTGCTGAGTCATTTTAGAGGGCAGTTCAGAGTCAACCACATTCCTGTGGATGTAGAGTCACATGTAGGCCAGATCAGATAAGGCTGGTAGATTTGCTTCCCAAAAATACATCAGTGAACCAGTTGAGTTTTATGACAATTGACAATGGTTTCATGGTTAACATTAGACTTTTAATTCCAGACTTTCATCCCGTGGTGGGATTCGAACCTGGATCCCCAGAGTACTATCCAGTGACAATACCACTATGCTACCACCTCTCCAAGGAAAACTAAAATGAGAAATATTGAAAGACAACAATGTTACACTGAATTTATTTAATTTCATGGCATTAATCAAACTATTTACATGAACAGGAATATAGTATTAGAATTAAATGACCGCTACTGTAATTATGTTTTAGCATCTGTTTACTCTATCATACCATTTTTGTCATCGATAGCCGTACAACTGAAAAACATCTGTTTTTTATATCAGATTTCTCACAGAAGTAATTTTCTATTTTGCCACTGGCAGCATTTTTTGTGATTCATTGCAGATGAAATGCTTTGTTCATTATTTTACTTCAATAGTGTCTTTACTTTCAGCATGCCTGTTATATAACATTACTGTGTTAATGAAAACAATGTGGCAGAACACAGGGGTGAAGTTGCCAAGAATGAATTTTGGCAACTAGTATTAGACCACCTTAAAGGTGAATCCTACTTTCATTTCTCACTGAATGTGGTATAACCGCAAGCACCATGAAATAAACCATGCCAAGTTTGGACAGCTTGTGAATGCTACAAGCCTCATTAATTGTTTGATTTTGGAAGAGTTGACTGTTTTGTTGGCTCTTTACTAATGTAAAAAAATGTAACTGACAATTGTACTCTGGTGAGAGAAGCTTTATGTATGTTTGTAAAGCTCTGCTTTGCCTGACTGGAGAGCAATGAGGATCCAGCTGTATGCTTCAGTACTGGCAGATACAATTGGCTTTTAGCAGGCACTGGCCCAAACTGGGACCTGTGGTATAACTGGAGCAAAATAAATATGCACACTAAGCTTAGTTTAATTGAATGTCTGTCAGGATGGATCATAAAATTACTGACAGATGTTAGATGTTGACGTTCCTTATTAAACTCTAAGATTGCTGCACCTATCAGGGACAGTATATTTCATTTCTCATAAAGCAATCACTTTCTACAAATTGATTATTCAACATTAGTTCTTAACCTTGAGACTGCCAACACGACTAGGGAAGTTCCAGATGGTCCTGTCCTATAATTTCCTTTTTAATTCCATGATTCATACATATGATGTTGAAACAAACACATGCATTACAAAATAAGCATCATCATATGAGAATTTTTATGACTGAAATATTATTCCTCTGAAATTAGAAAATAATCTTGAATATTTTGAGAAATATTTACAGCATAATATCAGGCCATTCAACCCTAGAGGTCTATGAACATATCAAGAGGAGTAGATCATTTAGATCCTTGAAAATGTTATTCAATTCATTGAGATTGTGACTGCATGATCTGCGACCTAACTCCTGCCTTTTTCCTATGTATCTCAGTGTCTTTGATCAACAGAAATTTATCAATCTGTGATTTCAAATTAACAATTTACCCCGCATCAATTTCCAATTGTAAAATAGAGTTCCAAACATCTACTGCCCTTTCGGTGCAGAACTGTTTCAATTTCATTCCTGAAGCGCCTTGTTTTATCCAATATCACCTTGTCCCATATTCTGAAACCAGTAGAAAGAGTTTCTTTTTACCTAGCTTCTCAGTTCCCCTTAGTCGCTTGAAAACCTCCATCAAGTCGCCCTTTAATACTCTAATTTTCAGGGCCTGGACACCATACATAGCTCCATGCCAGCATCATCGTCTTTGTTTATCCTGGGTGGGTACTATGCAGCATCTGTAAGAGAGGTCCCCTGGCTGGTAGTGGAACAACAACTCGTGAGCCCATCAAGATCACACCATCCTCACAGGTCAGTACATCTTGATGAGTTAAATAGGGCTTCAAGTGCTCGGATTTTTCAATGCCACCTGGTCCGTATCATCCACTTGACTTGCAACAATATGGGGTCCCTCTCCAGTTCTGAATGCGGTCAGCCGACACTGGCAAGGTATTTAAGAAATTCAACGCCAGTATCATCACCTCAGCTATCTCTCAAAGCCTGGCTATGAAGGCTGATATGTACTTTCTTTCTTTCTCCCTTTCCCTTTCACTTCCCTTTTACTTTCCCCTTCACCTCCAAAAGGGAAAGAGTCAAAAGATGCAGTAACTTCCTTGCTTCCGAGTTAGAGATTTGGAGGGTACCCCAAACATACACTGGGGAAACCCTCTTTGAAGTTCCCAGGTAAGGGTTTACCCAGCAAATGTTCATAAGTGCTAACTTTCTCTGGACAATTAAACTGCGCTGGGAACCATCCAACAAAGTGATTTTTAAAAAAATTATTCTTTCATGGGTGTGGGCTTTGCTGGCTGGGCCAGCATTTAAGAGCCAATTACATTTCTGTAGGATCTGGAGTCCAGACCAGACCAGGCCAGATCATTTTTCTAAAGGACATTAGTGAACCAGATGGGTACAATAATCGGCAATGGTTTCATGGTCATCATTTGACTTTTCATTCCAGGTTTCTTATTGAATTCACACTTCACCATCTGCCATGGTGAGATTTGAACCCAAGTCTCCAGAGTAATACCTTGGCTTACTAGTCTCATGACAATACCACGACCCTACCGCATCCCCAGTTAAATTGCTAACTTTAGATAATTCTGCCAGTTTTACACTAATAGCTACTCTGAAAGAGTTAGAAGACATAAAAAAACCTCTTAACTTCAGTGTAACTATCTAAACTATTTATTTCGAGCGGCATGGTGACACAGTGGTCAGCACAGTTGCCTCACAGCTCTGGGGACCCCAGTTCAATTCCTATCTCAGGTGATTGTCTATGTGGAGTTTGCACTTTCTCCCCGTGTCTGTGTGGGTTTCCTCCGGATGCTTTGGTTTCCTCCCACAGTCCAAAGATGTGCATGTTAGGTGGATTAGCCATGCTAAATTGCCCCTTAACAGGGCTACTGAGCTACGGGGATAGGGTGGAAGCGTGGGTTTAAGTAGGTTGCTCCTTCCAAGGGCCAATGCATACTCGATGGGCTAAATGGCTCCTTCTGAACTGTATGATTCTATAAAACATTCAGACCAGTCCCCACACGGGACACCTCCACATTCCTGACAAAATAGACACACGGTATTTCCCACCTCTACCCCTGGATGTCTGATCTCCTCCAATGTCCAGCCCCCCCCCCCCTCCCCCCACCGCCCTGCTCCCCCGCTTCCCGACACAATACCACAAATTGCATCCATTTACCTTAGACACTTGCCTTCTGCTAATCTGTTATTTTCAATGGGATATTTTTTTATTTTTTTTTTAATCATTTTTATTGAGAAATTTTGATTTTATACAACATTGACGCACCTTAGTAAAATACCGAAAATAACAATAATATTAACAATCATATACATTCGCCCCATCCCCATGAACAACCCAGCATTTTAACAACAACGCATATTAACACACTATAAAGTTACAGAATAAACACTACAATAATGCACCCCCCCCCCCCCACCCCCCCCCCGGGTTGCTGCTGCTATTGACCCAGTTACCTATCTCTGAGCCAGGAAGTCCAAAAAAGGCTGCCATCGTTTATAGAACCCTTGTATTGATCCTCTCAGGGCAAATTTGACCTTTTCCAATTTTATAAATCCCGCCATGTCACTGATCCAGGTCTCCACACTTGGGGGCCTTGCATCCTTCCATTGTAACAGAATCCTTCGACGGGCTACTAGGGACGCAAAGGCCAGGACACCGGCCTCTTTCGCCTCCTGCACTCCCGGCTCTACCTGCAACTCCAAAAATCGCGAGTCCCCACCCTGGTTTGACCCTGGATCCAACCACCCTCGACACCGTCCCCGCCACCCCCTTCCAGAATTCTTCCAGTGCTGGGCATGCCCAGAACATATGGGCGTGGTTCGCAGGACTCCCCGAACATCTGGTGCACCTGTCCTCACCCCCGAAGAACCTACTCATCCTAGTCCCGGACATGTGGGCCCGGTGCAGCACCTTAAATTGGATGAGACTAAGCCTCGCACATGAGGAGGAAGAGTTGACTCTGTCCAAGGCATCCGCCCAAGTCCCGTCCTCTATCTGCTCCCCGAGTTCCTCCTCCCATTTAGCCTTCAGCTCCTCCACTGACGACTCCTCCACCTCCTGCATTACCTTATAGATGTCAGACACCTTCCCCTCTCCTACCCACACCCCCGAAAGCACTCTGTCCATCGCCCCCTGCGAGGGCAGCAAAGGGAATCCCTCTACCTGTCGCCTAGCAAACGCCTTTACCTGCAGGTATCTGAACATGTTCCCCTGGGGAAGGCCAAATTTATCTTCCAGTTCCCCCAGGCCCGCAAACCTCCCGCCAATAAACAGGTCCCTCAATTTGCTGATGCCCGCCCTTTGCCACCCCCTGAATCCCCCATCCGTGTTCCCCGGGATGAACCGATGGTTGCCACCCAGTGGAGCCTCCATCGAGGCCCCTGTTTCCCCCCGATGCCGTCTCCATTGTTCCCAGATTCTTAGGGTCGCCGCCACCACCGGGCTCGTGGTAAACCTCTTAGGGGAGAGCGGCAACGGTGCCGTTACCATGGCACCCAGGCTCGTACCTCTACATGACGCCATCTCCATTCTTTTCCACGCCGCCCCTCCCCCCTCCATCACCCATTTACGCACCATTGACACATTGGCTGCCCAATAGTACCCCAGAAGGTTGGGCAGTGCCAGCCCACCTCCATCCCTTCCTCGCTCCAGGAACACCCTCCTCACTCTCGGAGTCCCATGTGCCCACACAAAACTCAGAATACTGCTAGTCACTCTCCTAAAGAAGGCCCTGGGGATAAATATGGGCAGACACTGAAAAAGGAACAAGAACCTCGGAAGCACTGTCATTTTGACGGACTGCACCCTCCCCGCCAACGACAATGGCAGCATGTCCCACCTCCTGAACTCCTCCTCCATCTGATCTACCAGCCTGGTAAAGTTATGCTTGTGGAGAGTCCCCCAGTCCCTGGCCACTTGCACCCCCAGGTACCTAAAGCTCTCCCCTGCCCGCCTAAGCGGGAGCCTACCAATTCCTTCCTCCTGGTCTCCAGGGTGCACCACAAACACCTCGCTCTTGCCTAAGTTTAATTTATAACCTGAGAAGGTCCCAAACTCGGCTAGTAACTCCATCACTCCCGGCATCCCTCCCACCGGGTCCGCCACATACAGTAACAGGTCGTCGGCATACAACGACACCCTATGTTCCTCTCCACCTCGCACCAAGCCTCTCCACCTCTCTGAATCTCTCAATGCCATCGCCAGCGGCTCGATTGCCAGTGCAAACAACAAGGGGGACAAGGGGCAACCCTGCCTGGTCCCTCGGTAAAGCCGGAAGTACTACGACCTCCTCCTATTCGTAGCCACGCACGCCATCGGGGCCTCATATAACAGCCTTACCCATCTAATGAACCCTTCACCAAATCCAAACCTCCCCAACACCTCCCATAGGTACCCCCACTCCACTCTATCGAAGGCCTTCTCCGCATCTAGTGCCACCACTATCTCTGCCTCCCCCTCAATCGCTGGCATCATAATGACATTCAGCAATCTCCGCACATTCGTGTTCAGCTGCCTTCCCTTCACAAAACCTGTCTGGTCCTCGTGCACAACCCCTGGCACACAGTCCTCTATCCTGGTGGCCAGGATTTTTTCCAGCACCTTAGCGTCCACGTTGAGGAGAGATATGGGCCTGTATGAACCACACTGCTGGGGGTCCTTGTCCTTCTTTAAAATTAACGAGATCAGCGCCCGTGACATCGTCGGGGGCAAAGTCCCCCCCTCCCACGCTTCATTGAGTGTTCGCACCAGCAAGGGGCCCACTAGATCCACAAACTTTTTATAAAATTCCACCGGGAACCCATCCGGCCCCGGTGCCTTCCCTGACTGCATCTGCCCGATCCCCTTAACTAGCTCCTCCAGCTCAATCGGCGCACCCAACCCCTCCACCTTCTCCTCCTGCACCTTCGGGAAAGAAAGCCCGTCAAGGAACCTCTCCATTCCCCTCCTCTCCCCCGTTGGCTCCGACCGGTACAGTTCCCTGTAAAAATCCTTGAAGACCTCATTCACCTCTACCCCCTTCCGCACCACATTCCCACTCTTATCTCTCACTCCAGCAATCTCCTTAGCCGCATCCCGCTTACGCAGCTGATGAGCCAGCATCCTACTCGCCTTTTCACCATGTTCGTACACTGCCCCTTGTGCCTTCCTCCACTGTGCCTCCGCCTTTCTAGTGGTCAGCAAATCAAATTTAGCCTGCAGGCTGCGCCTCTCCCCCAACAGTCCCTCCTCTGGTGCCTCTGCGTACCTCCTGTCCACCTCCAGCATCTTTCCCACCAGTCTATCCCTCTCACTCCTCTCGCTCCTCTCCCTGTGTGCCCGGATGGATATCAGCTCCCCACGAATTACTGCCTTCAGGGCTTCCCAGACCATCCCCACCTGAACCTCCCCCGTATCATTCACCTCAAGGTACCCCTCAATACTTGCCCGGACCCTCCTACACACCTCCTCCTCCGCCAACAACCCCACATCCAACCGCCACAACGGACGTTGGTCTCGCACCTCTCCCATCTCCAACTCTATCCAATGCGGAGCGTGGTCGGAGATTGCAATGGCCGAATACTCGGCCTCCTCCACTCTCGGAATCAGTCCCCTACTCACCACGAAGAAATCTATCCGAGAGTAGACCCTATGTACGTGGGAGAAGAAAGAGTACTCGCGTGCCCTCGGCCTTACAAACCTCCATGGATCCACCCCACCCATCTGGTCCATAAACCCTCTCAGTACCTTGGCCGCCGCCGGCCTCCTACCCGTCCTAGAGCTGGACCGATCCAGTGAAGGATCCAACACCGTATTAAAGTCCCCCCCCCTATGATCAGACCTCCCGCCTCCAGATCCGGGATCCGTCCCAACATACGCCTCATAAAGCCCGCATCGTCCCAATTTGGGGCATACACACTAGCCAGTACCACCTTCTCTCCTTGTAGCCTGCCCCTAACCATCACATACCTACCCCCCTTATCCGCCACCACCTCCGATGCCTCAAACAACACATTTTTCCCCACCAGAATCGCCACTCCCCGGTTCCTCACATCCAACCCCGAGTGGAAAACCTGCCCCACCCATCCCTTCCTCAGGCGGACCTGGTCCGCCACCCTCAGGTGGGTCTCCTGAAGCATTGCCACATCCGCCTTTAGCCCCTTCGGGTGAGCCAGTACCCTCGACCGCTTCACCGGCCCATTCAACCCTCTCACATTCCAGGTGACCAACCGGATCAGAGGGCGTCCCGCCCCCCTCCCCCGTCGGCTAGCCATAGCCCGTTGACTGCCCGCCCCAGGCCAGCACCCCCTGCTCGACCCCGTCCCCATAGCGACAACCCCTCACCTCTGTCCCCCCAGCCCCCACCAGCTCCTTTTTGACCCTACCAGCAGCAACCCGGTATTCCCCTTTCCCCCCCCTCCCTTCCCCCTCAGGCTAGGAACCCTCCCAGCCGCGAACCGTCCTCCATTGTACTTCCGTGGGTCAGCTAACTTCTGCTGACCCCGGAAACTCCCGCCAATAGCCCGACCTCTCCCGAAGTGGGATCATCCCCCAATCTATCCCTCCTCCTGGCACCGCTCCAGCGCGGGGAAGAACCAGTTAAGGCCCCGGCTCCCCCGTCACCATCTCCACCCCCCAGCCCCGCAGCACGGGAAACCAGAGGAAAGCCCGCGCTTTTGCACTGCCCCACCACACCCTTCTGACGCAGCTCCCAAATATCAGCCCCACTCCATACCCCCACTCCGGCATAGAATACAACATACCCCCCGACCCTCCCCTCGATACACAGCCCAGACAATGTCCCACAGCACAAAAACAAAAACATAGCAGAACAACCCCTCCGTAAATAACCATATCAAAATTGCAAAAGTACTAAAACAAGAAGAAAACAACAGAAGAAAAAGAGAACACAGCAACAGCAGAATCCAGCACTAATATCTTACAGCCGACCTCGCAACCCCCAACCCCTAGTTCAAGTCCAGTTTCTCCGTCCGCACGAAGGCCCACGCCTCCTCCGGGGAATCGAAATAATAATGCCGGTCCGAATAAGTTACCCACAGGCGCGCGGGCGGCAACATTCCGAACTTAATCTTTTTTCTATAAAGCACGTCTTTCGTCCGATTAAATCCGGACCGCCGCTTAGCCACCTCCGCACTCCAGTCCTGGTAGATCCGCACTACCCCATTCTCCCAATTGCTGCTCTTCACCTTCTTGGCCCAGCGCAGCACGCACTCCCGATCACTGAACCGGTGGAACCTCACCAGCACCGCACGCGGGGGTTCATCTTCCTTGGGCCTCCTGGCCAGCACCCTGTGTGCTCCCTCCAGCTCCAAGGGCAGATGGAGAGATCCGGCCCCCACTAGCGAATTCAGCATAACAGCCACATAGGCTGTCAGGTCCGATCCCTCCAGCCCCTCTGCAAGGCCCAAGATCCGCAGGTTTTTCCGCCTCGTGCGGTGATCCAGCTCCTCAAAGCGTTCCTGCCACTTCTTGTGGAGTGCTTCGTGCCCCTCCACCTTACTCACGAGGACCACGGCCTCCTCCTCTCGTTCAATGGCCTGCGTCTGCAACTTCTTGATGGCAGCACCCTGGGTGGACTGAATCTCTGACAGCCTTCTGTTCGTTTCCTGCAGAGAGCTCAGTACTTCATCCTTGAATTCTTTAAAGCAGCGCAGGAGATCAGTTTGTTGTTCCTGGGCCCAGAGTCTCCATTCCTCTGGAGCTCTGTCGGTGGCCATCTTGGATCCCTTCCCCCGTTTTTTCTGAGGAGCTGCTGCTGTTTTTTCCCCCTTTCCACTCCGAGTTCGAGTCATGGACTGCAGGGAAAGTCGTTCAGCACACCTTCCCCCACCGGGAGACGTCGAAAAATTTCCATTTTGGGCTCTCAAAAGAGCCGAAAAATCTCTTTAAAACGGGAGCTCCCAGATGTGTGGCTTACTGATCCATCACAGCCACCGGAAGTCTTCAATGGGATATTTAAGTACATAGCTTTTTGGCAGCTAGTGTCGTAAAAAAGGATGTGTGTCCTCCTTCGCTACGCTTCTTTTGAGCTCTGACGCTGGACTCAAGGATCTGCTGTGCTGCCTGAATTTTACCCGAACTGAGTCACCCGACCAGCTGCGACAAAATAAATGTGGTGAGATAACCACTGTAGTTATGCGTACTGCAGTAGGGGGATGTATGCCTGTACCTGTATTACAGGTTCCTCCGGTAAGCCCTTGCCGGCTAGCTCCGCCCACAGGGAGCTTGTGTATAAATATGCATGAGAGCCACTCAGACCCTTAGTCTACAGTTGCAGATGGAGGGACAACATCGTACAACAATAAAGCCTCTATTGAACCAGTCTCTCGGCTTTGAGTATAATTGTTAGCGCTACAATTTATTGTTGTACGATTTCCCATTCATCATGGACATCAGAATCAAGCCTGACCGTCTGCAGCTGGATCCACAGTCGCCTCACGCCAGAAAAGACTTTGTTCACTGGCTCGCAGTCTTCGAGGCCTACATCTCTTCAGCAGACCCTCCCCCGACGGAGGCTCAGAAAAAGCAACTCCTGTACTCCAGACTTAGCTCCAGCGTCTTTCCGCTCATTCGAGATGCGACTGACTACACCACGGCTATGGAACTGCTCAAGGAGAACTATGCACCATCGGCGAACACCCTGTTTGCGAGGCATCAACTTTCCACTCGCGTCCAGCAGCCGGGTGAGTCGATTGAGGACTTCTGGAGGGCCCTTATACCTCTGGTACGAGACTGCGACTGCCGGGCCTTCACAGCCACGGAACATTCCGATTTACTCATGCGCGATGCCTTCGTTACAGGCATTGCATCGGACCCCATCCGGCAACGACTGCTGGAAGGGGCTGCCCCCGACCTCGCGGCCGCAAAGGCCCTGGCGCTTTCCATGACGGCCGCCTCCCGTAGTGCGCGAACTTACTCCACTAGCCACTCGGCCCACCCGTCCTACCCCTCGTGGACCCTGCAAACGGCCCCCCAGGCCCATCCGTCCTACCCCTCGTGGACCCCGCAAACGGCCCCCCCAGCAGCCGCCCCCGCGCACTATGCCTGCGCTGCCCGCCGCACCGCACCCCCTGGGAGTCCCCACTGTTACTTCTGCGGTCAGCAGAAGCACCCTCGCCAGCGCTGCCCGGCCCGCACAGCGACCTGCAAAGCTTGTGGCAAGAAAGGCCACTTTGCAGCGGTGTGTCAGTCCCGGACGGTCGCCACTATCGCACCGCCGGTCCCCTCGCCTCAGCCGCTCCCTCAATGGGCCCCGCCGTCCGCTTCCCCCGACCCTACGTGCGATCAGTGGGCGCCGCCATCTTTTGCCGCCCCGCCACGTGCGTTCCATGGGCGCCGCCATCTTCATCCACCACCGCCATGTGCGTTCCATGGGCGCCGCCATTTTGTTCCGACCCCACAACGTGCGCTCCATGGACGCCGCCATTTTACCCACAGGTACTGCAGGTGCCGCCATCTTGTCTCCAGGTGCCGCCATTTTGTCCTCTCCCCGGGATGGGGCCATGGGACACGGGTCGCTACCGCTCCTCGTCGGACTCATCTGACTCAACCGCCGATCAACCACTGCTCGCCTCAGTTACGCTCGACCAGTTACCTCAGTTACCTCGCAACCTGGCACCCTCTTCCACATCGGTGCTGGTCAACGGCCACGTGACCTCCTGCCTCATCGACTCCGGGAGCACCGAGAGCTTCGTCCACCCGGACTCGGTAAGGCGCTATTCCCTTGCGGTCCATCCCGCCAACCGGCAAATCTCTCTCGCCTCTGGGTCCCACTCTGTCCCGATCCAGGGTTTCTGCCTAGTTAAACTTACTGTACAGGGCGTGGAATTCAACCGTTTCCGTCTGTACATTCTCCCCAACCTCTGCGCTTCACTCTTACTAGGCCTGGATTTCCAGTGCAATCTCCAGAGCCTCACCCTCAAATTCGGCGGACCCCTACCTCCCCTCACCGTTTGCGGCCTCGCGACCCTCAAGGTCGAGCCTCCCTCACTCTTTGCCAATCTGACCACAGATTGCAAGCCCGTCGCCACCAGGAGCAGACGGTACAGCACCCAGGACAAGGCCTTCATCAGGTCCGAAGTCCAGCGGCTGCTTCAGGAGGATATCATCGAGGCCAGCAACAGCCCTTGGAGAGCCCAGGTCGTAGTGGTTAAGACCGGGGAGAAGCACAGGATGGTCGTGGACTACAGCCAGACCATCAACCGGTACACGCAGCTCGACGCGTACCCCCTCCCCCGCATTTCTGATATGGTCAATCAGATTGCACAGTACCGGGTCTTCTCTACTATTGACCTGAAATCGCCTACCACCAGCTCCCCATCCGTAAATCGGACCGTCCCTACACTGCCTTCGAGGCAGACGGTCGTCTGTACCAATTTCTTAGGGTTCCCTTCGGCGTCACGAATGGAGTCTCGGTATTTCAACGATTAATGGACCGAATGGTTGACCGGTACGGACTGCAGGCCATCTTCCCGTACCTCGACAATGTCACCATCTGAGGCCATGACCAGCAGGACCATGATGCCAACCTTTATAAATTCCTCCACACTGCATCTCTCCTTAATCTCACATACAACAAGGAGAAGTGTGTGTTCCGCACAGACCGCTTAGCCATCTTTGGCTACGTAGTCCAAAACGGACTACTGGGGCCCGATCCCGACCGCATGCGCCCCCTCATGGAGCTCCCAATCCCCCACTGCCCCAAGGCCCTCAAACGCTGCCTTGGGCTTTTTTCTTATTACGCCCATTGGGTCCCACAATACGCGGACAAGGCCCGGCCACTTATCCAGTCCACACATTTTTCCCTCTCGGCCGAGGCACAACAGGCCTTCGCCCGCATTCGATCTGACATTGCCTGGGCGGGGATGCACGCGGTAGACGAGACACTGCCTTTCCAAGTAGAGAGCGACGCTTCAGATGTCGCCCTTGCCGCCACTCTAAACCAGGCAGGCAGACCCGTGGCATTCTTTTCACGCACCCTCCACGCCTCCGAAATTCGGCATTCCTCTGTTGAAAAGGAGGCCCAGGCAATCGTTGAAGCGGTGCGCCACTGGAGGCATTACCTGGCCGGCAGGAGATTCACTCTCCTCACTGACCAACGGTCGGTAGCCTTCATGTTCAACAACACGCAGCGGGTCACGATCAAGAATGACAAAATCTTGCGGTGGAGAATCGAGCTCTCCACCTTTAACTACAAGATCTTGTATCGCCCTGGCAAGCTCAACGAGCCCCCAGACGCCCTCTCCCAAGGTACATGTGCCAGCGCACAAGTGAACCAGCTCCGTGCCTTGCACGAGAGCCTTTGCCATCCGGGGGTCACTCGCTTGTACCATCTGATCAAAGCCCGCAATCTGCCCTACTCCGTCGAGGAAGTACGGACAGTCACCAGAGACTGCCAGATCTGTGCGGAGTGCAAGCCGCACTTCTACCGGCCAGATCGTGCGCGCCTGGTGAAAGCATCCCGTCCCTTTGAACGCCTCAGCGTGGACTTCAAAGGGCCCCTTCCCTCCACTGACCGCAATACCTACATCCTTAGTGTGGTCGATGAATTTTCTAGGTTCCCGTTCGCCATCCCATGCCCGGATATGACGTCTGCCACCGTCATCAAGGCCCTGGATTCGATTTTTGCCCTGTTCGGTTTCCCCGACTACATCCACAGCGACAGGGGATCCTTGTTCATGAGCGATGAGCTGCGTCAATTCCTGCTCAGCAGGGGTATTGCCTCCAGCAGGACGACCAGCTACAACCCCCGGGGTAACGGGCAGGTAGAGAGGGAGAACGGGACGGTATGGAGGGCCGTCCAGCTGGCCCTACGGTCCCGGAACCTCCCAGCCGCTCGCTGGCAGCAGGTCCTCCCTGATGCGCTCCATTCCATTCGGTCGCTACTGTGTACCGCAACTAACAGTACACCCCATGAACGTGTTTTTGCCTTCCCTAGGAAGTCCACATCCGGGGTGTCGCTCCCGATGTGGCTCATGACTCCGGGCCCAGTCCTTCTCCGTAGGCATGTACGGCACCACAAGGCGGAACCCCTGGTGGACAAAGTACGCCTTCTCCACGCCAACCCTCAGTATGCCTACGTGAAGTTCCCCGATGGCCGTCAGGACACAGTCTCGCTCCGAGACCTGGCTCCCTCAGGTGCTGATCCCATGCCCATACCCGTTTCTCTTCCCGCGCCAACCCCAGCGCCCCCTATTCGTCCCCACCAGGTCCATCCCTCATCCCCCTGCCCACCCTGGAGGATACGGAAGATTTCGGCTTGCTCTCGGAGTCATCCCGCCAGCAGCCAGCACCAACACCGCCAACACCTGCACAATTGTTACCATCACCGCCTGTGCCGACGTCACCACCACAGCTACGCCGATCACAGCAGAACAAATCGACCACCGATTCGGCTCAACCTGTAACATGCTAATCGGATGGACTCTTGATTTTCCTTGTTGGACTCTCTTGTAAATAGCATCCTTTGTATTAGAGTTACATGTCACCCCCGCCGGACTCATTTTTTTACAGGGGGTGAATGTGGTGAGATAACCACTGTTGTTATGCGTACTGCAGTAGGGGGATGTATGCCTGTACCTGTAATACAGGTTCCTCCGGTAAGCCCCTGCCGGCTAGCTCCGCCCACAGGGAGCTTGTGTATAAATATGCATGAGAGCCACTCAGACCCTTAGTCTACAGTTGCAGATGGAGGGACAACATCGTACAACAATAAAGCCTCTATTGAACCAGTCTCTCGGCTTTGAGTATAATTGTTAGCGCTACAATAAATTTATTGCAGGTAAGTGGAGTGACAATCCGACGCTAATTGCCACTCTGAGGAAGTTATGGCCCAACAGGTTAAATTACTTAATAAAAATTGTGAGATGACAAACGATCACTTCTAATTTGACTGCAATCAAAACATGGTTAAAGTTTCAATTTACAATAGATTTTTGCATGGATCCTTGTTTAATATAAAATATCAAATATAAGGAATTATAAAACAGCTGTACAATTATCAGTTACATCAGCTGATAGCTCAGTCCAGGATTTGAATGCACAAACTAAGTTGATGTATGCAAGGCTGTCATCACAGGATACAATATATAAGCAATGTCCTGTTTGGCTGGCAATATTAAAAGAATAATGCTCTCCTGATTTCCAAGTCAACATTCGTCCCTTCAATATCCATTGTGATATACCCCACAAGACCGACGAGGATGACCCGATTAATCTCTCCTTGGAGTCCGAACTCCAAGTCCGAACTTGGCGGAGTTCATCAGTGGGATAGATAAATGAGAACATTAAAGCAGGCCTAGGTTTGAGCCCCGCTGGGACTGAGACTGTTACTTGTATATACTTTACTTTTGGTAAACAGCCATTTGTTTGACTCTCCGGACTACTAAATTGTCAATGAGGATAAAGCGGAACTACAGTTGACACTGCTAACCATTTGGAGCACCGCCACCTCTCTTTACAAAAGAATAAGGGGTGGGATGCTCCGAACCTGCACCGGGTCGAAGAATCGCCGGAGGGGAGGGGGCGCGATATATGCGACGCTGCTCCTACGCCGCTCCGCCGATTTACTGTTGACCGGAGAATCAGCACCATTTACGCTGGCGCGGTGCCGTTCGGGGGCCGTGCCAGCGATTCTCCACGTGCGATGGGCCGAGTGCCTGCCCAGTTAGGCTAAGTCCTGCTGGCGCCGTTCATGTGTGGTCCTACCCGGCGGGACCTTGTCGTTCATGTTGTGGGGGTCGGTGTGGTAGGGGGAGGGGGGATTAGACTTGATGGGGGGGGCTCCACGGTGGCCTGGCCTGCGATTGGGGCATACCGATCGGCAGGTGGGCTTATCCTGGTGGGGACCTATGTTCCTCCGTGCCGGGCCCCTGTAGCTCTCCACCATGTTGAGTCGGGGCTGGCGCGGAGAAGGCATGCACAAATTGCACTGACCACAGCACGCATGCGTGGACCCGTGGCGCCCGTTCTGACGCGTGTATCGGCAGCTGGAGCAGCGTGAGGCTCTCCAGTGCTGTGCTGGCCCCCTGTGCAGTGCAGGATCGCTGATCCCAGGGGCCTGTTGACGCCGGCGTAAAACGCTCCGGGGTTTGTGACGGCGTCAACACTTAACCCCAGGATTCGAGAATCCCGCCCAAGGTTTGCACCATTTTGAAAATGGCGCTCTTTGGCCAGATTCGATGCGTTCGATATTGGTGTAGAGGACTGGACTCAGAATGTAGAGCGTGTGCGCTTTTTTTAAGGCAAACACTATCATTCGGGATGATTGCCAGACGGTAATTCTTCTGACTGCCTGTGGGGCCCCCACTTTCAGCATCATAAAGAGCCTGATGGACCCCGCAGCCCCAGACTCCAAGAAATTCAAAGAGTTGGTAGTGCTTGTGACAAATGACTATGACTCCAATCATAGTCAGTAATCGTTCAGAGGTACCGACTTAATACACCAAGAGGATCCGAGGGGATCCATTACTGTGTTTTTGGCATGATTGTGAAAATTGGCAGAGTTTTGTGACTATGTGCCATCCGTATCTGAGATGCTATGGGACCGCCTTATTTACAGAGAAATAATATGGCGACCCAGTGGAAATTGCTGGCTGAGCCGTTGCTGGACCTAAAAAAAATGGCCGTCAAGATCTCCCTTTCATGGAAGAACGCAGAGAAGGAAATCCAGGGCATGTCAGGAATGGAGATAAACAGCGTAGGATGTCCCCATTCTGCCGCACTGCCCGGGATCCCGCCCTAGCCTGAATGTCGTCATGATCAGACCCGTTGGCCATGGGCTACGATAGCCAGGTAGGACATCTCCTGAAAATTGATGGATGATGACCCAAGGTGGTGTGGCACTTGTGCAAACTCGTTACCCTACCCGAGGGAGACTACTGTAACTTACAGGCAACAGTCTGTTTGGCTGCCATTAGTGAGTCTGCTGGGCCATGACTGGCTACAACACCTCTGGTTGGACTGGCAACAGATCTTCTGGATCAGTAATAGAGACTTTACGAAGTATTGGGGAAGTACCTTGAAGTCGTCCAGGATTGCCTAGGCAAGATTAAGTGGGTTGTTGCCAAAATATATGTGCACCCTGAAGCCCAGCTGAAGTACTTCCGGGCCTGCTCGGTCCCCTATGCACTGCTGACGAAGACAAGGACGAACTCAGCTGACTGTCAGGCCTCAGGATCATCCCAACGGTACAGTTTGCTGATTCGGCAGCGCCAGCAGCCCCGACACTAAAACCTGACAAAGCTGTATGCTTGTGCTGTGATTATAGGTTGACCATCAACAAAGCCTCCCAACTGGACAGGTACCCAATGAGGCGGATAGAAGACCTATGCGCAAAGTTAGCTGGGGGTCATTCCTTTTCCAAGTTCCACATGAGCCACACCTATCCAGGAATTATGTAATCATTAATACCCTCAGAGGCCTCTATGAATACATGAAACTACTGTTTGGAGCATCGCGCACGCAATTTTTCAGCATGTTTTGGAGCAACTCCTGAGAGGGGTACTGTGTGTGACAGTCTACTTGGATGACGTGCTGGTTACTGGAGACTGAAAGTAAGTATCTGTGCAACCTGGAAGAAGTCCTCTGCTGGTTTTCTGAGACGGGCATCCGGCTCAAGAGGGGAAAGTGTGTTT